>NC_034590.1:73193299-73221266 GCF_900095145.1 Mus pahari | reverse complement strand
ATAGGGAACTTTCGGGATAACATTTGAAATGTAAATAAAGAAAATAATAATAAATTTTTAAAAAGAAATTACAAAAAAAATACAGAATCCTTAACTGCTTCCCAGTTCTCTGCCACAAGGAAGCTTCCTCCAAAGCAGCGACATCTTTTCTTTCCCTTATGTCCAACACCAGCACGAGTGAAAGCAGAGAATACGTGGCTGACGAAGGGCAGCCTTATCATGGAACCATCCTATTAGGTACATGACACTGCTCAAATCCTAAAGGCAACATCTAAGGTTGAAGCTTTCCATGCATCAGAGCAGAACAGCAAAGACTGGGTCACTCTAACATCTCCAGTCTTGCAAACTATTAGGACCAAAGTATCCAAAAACAGTCAAGGACTGCCAGTTGGTGACCTTTGTTTTATGATAGAAGGACAGAAATAGATCACTAATTAGAAAGAATTTCCTCAGAGAGAAAAGAACCTCTTCTTAATTGGGGTCAACGATGCCATATCTACACAGAATGAATACACAGCACTGGACAGAATGCAGCAGGGAGGATATCTGCAGTCTATGCCATACCACCATGAACACCCAATCTCCAAGCTAAACTGGGTCAGTTGGGCTAATGCCTAGATGGAAGAAAGGATATTTATAAAAACTGATGGGATAGAAGGCACTTATAGCTTGACACCATGAGAAGCTATACGGATGAAGTCTCCAGTAAAACTGAGGAGGAGATTCTCCAAGAACCCACAGGCCACTCAAGCCAGGAGAGCAGTTAGGCTGATTGCAGATTCTCACCTAGCTCAGAGGAACAAGTTCGCATCACTGAGTACCCGCATTTTAAAAAAAAAAAAAAAAAAGGAGAGATCTCATACTAGAAACTTAATAGCACACCTGAAAGCTCTAGAACAAACGTAAAAGTCACACCAAAAAGTAGACAGCAAGAAATTATCAAACTCAGAGCTGAGATCAATAAAGTAGAAACAAACAAAATAGACAATGCATCAATAAAACAAAGAATTGGTTCTTTGAGAAAAATCAGTAAGGTTGACAAATCCTTATCCAAATTAACTAAAAGACAAAGAAGAATATTAAAGTTAACTAAAATCAGAAAGGGGGATTTAACAATAGACATTGAGGAAACTCAGAGAATCATAGGACATGCATTAAAAACCAGTACTTTGCCAGGCAGTGGTGGTGCACGCCTTTAGTCCCAACACTCAGGAGGCAGAGGCAGGAGGATTTCTGAGTTCGAGGCCAGCCTGGTCTACAGAGTGAGTTCCAGGACAGCCAGGGCTACACAGAGAAACCCTGTCTCAAAACAAAACAAAACAAAAAAAACAGCCTGTACTTAACCAAGTTGGAAAATCTAAAAGAAATGGGAAATTTCCTTGATACATTCCTCTTCCAAAGTTAAATCAAGACCAGATAAGCAATTAAAGCAGATGTATAACCCCTATGAAATGGGAGCAGTCACTAAAAGTCTCGCAAACAAAAAAGCCAGGGCCAGAGGGTTTTACTACAGAATTCTATTACTCCACAAAAGAGAAACAGAAGGGCCATCGCCTAATCCATCTTATGAGGCCATAGTTACCTTGATATTTAACGCACATGAAGACCCAACAAAGAAAATTACAGACCAATTTCCCTTATGAACATAGGTGCAAAAATTCTCAATGAAATACTTGCAAACCAAATCCAAGAACACATCAAAAGATCATCCACCATGATTACCCCAGAGATGCAGGGACAGTTCAACATACATAAATCAATAAATGCAGTCTATCACATAAACAAACTGAAGGACAGAAACAGCATGATATTCTCATTACATTTAGAAAAGGCTTTTGATAAAATCCAATACCTCTTCATGATAAAAGTCCAGGAGATATTAAGGAAACATTAGGACATACCTAAACCTAATAAATGCAGTTTACAACAATCTCATAGCCAACATCAAATTAAATGGAGAGAAACTCCAAACAATTACACTAATATCAGGAGCAATACACACCCTTCATTCCTATTCAGTGTATACTTAAAGTCTTAGCTAGAGTAGTAAGATAGCAGAAGGAGACCAAGGGCGTACAAACTGGAGAAGAAGCAGTACCTTTATTTGCAGATGATAGCACCTAAAAATCCCACCAAAAACTCCTATAGCTGATAAACTCTTTTAGCAAAAACACTGAATACAAAAAATTAACTCACATAATTCAGTAGCCTTCTATATACAAGTGACAAACAGACTGAGAAAGAAATCAGGAGGGCTGGAGAGATGGCTCAGTGGTTAAGAGCACTGACTGTTCTCCCAGAGGTCCTGAGTTCAATTCCCAGCAACCACATGGTGGCCCACAACCATCTGTAAATGGGATCTGATACCTTCTTCTGATGTGTCTGAAGGTAGCTACAGTGTACTCATTAATTAATTAATTATTAATTAAAGAAATCAGAAAATGACCTCAATATAAAACATTTTGAGGAAACTTTAACCAAGAAAGTGAAATATTTGTATATAAAAACCATTAAAACACTGAAGAAAGAAACTGAAGAAAATATCAGAAGATGGAAAGATCTCCCATGCTCATGAATTAATAGAATTAATATAGTAAAAGTGGCCATCCTACCAAAATAATCTACAGATTCAAGGCAATATCTATCAGTATTCCAGGACAATTCTTCACAGATCTTGATAGGACAATCTTCAGCTTCATATGGAATAGGAAACACCAAGGATAGCTAAAACAATCCCGAATAATAAAAGAACGACTGGAAGTATCATGACCCCCAATTTCAAGTTGGACTACAGAGCTATAGCAATAAAAACCACTTGGTACTAACACAAAAAGTGACAGTTTTTTGCAAACTGATCAAGACCTAGACATTAATCCACACACTGATAGACATCTGATTTTGATAAAGCCAGAAATACACAGTAGGAAAAAGATTCCATCTTCATCCAACTGGACATCTATGTGTAGAATGCAAATATATTCATATTTATCATCCTGCACAAAACTTAACTCCATATCAATCAAAGACATCAACATAAAACCAGATACACTGAACTTGATAGAAGAGAAAGTGGGGAAGAGCACTGAACTCACTGGCCCAGGAAAAGACTTTCTGAACAGAAAACACTGTTAGCTCAGGCACTGAGATCCACAATTAATAAGTGGAACTTCCTGATACTGAGAAGCTTCACCATCATTCAAAGTGGCAGCCAACATAACGGGAAAAGATTTTTACCAACTACACATCCAAAATATATAAAGAACTAAAGAAACTAGATATCGAGAAAACAAAGAACCCAATTAAAATATGGGGCACGGATCTAAAGAGAGAATTCTAAAAAGGGGAAACTCAACTGGCTGATAAACACTTAAAGAAACCCTCAACCTCCTTAGATATCAGGGAAATGCAAATCAAAACTACGTTGAGATTTCATCATATATCTATCAGAACAATTGAGATTAACAAAACAAGTGGGCTCATGCTAGCAAGGATGTATAGGGAAATACTCATTCACTGCTCATGGATAAATTGTACAGGATAAATTGTTCAGTTACAATGGAAATAAGTATGGTGGTCCTTAGGAAGATAGGAACCAATCTACCTCAAGACCCAGCGATACCACTCCTGGGCATATACCCAAAGGATGCTTCATTCTATCACAGAGACATTTGTTCAAACATGTTCTTATTGCTCTACTCATAGTGCCAGAAATTAGAAACAACTTATACATCCCTCAACAGAAAAAGATGTTTTTTAAATATGGTACATTTACACACTGAGTAAAGTAAATGGATGGAACTAGAAAAAAATCATTCTGAGTGGGGTCTCCCAGACTCAGAAAGACAAACATGGTATGTACTTACTTATACATTGATATTAGCTGTTAAGTCAATGATAACAAAACTACAATCCGTAGAACCACAGAGACTAGGTACAGAATAGGGGAGAACAGAGAAATCTCATTAGGGAAGAGAAATGGAATAAGTAGTTATGGATGGATGGATGGATGGATGAGCTGGAACAGGAGGATCAAGTGTGGAGGGGGAGGGGAGAGGACAAAGGAAGGTATATGGGAGAGACAGCTAAAATTAAGGGCTGTTTGAGGGGTAGTATGGGAACCTAATACAGTAAAAGCTTCTAAGTATACACATATATGAAGGTGATCTAAATAAAATCACCAAATAATGGGAGGGACAGAGTTCCAACTGGACATCTCTTGTCACAAAATGAAACTTCCTCCATGGGGATTGGATTACATCTAATGAGTTTTTGGCCAAAGTGGTCCCATGGAAATCCCCAAATCAAGTCTATTGCAAAGACTATCTCTCCACAAACTGACAGCAAGGCCCCATTGCTGCAGACAACACTTACACAACTCATTTAGCATGGAGAAGTTGAGCTGGTGCCTGCAAAGAGCATTTATCCCTACTTTCTAGTGCCCTTGGTACAGAAAGGTACTCTGTATGCTACCAGAAAAGAAATGTAAACACAATTCCAGACACAAAACTTTGATCTACAACGCTGGTCAGCTTGCACTATGTGCTAGGACAATGGTAGCACAAAACTTGTGGGAATAGCCAATCAATATCTGATTTGACTTGAGGCCCTCTCCATGAGATGAGTTTATACCTAAAACTGTTTGAATGACTAAGAACCTGAGACTAGAGAGCCCAGAGACCTAGAATAAAAACATATACTGCTGTTCTTTAAAAAAAAAAAAGTAGCAATAAAATGACTCTTCATGACATCCTGCTATACTCAGCCATCCTCAGAGAAGCTTCCTCCTGCTGCAGATGGGGATAAACATGGAGACCCACAGCCAGACCTTATGCAGTGAGTTAGAGACCTTGAAATGCTCAGCCCTAGATGGGATGTCTCCATTAAATCTCTCCCCTCAGGGCTCAGGGAGCCCCATGGAAGAGCAGACACAAAGAGTGTGAGAGACAGAGGGGACGGAGGACACCAAGAACAAGGCCTGTAAATCAACGCTATCCATGTATGTATGGCCTCACAGAAACTGAAGCAGCATGCTCAGGGCCTGTGTGCACCAGGTAGGATCCTAACGCTGAAAGGAGAAGCAGACGCACATCTCCATCCTTCCATCCCTCACCCAGAAGCAATCTCCAACAGATAACCACTTGAAAATGAAAATTTAGCTTCCTCCAAAGGATCAATGGAGAAAAAAATAGTATTCTTACGGTTCGGCTGCATGCCGCCGCAGTAGATGGCCAAGAGAAACAGAACAAAACAAAACAACACAAAACTCAGCAGTGTCTTTGGAGATTCCTTGTCTAATTGTCTAATTAATGTATCAGGACTCCTTTTTTTTTTTTTTTTTCAATTTTAACTAATTACTTTTAAATTTTTTATTTATATATTTTTCTTTCTCTCCTTTTACCCTATAAGTCCTTTGTGTATGTACTAAGGCTCACAGTTTAGTGTTTTTATGGAATTACTACATGTGCAAATGATGGGTCTCTGTTCCTTGTGCCTTCTCCTGGTCTCTTTCCTTCTGCTTGTTTTGCCCAATTCTAATGTGTTAGGTTTTGTTTTCTAGTATTATATTTTGTTATATTCTATTACATTGTATTACAGAGGCTTGTTTATTCTCTAATGAGAAATAGGAAGAGAGTAGACCTGGATGGGAGGGGAGGTGGGCAGGAACTGAGAGGAGAAGAGGGAGAGGAAACCATAATCTGGATATATTATCTGTGAAAAGAAATCTATTTTCAAGAAAAAGAAAAAACTGAGGAAGATATCTTTCAAAAGCTCTAAGAGCATATAACAAATAAAGAAAACATATGCTCAAGAAAACCTACCAAAATTTGATAAGAAAGCAAAAGTGTAGCAGTGTTTGACCCTGCTACTAACTGACTCTGCCCACAGAGACAGTAAATCTGTCCTAAGTACAAAGTAAGTACAAAGGTAAGTACAAAGTATAAAGTAAGTAAGTACAAAGGGCTGCTTTTCCCCTAGATGCCTAGAGATCGGATACTAACATTCCATATCTTACTACCAGCTACCCATGGCTGATGTCAAGTTCTATGAATGTGGTCACCAGGCAGGCCTGTCACCTTCTGCTCAGCCCTCATACTGTCAGGATGCAGCAGCACGGCAGATGCTGGACTTCCAACTACCAGTTCCACAACTAATAAGGTAACAATCAATGGAGACCTGAAGCTACTGATGTCCAACTGACAAGTACTCAACTCCTAAAGGGAGAGTATTATTTAAGGATCGTTCTAGAACCTTTGCTCAAAGGCATTGCCTGGAGGGAAATCAGGCTTCAAATCCCTATAAGTTCAAGACTAAAGATGCCATGTAGACAGTATTAGTTGTGGTAAAAAGACATCTGGAGAGGTATTTATGGTTTCCTGAAGTGTCCCCTCTTCTCTACAGAGAACACATTCCATTTCCGTCCCACCCCTACATGTGCACATACTATGTTAAATGGTGGACAGTACCAAACTCTATGGAGAATGGATTTTTCTCATACAAATATACCAATGATATGTTAACTCCATATTAGGATGATGATACTGTGACAATAACTTTTGCAATTTGAGATATAACAACAAAATTATTTTTACACTTTCACAGATAGGTTGATTTTCACTGCTTAACAACTTCAGCATATCTCTTTTTTCTTTTCTCATTAACTGAAACTTTCACCTTTTCTCTTAAAACACTTTATTCTTTTTCTTTGGCATGTCTAACTTGCCAGTATTGCTACTTGTTCCACTTCTATTAAGTAAACAAGGGTTGCTTGAACACAGCATTGCAATACCACTCAATGTACCTGACATTCAGAGTGACTAACAGGTGGCTATCATATATAGCAAGGATACTCTGAACAGAGAGATGATTCACACCCAGGAATGGTCAAAGCATTTGATTTCAACATTCTACACAGAATAGTTCATAATTTAAAATTTACAGGGGCCGGGGCATGGCTAAGTGGTAGGATACCTTCCTTCATGTACAAGGTCCTGAGTTCAATCCCCAATAACAACATATACATAATAAAAGCTTATGAATTGCTTTTTATGGAATTTTTCACTTAATATTTTATATCACAGTTGAACTCAGATGAAACTAGGGAAAATAAAGCCTACGTGAACATTATATATCAAATTATATATCAGAGTTTGCTAGAGAGAACTGGATACAAAGTATCTGGAAAGAACTCCCCGGTGTAAGTGCAAATCTCAAGAAATGATCCCTTCAAAGGAGATCTAATACAACAGGGTCATGCTAAGTAATTTATACCCCAAGGCACTGCTGAAAATAAGAAAGTAATAATATTACAACTGATGGAGCTTCAAAACTGGATGAAGCAGGAAAAGAGATGTCAAATACAGCTCTGCCAGAACCATTATCACCGAAAAATGCCTGTGTCCATGTGTAAGACTGTATGTTCTATGGAGTGGAATCAAAGAGAGTGGAGAGGAAGACTGTTAAAATAATCTAGCTGGTCATTAAACAAGTAAAAACAAGTAAATAAGTCCCACAGAAGTTGGTATAGTACCTGAAGTTGCTATCATATGTCCTTTCAAAAAGACCTGCAAGATGTATGAATAGAAAAGTAAAACCACACAACAGAAAGGCAAGCAACAGAACTCCCTTTAAGAGTGACTACATTCACTGATAAGCGGATATTAGCCCAGAAACTCAGAATACCCAAGATACATTTTGCAAAACACAAGAAAACCAAGAAGGATGACCATCGTGTGGATACTTCATTCCTCCTTAGAATAAGGAACAAAATACCCATGAAATGATATAGATACAGAGAAAAAATTTAGAGCTAAAATGAAAGGATGGACTATCCAGAGACTATCCCATCCGGGGATCCATCCCATCATCAGCCATCAAACCCAGATACTAATGCACATGCCAACAAGATTCTGCTGAAGGGACCCTGATATNGCGGCCTCTTGTGAGGCTATGCCAGTGCCTGGCAAACACAGAAGTGGATGCTCACAGTCAGCTATTGGATGGAACACAGGGCCCCCAATGGAGGAGCTAGAGAAAGTACCCAAGGAGCTGAAGGGGGCTGCAACCCTGTAGGTGGAACAACAATATGAACTAACCAGTACCCCTGAGCGCGTGTCTCTAGCTGCATATGTAGCAGAAGATGGCCTAATCGGCCATCATTGGGAAGTGAGGCCCCTTGGTCTTGTAAACTTTGTATGACCCAGCACAGGGGAAGGCCTGGGCCAAGTAGTGGGAGTGGGTGGGTAGGGGAGCAGGGGCGCGGGGGGGGAGTATAGGGAACATTCGGGATAGTATTTGAAATGTAAAGAAAGAAAGTAATAATAATAAAAAGAAAAAAAGAAAAAAAAGAGTGACTACATGTCAAGTTTAACAGAAATAATACCAGAACAGCCATTTTAATTATGTTCAAATAGAGAGGAAATCATATATGATAATCACCTCCCCATTACTGTAACAATTTCTTCAGAAAACCTAAGGGGAAAAAGATTTATTTTGGCTCCTGGTTTCAAAGGCTTTGATCTATGGTCAATTGGATCCATTGCTTTCATGCCTTGGGTAAGGTAGAAACAGCGTGGCAGAAGGCATGAGGAAGGAAAGCTACTCTCCACATGGTAGTCAGGAAATAGAGCAAGAGAAGGCATGTCTTAGGAATAAGGTATAACCTTCAAAGGCAGGCCTTTAGTGACTTCCTGTTACTGAACCTCTCCTTTCCATACAGCTAATAATTGAAGTCAAGCCTATTGATGAAGTAAGCTCCACTTATGATCTAACTACTTCTCAGTAGTACCACTACCTAAAAACTAAGCCTTCTATACATGAGCCTTTTGGAAGAATACTTTATATGCAAACCATAATACCATGGTTCAAGTAAAGTAACACATGAGACAATGTTGTACTCCTTGGAAGGTAGAAGTGGTAGAATCAGAAGTTGTCCTTGTTCATATAGCAAATCTGAGGTGCATGGCTATGTGGATGGAGATATATATATATATATATATATATATATATATATATATATATATATATATGGAAGGCCTATGGCTACTGGGCACTGAGAAGAAATGAACAGAAACTAAGCAACACACTACTGTACTGTGTGCATGACTCTTATCTACAAAGGATCCTTCGTATCCATGTAGGGTTTTTGGTTTTTTGGGTTTTTTTTTTTTTTGTTTTTTGTTTTGTTTGTTTGTTTAAGCCTCCTATCACTCACTGAAGAAATCTACTACTGATGTCCCTGGGTGGTGAAGGATCTTCTGTAGACATCTCCCTACTCATGTCTCCCAAATAGGCTATGTTTTTGGCTTCCTACCTACCTTCAAAACTCATCAAATTTCCCTTTTCTCAAATGCTCTTCTTTTACCTGGTAAGCTCCAGCTCATCTTTAAAAATTAAGTTCCAGTTTTATGTCCTCTCCAGAGCCTGCTCCTAACATACCTCAGTTAAAGTAGAGCTAGCTCTATTGAGTGTTCACCATTTTGAGGACAAAATTCTAAGTTCTTCAGTATTGTGTAGTCTGCCTAAGGCCTGCCTTTCTGACCTCATCTCCTACTTTATCTACCTGTAATATTCAATGTTCAAATGAAGAGACTACTGACTCACTAGCTGTCAATGACATCACCCTTGGTCCTCTACCTGGTATATATACTTCTCAGCCATCTCCCCAGGATAACTGCTCAACCTCCTTCCAGGTTTATCTGAAGCACCATCTCTCTGGGTCTTCCTTTGCCATTCTCAGATGGTTAATTTCCTTCTCTTTTCCCAAAACATGTTGAGTTCACCTGCTTGTATAAATAAAATTTTATTACATTTATTTACTCAGTGTGTACCACAACATGCTTGTGGAGGCCAAAAAATAACTTGTGGAAGTGTGTTCTCTCTTTCTACCATGTGGGTGCCAGGGACCAAACTCAGGTCATCAGGCTTGGCAAGATGCCTTTACTGATGATCCATCTCACTGGTCTCTATGTCTTATCACAAAACCCAGCCTGGAGCTCACTATGTAGCTGACAGTAGCCTTGAACTCCTGATACTGCAGTTTCAACCTTCTGAATGCTGGAATTATGGGACTGTGGCACCATGCCCACCAATGATATACAAAATCTTCATAGGAGGAAAGCGTGTCTGCTTTACTGTCTTTTGTAGACCCAGTAGTCAGCACTAAATACTGGAGCAAAAATTAAATATTTGGAGAAGGAAGAGAAGAGGTTGAGGTGGTGAAGAGAGAACAAAACAAAAACAGAGAGGGTCATTAATCCTCGATTGAAGCAAAAGTATTGGAAGTCAATTCTTCCTAGTATTTTTGATTCACACTAAACATGACATACACATAGACAGAGACATGTGGGTAAATATACATGTTGATTACATTATCAGCAACTTTGAGGCTTCCATTTTACCTCCAGGCTGCACATACTGTAGGCCTAACCCTTTGCCCCTAACCTTTTTTATTCTGACTCAATTTTCCTAACTCAGAATTTGTTCTTCTTTTTGTTACAGACAGTGATGTATCTAAATGCAGAAAGACATATACCCCTACAAGTACAAAGTAATATACATACAGATAAAAAAACATAAGGATGCTAATACATATAGTCAGCAGCAGGACTGTCATCAAGAAGAGACAAAGCAAACGCCACAACAAAGAAAGGAGGAGGGAAAACAACAGCCTGCATAGTGAGAAAGAATTTCCCTGTCTGTCAAAGCAAGCCACCTTCTGGTCTTCCTGGAAGCATGACGAAGGCTATCTGGGGGAGCTGCTGCCTCAGCCTGTATCTGGCAAGTCACTGAGACAGATTGCAGAGCACGCCTACTCTCTGAAATGTGTAGCTCCGTGTGTCTGCCAACTGGGACCCTTGCTTGAGTGCCAAATGACAATGTATCTTCCCCTTTACACCATATACTAGGTCATCACAACTGATTCTTCTTGAAACTCCTACAGCCCTCTGAATATCAGCACTCTGTCCCTTAAACTCTACTCCTGTCAGCAGGAGGCAGAATCGAGGAATCACCACAGGTTCAAGGCCAGTTTGGTCTAAAGTTTATTGATTGATTGATTGATTAATTGTATATTGATTGATTGTATATGAGTACACTATAGATGTATAGATAGATGGTTATGAGCCTTCACATGGTTGTTGGGAATTGAATTTTAGGACTTCTGCTCACTCTGGCCCAAAGATTTATAATTATAAATAAGTACACTATAGCTGTCTTCAGACACACCAGAAAAGGGCATCAGATCTCATTACGGGTGGGTGTGAACCACCATGTGGTTGCTGGGATTTGAACTCAGGACCTTCAGAAGAGCAGCCAGTACTCTTACCCGCTGAGCCATTTTGCCAGCTTCAGTTTTGTCTACTTAGTTCCAGACCAGCCAGGGCTACATTTAGTCTCAAAACAAAACAAAACAAAAATACCTAGTGTTTCTGCTATAGACCATTTTTATCTTAACTAACCCTTGCCAAAGACAAAGTGTATCTAAACCAATCTTCATCTCAATTTCATAAATGAGGAAAGTGAAGTTCTAAAATACTTGACCATAGAAATACTGGACTCAGGCCAGACTCTAAAGGTCATATTCAGACTTGATATTTGCTTTGTTTTGTTGTTTTGAGAAAGGGTCTCAATGTGTATCCCTGGCTGGCCTGGAACATGATATGTAAACTATGCTGGCCTCACAGAAATTCCCCAAGCCTCTGCCTCCAAATTACTGGTATAAAAGGTGTTAACTATTGTCTTAGGGTTTTTATTGCTTTGATAAAATACCATGATCAAAGCAACTTGGGGAGGAAAGGGTTCACTTCAGCTACAGTTTCTCATCACAGTCTATCACTGGGCTACAGAGCAAGACCCCGTCTCAAAAAACAAAAACCACATTGGGACTGGAGAAATGACTCAGTGGTTAAGAGCACTTGCTGCTCTGATAGAGGACTGAGCTCTGTTCTAAGCAACCACATTGGAAGCTCACAATGATTAACATTGCCAGGTCCAGTGGACCCAGTGACAATTTCTGGCACCAGGAACACAGGCAATATATATATGCAAAACAATCTTACACGTAAAATAAAAATAATTGACTTTTAAAAACCCATGCATGGTTCCTACCTCCTAATGGAAATTACAGTGTCCTGTGAGACAAATGAGGATGACCCCAAATAATCATGACACACACACAGTATATGCCAAATGAAAGAGGAATGTTACTTCCCAAAGTAGGGGAGATTTCTTAGGAAAAAAAAAACCATTTACTTCAAACCAGAAATATTCAAGAAAATAATTACTCCTCAGGTAAACTACCATTCATAACTGCCAATATTTTGGGCTGTCAAATGGAACAGAGGAAGGTTTGCTCCTAGCCTATGTTGTAGAGCTAGGATGCCACTCACTATCCTAAAATGCACAGATAGCTCCCCATAACAAAGAATCATCTGCACTAAAATACCAATTACAGTGAGGTTCAGAAACCTAATTTAGGCCTTGGTGATGAGAAATTTTTATAGGCAGAGCAAGAGCAGGATTACAGTTCATTTATATAAGAACACAACGGTGGTTTATGAAGAGCATGCGTGGGATATCAGTAGCATAAAGTAAGGGAACCAATTCGGTAGAACATGAACCATCAGATGACCCACAGCCAGACTGTGAGCTATAAGACTTTAATTAAATAAACAATGGTACGCTATTCACAGTTTATTTGTTTTTAAATGCAGTTAGTCACTTCCAACTCACAGAAAAACTGAGGAGTGAATGAAACCGCATACATAACCCACTAGCAAGTGTTAGGGCATGCGGTAGGGATACCCCTTTACCAGATGAAGAGACATGTCTTAGTAATCCCAGTATTCAAAAAGACAGGGCTGGCCTTCCCCCCCCCCCCCCGCCTTCCGTGCGATCGCTTGGGAAGCCTCGCCATGTACCCGTTATCTGTCACCTTGCATGCACCTCCCTGACTTTCTCGTCCTTACTCACAACACTCAATACCCCCAGAGCCCACCCAATACCGCTCAGTTTAGCACTTCATTAGAAATTGTCTTGCAGCAGGTGTAGTGCTACATGACTTTAATGCTAGCACTTGGGAGGCAGAAGCAAATAGACCTCTGTGAGTTCAAGGCAAGCCTCGTCTACAAAGTGAGTTTCAGGACAGCCAGGTCTACATGATGAGACATATCATAAGGAGTGCCTGCTGCCATAAGGAGCAGGTGGGCAAAAGACACCCAGAGCCGCCAGCTGTCCACCTGCAATGGGTGCCAGTATGTACGCAAGTTGTGGTGGAGAGATGGGAGAGAAAGAGAGGCAGAATGGGTTGAGCACAATGAAGAGAGGCAGAACTGGAAACTCAAGGGTGAAGAGGAATAGCCTGATGTCCTGATGTAAATAGCCTGCCCTACCACCTGAGACTATGGTGAAGGTCCCATCCCAGGCTGCAGCTGAGGGCCATATCTGAGTCCTTGGCATGCAGCAGTGGGGTGCCTGTGTTGATGTTCATGGATTATATATAAAAGCACCAAAGGACATGTACATGTCCCTGGTCTGGGCTGCCACCTAGGAACATGTTAATTTCCAAGGCCTGTGCAGAGCTGGCCTCAGCCCTTGCTGGCTGCAGCACTTGGGAGAGTGGGCCCTGCACCACACCTGGGTAACACAGTAGAACCGGCCCTGATGGGGGCTGTGGAAATGATGAACTGGCCCCAAGGGCATGAGCCAGGGAGAGTTGGCCCCAACACTTGTCTATCATGAAGTGGCATGGACAGGGAGAGATGATCTCCTGCCATCTCCCTTCTCATCACCTGTGACAGACGGGGGAGCTGGCCCTGAGGTCATGGGATTATGAGGTCATGACAGCAAGAGAGCTGGCCCAGCCCCTTGTTGGCTGGGGCATTGGTGAGCTAGCTGGGCCAGTGCTGGAGAGCTCACCTTGATGGTGTAGGTGCAGGGAAGTTGGCAGGCTGACCAACTCAGTTCCACCCAGGCCCAGATCCAGGGCTTTGAGTTGGCCTACCCCAACATCTTCCCCATCTATAAACTTCTGGAGTGTGTGAAGGAAACAGTCTTGCAGATCCAAAGCTGCAGGATCCCCATGACACAGGCAACAACAGATATCCAAGAGGTGTTCCAGTTAGAATCCACTACTGATAGTGTACCAAAAGCCAGAGTTCTCAAATCAGACCAAGGACTCACTGCCATGAGTATCTGCAAGTAAAGATGTGTGGACAAAGGGGTATACTGTGGGACACAATGTGATACACTACAGTTTCCAGGACAAGATTTGTTTTGTTCATTGGTTTTATTTTTTTGTTTTCTTTTGGGGAGGAGGTTGCAAGGGCAGAGGGCTGATATGAATAGATGGGGAGATGAGTGGAATTGGGATATATGATGTGAAATTCACAAAAAATAAAAAAAACAAGGGAAAGTCTTTTTTTAAAGAAAGAAAGGAGGGAGGGAGTGGCAGGTGTGGTGGTTGGAATGAAAATGTTCCCCATAGGCTCATAGAGAGTGGCACTATCAGGATGTGCAGCCTTGCTGGAGGAAGTGTGTCACTGGGGGTGGGCTTTGAGGTTTCAGATGCTCAAACCTGGCCCAGTGTCACTCTCTCTTCCTGCTGACCCAGATGTAGAACTCAAGCTACCTCTCCAGTACCATGTCTGCCTGCGTGCTACCATGCCACTATAAGCGAGCCCCAATTCAATGTTTTCCTATATAAGAGTTGCCATGGTCATGGTGCCTCTTCACAGCAAAAAAACCCTGACTAATAAGGAATGAAGGAAAAAAAAAAAGGAGAAAAATTGTCTTGCTTGCTCACTAATCATTTTGATTTTGTTGTTTTGTAACTCCTCCCACCCCAGCCCCCTTCTCTCTCTCAAAAAAAAAGAAAAAGAAAGAAAGAAAGAAAGAAAAAGAAAAGAAAAAAGAAAAGAAAAGAAAAGAAAAAGAAAAAGAAAAAGAAAAAAAAAAAGCTCAAGGACAATATCATTAGAGTTTGAGAGAAAATAGAGTAGTCAAGATATAAGACTATGGAAAAGAACAAAAGAAAGCCATACCTTTTGAGTTAGGCCAGCATGTTCAGCAGTGACTATCAGCAAGCAGCCACATGGCAAAACAGGAGTAATGTTAGAAAAACAATGAGAAAGCCCAAAGTGCTAGAGAAAGCACACTAAGGTTTTGTTTAGTGTCCTAATTAGAGTTTCCATTGCTGTGATGAAACACCATGAACAAGAGTACGTTTGGGGGTGAGGGGGCAGGGTAAGAGAGTTTATTTGGCTTAAACTTCCACATCATAGTTCATCATTTAAAAAATTCAGGATGGGGATTCAAACAGGGCAGGATCCTGGAAGCAGGAGCTGATGCAGAAGTCATGGAGGGGTGCTGCTTACTGGCTTGCTTCTTAGTTTGCTCAGCCTGCCTTCTAATAGAACTGAGGACAACCAACCCAGGGATAGCACCACTTACAATGGTGATGGGCCTTCCCCCTTCAACACAAATTAAGAAAATGCTGTACAGCTGGATATTATAGAGGTATTTTCCTAATTGAGGTTTCTTCTCCCAGATGATATTAGTTTGTGTCAGGTTAACATAAAGTTACCCAACACAGCCAGTGTCTGAAAGAAAGAGATGATGATGATGATGATGATGATGATGATGATGATGATGATGATGATGATGATGATGATGATTAGGAGGAGCAGGAAGAGGAGGAGGAAGAGAAAGAGGAAGAAGATGAAGAGAAGGAGGAAGAGGAAGAAGAGAAAGTGATGGTGGTGGTGGTATTGTTAAAATTTTCCACATCTGAAGCCAAAATTAGACCTGACTTTGCCCCTTTAAAAACTTTGAAAATTACAGCCTCTTTCTTCATTAGCAACTGGTAGGTAGCTTATGAAATTTATGCAAGTATTTAATGACTAATGCATAGAAAGCACCTTGTATAATACCAGGAACACAGAATAGACTCAATTATTATCATCATCAGAAAGAATAGATTCAAATAGGCCTGTTTTCAAAACTTGTCTTTGCTATTTACTGGCTATGTGATCTTAAGCAAAACAAAAAAAAAAAAACAAAAAAAAAACTTTAACTTAGAAGGAATTTCCCCAACTATTTAAAGAAAATAACTATTTTCAAAATTATTATCAGAATTTAATGTATACAAAGCCACAAGCACGATATCTGGCACACAATAGGTCAGCCTAGGCTACATAATCAGTGCTAGGCATACACAAGCTTCAGAGCCTGTTCGTATCTCAACAAAACACAAAATGAGTTGTGGGATGTGGCTCAGAGGCAGAGCAATTACCTAGCATTCATGAGGCCAAAACATCAAAAAAAATTTTAAAACTTAGCACTGAGGTAAACCTTTCAGTTCTTTTGGTTATCTGAAAAACTTTCCAGTATGAGGCAGAATAAAGTGGGCTTTGGGAGAAGGTGGCCTAGAGATTAAACCTAGTCCTTCATGCATGCTAGCATGCACTGTGATATATACCCCAAGCTCTTTTACTAACTTTCACTCACTAAGTTACCCAGACTAGCTCTAAACTCTGTAAGACCAGGCAGGCCTTGAACTTGTTTCCTTCCTCAGCTTTCCAAGTATCTGGGATCACAGGCTTGTGACACCACACCTGGCTTAAATGAGGTTTTAATAGTATATCCTTTCAGACTTCCTGGGTAATCTGCAGTATGCTTAGATAGGTCACAAAAGTCTGAGGTCTTTGACAACCAGTGCAACATGAATTTTTCTACACCACCTTACCATCCATTACCTCAGCTCTGCTATATCTACCTAACTTTCTAGCTAGATCCTGAACGCCAATCTGTCTCACACATGTTTGGACAACTGAAGCACACACAGTTTTACTAGTTTCTCACTCTAGATCTCAAAATGACAAGTGACCATGAAACTGCACAATAGTGAATCTCTAACCTCTGACCACAGAGAGCTGAGATTACAGTGAGAACGGGGCACCCCAGGCAAGGCAGAAGCTATGCTGAAAAGGAACATCATCTCACCACTGGTGAGAAAGTGGGTGACAGCTTTTGTGTTATTTTAGAACAGTTTGTGCTGATGAGATTTTTGTTGTGGTAACATTCCTCTAGGATTCCTCTAAGGGAACATTTTCTTCCTTTCCTCTTTGACAAAGCAACTCAACAAAATGTGAAAAGGGGAGGAGTGTTGACAAAGATATCCAGAAATGTGCAGAGCTTGTATTATATCAACATTATTTTTTGAGACAGGATCTCACTCTTTAGACCAGGCTGGCCTCAAATTCACAGAGATCTTCCTGCTTCTGCCTCCCAAGTGCTGTTACATTACTTTTCAAAAATTAAAAAAAGATTTACTTATTTTATGTGTATGAATATCTGTTTTCCCTGCATTGTAGTGGCAGTCAAGAGGGTGTTGGATCCCCTGGAACGAGAGTTACAGACAGTTGTAAGCCCCCACGTTGATACTTAGAGCCAAACCCTGGTCATCTGTAAGAGCAACAAGCACTCTTAACCTCTGACCATCTCTCTAGCCGTTACTACATCACTTTCCCAGTTGTTGAGCTCCTCATTCTCCAGTCTCTGGGCAATGCTAGGAAAATGATCAGGATATTTCTAGACCTCTTTCCTAACAGGAACGTGGTCCCTTGAAGGCCAGTAATATTTCTAGATGAGACTTAAAAATTTAAATACATTGCCCATAGTTGTTGGGTCTGTTTAGCTTCTAATTAACAGACTCAATAAATACAGTACTCAATAAATACAGAACATCTAGGGCCCCATGTTCCTTGCCAGTTTTTAGTTCAGTGATTGGTTCCTTTGTTTAACCAAACCACTCCACTGTGCTTCTTACCACAGCTATACTTACATCATCACTCTGATTCTCTATAACTCAGGTGACTCTACCACTTCTAATCTATTCAAACTCTACCTTATTCACCCTTCAATTCCTTACACACTATTGATCTTTACAGAAGAATCCCCTCTACCAATCAATTAGCAGAATGCTGTTTTCTACTTGCCCTGTCTTCAATGACGGAGGATTCAATATTTAATGAGCCAGTCTCCTCCATAACAAAATATCTCTAACTATTAAGCAATTCTTTATCCCAGAAAAATAATCCTAGCTTTTAATTGGTCCTGTTCTACCCAGAAACTTAGAATACCCAAGATACATTTTGCAAAACACAAGAAAACCAAGGATGACCATTGTGTGGATACTTCATTCCTCCTTAGAATAAGGAACAAAATACTCATGAAAGGATATAGGTACAGAGACAAAATTTAGAGTTAAGATGAAAGGATGGACTATCCAGAGACTACCCCATCCAGGGATCCATCCCATCATCAGCCACCAAACCCAGATACTAATGCACATGCCAGCAAGATTCTGCTGAAGGGACCCTGATATAGTGGCCTCTTGTGAGGCTATGCCAGTGCCTGGCAAACACAGAAGTGGATGCTCACAGTCAGCTATTGGATGGAACACAGGGCCCCCAATGGAGGAGCTAGAGAAAGTACCCAAGGAGCTGAAGGGGGCTGCAACCCTGTAGGTGCAACAACAATGTGAACTAACCAGTACCCCCTGAGCGCGTGTCTCTAGCTGCATATGTAGCAGAAGATGGCCATCATTGGGAAGTGAGGCCCCTTGGTCTTGCAAACTTTATATGACCCAGCACAGGGGAAGGCCTGGGCCAAGTAGTGGGAGTGGGTGGGTAGGGGAGCAGGGGGGGGGAAGTATAGGGAACTTTCGGGATAACATTTGAAATGTAAATAAAGAAAATAATAATAAAAAATAAAATAAATAAAGGAAACAATACAATACATAATAGCATGGGCTTTGAAATCAGATATAGGCCCAAATCTAGTATGTATCTTTAAGTACATGTGTAAACTTTCTAGCATCTCAGTTCCCTAATAATAAAACCAATTTCCAAAGACTGTTAAGAAAATTAGAGTAACTATGTAAAGAGCTTATTGAGGTCTCACACAGAGTAAGAGATCAATCAATGACAACTAGTTCCACAGTTTTCATTACCATTTGCTTTAGAGAAGGTCTAATGTAGCCGTAGCCTTGGTCAGACTCGACTTGAACTCCTGATTCTCTTTCCCCCACATCCAGAGCGCTGGATGTGAACAGGACTGTGTATGTGCAGGGCTGAACCACAATGCTCAGCCAATTTGTCATTTTCAAAATCGACTTCTTAATTCCTTCTGTATTTGAAGTCAAATATATTACTTCAGTGTCAGGGGTTTAATGTGATAATTGACCAGTCTCATCACTGAGAAATGATTAGATCACAAAAGCTCTGACTTATCAATGGATTATTGTTCTGGTGGATTAATAATATAGTTGTAGGAAATACAGTGGTGTGTCTGGGAATAAACTAAGAAGATATATCTTGTTCTACGACTGTTCTGGTCTCTCTTTTCTAATTGCCATGATGTGAGGACCTCGCTTCTGTCATGTGCTCCTTGAAATGATTTGTTTGTCTGACTAACTACATGCCCGGAAACAATTCTCAAACAGTGAGCTACAATAAATTCTTCCTTCTTTCAGTTAGTTTTCTCAGATATTTTCCCACAACAACCAGAAACCCGTTGCTTCTTTTCCAGACTCCAGTTTCTTTACTGTAGTGAGAAAAGAATGTATCTCTTAGTCTATCCTTTCACCACCCTGCCTTCATACATAGCACTGTGAAGGACACAGACAGACATTGATGTTAATGAACTGTTAGATGCTATTCATTAACGTCTATAGTCTTTATCATCCATAACCTCCTCTCTGGACAGTCTCTTGCTGTTCTAAATCATTCTGATGATGTGACATCCAAAACGGGACACAAAACTCAAAGGTAGACTATTTACAGAAAGAAGAGACTAGGCTTCTCTGTCCTAACGGACACTGTGTGACTATTGAATATTTAGCATGGCCGTGTAGCTTCAACAAACTGCTGGTTTGTGTTGAGTTTGAAATAAGAAACCTTCACATCTTTCCTACGTGATGCTCTTTTACTCTGGGCTCTACTGACCTGTAACTATAGTAATGCCAAAGGTACAACAGTAAAGCAGCTCTTTTTAAGAGTTTTTTTTCTCTAGTTCTTATTACCTGGTGTGATGGTTTGTATATTCTTGGACCAGGGAGTGGCACCATCTGAAGGTGTGGCCTTCTTGGAATAAGTGTATCACTGTGGGTGTGGGCTTAAGACTCTCACCCCAGTTGCCTGGAAGTCAGTCTTCCACTAGCAGCCTTTGGATGAAGATGTAGAACTCTCAGCTCTGCCTGTGCCATGCCTGCCTGGATACTGCCATGCTCCCACCTTGATGATAATGGACTGAACCTCTGAACCTGTAAGCCAGCCCCAATTAAATGTTCTTTTGTATAAGACTTGCCTTGGTCATGGTGTCTGTTCATAGCAGCAGTAAAACCCTAACTAAGACACCTGGCTTCTGTAAACTGTGCCTTTAAAAATAGACTGACCATCCTGAGATTTGCTTCTTCTTCCCAAGTAAGAATATAAAACCCCAAAAGGTGGGCTCTGTATATGTAGTTGATTAAAATGCTTCTATGAGAAGTCACGAACCTTGGGGAGTTTGCCTTCTTTCTCACACACCAACAGAGGGCTGCATACAGATTAACATTCTCTTTCCACAGCAAGACCACACTAAAGACCCAGGGAAACTAGAGACAGTGAGCCCATCGGAGGGATACCCTTCCCTCCCAAATAGTTAGGTCAGTGTTATGCTATCCACCAGTCAGCAAATGGAGACCTGTTATGCTGGGCATCATCCCACCTGACGGGAATTAATTCCTAGAAGGCAGCAAGCAGAGGCAGTCTCTCCACACAGATCAGTCCAGGCAGCTTTCAGGGATCATTTCACACACAGAGCGAAGAGCCACAGAAGGAAAGAAGATTACCTCATCACTTTCTTCCACATCCACATCACCATTGGCATCATCATCCATCAGCTTATGGATGTTGCGGACGGCCTCGAAGCTGAGCTTCTCATCCTCACTGTGGCACAGGGGCTTGTCAATCCGGCAAAACTCTATATGGAAAAACCAAGGGACAACATTACTCAGAGATGCCACTCAGCCCCCACCAGCTTCTTGTGTCAGCAATCTTAGCTTCCAGTTCCTGACTCCTCATAGAAGCATTTTAATCAGCTACATATACAGTGACAGGAGTGCATCATCCAACCTGTACTCGCCTCTTGGAAACTGTTGCGCTTCCCCATACAGAAGCAATGCTTTAGCATCCTAATAGCTCTCCAGCAGGCCAGTCTAACTTAGGGCTAGGCCTGCTCTAGGACACTGACAACAGTACAAAGAGCTAACTTACAAGTCAGAGTGGAAAAACCAAAGGGACAACACATACAGGGAAAAAAACTTGTATTCACTAATAATCAAGGAAATGTGTTATTTTAAATATAATTATTGGTCAAATAAACAAATGTAAATTCATATAATGTTTTTAGCACCAAAGCAATTCTAATTCTAATTCGAAAACTAAATGTCATAGTTTTCCTTTTTGTTTACTTTGTCATAAGAAACACATATAATATCGACCATAGCCTAACTAGAGAAGCCTCACATATCAATAAAGGTAGGTGGCTTTTATTGTCCTTCCTGTCCTTCAGTCCAATCTCTCCAGATTTACCCTTTGTCCTGCTATAGCCTATCCACCTAGGGACTCTTACTGACACCTCTTACTTTGTCACTAAAGGTACATATAGTGCTTTCATAAGTATTATGCAGATTTAGTAGGCTTTTTAAAATAATGGAAATAGTTTACCAGGCTCCAGGCCTTGAGGCTGGACATTCCCTAAGGTCACCCAGCACTTTCCCCAAACGCCTATGTCAACTGCAAGACGTTTGTATTCTACCAACAGGCGATATGTAACCTGAGCAGACAGACAGGTGACCTTTGCTGCTGGCAACCTCTAGCATAGAGGATTAAGGGGATGAGGCTAAGAGAGGACAAAAGTTTGATGTCCCACATAGTGTTAGAACCATATCCAGAAAATCATGTCAGCCAAAATTTACAAATAACTCCTTCATCTGAGCATTTCCTAAGCTGTCTCCTTGTCCTCCCTGAGACCTTTTCTGTATCTTCCACACAGGCAAGCTTCCCACAGCCATCTGGAATACCACAAGAGATCCACATATTTATCAATACATTTTTCTTTTTACTACAATGAAAGAATCCTGAATTAAATGTCAAAAACACATATACCAAAATTCCATCCTTAATCAACTATAAACTAAGTGGCATTAGACAAGTGGTTGAACTATCTCAAACCTCCTTTTCTTATCTGCAAAATGAAGTAATAATCTGCTACATGCACTTTTGTGAGAATGACATTTAACTGTATGTATTAAAGCACCTCTCACGCAAGGCATGGTGTTGCCCAGGCATAATAACAGAATCAAGAGCACAGCACTTGGAGTCTTGACGACTTAGGGAAACCAAAGCCAGGTTGGATGATATGAGATCCTGTCGTTACATAAAAAAAAAATTTAATTTGAAAATAAATAATCATCTGATATTTAATACATTTCCAATATTCTTTCTCCCTGATCAGCAGGTGAATAATTTCCATCTCCACATAACTGACTTTTCCTGACAGAATTAGAAGAATCAAAGCAGTCCCAGTTCTCTGAATGTGAGTGACTAGCCCTGCCACTTACGTCACAGCTTCTTAAATTGTTGGTTACATAACTGAATGTGGGAGTTGAAAAGCAAAAGGTGGCAAGACAAAAAGGCTCTGAACATGCAATGACCAAAAATTAATTAAAAATAAAATGCATAATGACTCTAAGGTGTTCCCATGCTGGACTGTACAACTCCACTGCAGCCTTGGTTCTGAACGCACACATGCCGACTCTGCACAGAGCGGGCCATCGCACCACACAGCACCAAGGAACACTTGCCTGGAAACACTGCGGCTCAGATGTCAGACTTTGGTGGGAAAAGGGATGAGGCAAGGTCTAGCCCGGAACTCATTATATAGACCAGGTTGGCCTCAAACTCAAAAGAATCTGCCTACCCTACCTCCAGAGTGCTGGAATTACAAGCGTAAGCCTTGTTTTTTGAGACAGTCTGTCACTGAAACTGATGTTCACCAATTCTGCTGGGCTAGGTGGCTAGCCAGCCCCAGGCATCCTACTGTTCCTGTCTCCCCAAGCTGGAATTACAGGTGTGAAGTAGAATCCCAGCTTTGTATACTTGTACATCTGGAGTTACATAAAATATCTCAAGCAAAAAAAGGTCACATGTAGGAAAGATTTAAGAAGCCTGTTCTAAGTGAATAGACAACTGATTCACTGTAAGACTCTAACAATGACCTGAACTCCCTCCACATTTATTTGCATCACTAGTAACATTTACCACACAGTGCTACAACTGTATTTTTAACATTATGCCATTTGACTGTGATCTCCATGAATTAAGGTTAGCACATCCCTAGCAGCAACCAAAATCTAATTTCTTGATAAGATGCTCCGTTAAAAAAATTATTTAAATAATACCTTAATATTAACTTTAGGGGGAACAAAAGAAAATAACTAGAAGCAAAAAGAAGATCCAGGCCCAGGCCCAAGTTCTTGAACTTTTAATCTAATGATCTCTGTATATAGTCAAACTCTTTTTTTTTTTTTTTTTTTTGAGACAGGATTTCTCTGTTTAACAGCCCTGATTGTCCTGGAACTCACTGTAAACCAGGCTGGCCTTGAACTCAGAGGTCTGCCAGCCTCTGCCACCCAAGTGCTAGGATTAAAGGTGTGCACCACCATACCTAAACTTTTTAGTCAATTTTTTTTAATCCCAAAGAACTGTTTGATACTTATCTGGTGTCTACCGAGGGTCAGCAAGACAGTTCAGCGGATAAAGTTGCTTGGTGTGTAAGCCAATGACCGAGTTCAATTCCCAGATCTCTCATAGGGAACAGAGAAAACTACGTTCTGAAAGTTTCACCCTCTGGCCTCTATATGAGCCATGGCATGTGTAAGCCTGGACATACTCTTGCATGTGTGCACATGCACACACACACATACACACCATACATATATACAATGATAATTTTTTTTTTAAAGAAGTCAAGTGTGGTGGCAATCTTAACAAAAACTTGGAAGGTGGAGGCAGGAGGATCAGCAATGTAAAAGCAACTCAGCTATATAGGGAGCTCAAGGCTACAGAGAACTGAAATCTGGAAGAAGAGATAAGAAAACAGGTAAATGTAAACAAAGAAAAGAGATATTAAAACAAATCTTTATGCTTAGATATTAATTAGAGAATATAATGTTCCTAATACGTTAAGGAAAACAGCATGCTTAATGAAAACTGTTTTCTGGGCTGAAAAATGCAGCTCAGTTGGTAGAGTGTGCAAAGCCTGCAATCTCAGCTCTTGAGAGGGAGAAGCAGGAAGATCAGAAGTTCAAGGTCATCCTTAGCTACACATTGAATTAAGAGTGTTTCACATTTTTGTATCTACTTTCACATTTAAGCTGTTGTAACACAGCTTTCACTGAGGATCAAACACAGACATATAGATGGAAAGGGGCGGGGGTTATTTTAATAGCTTTTCCAGATAAAAACTATGGCTATTCTCTGCTTTTGTATATAAACTTGACACATGGCCAAGGTTAGTTTAAGACTACCTGCAAATCTGAAACTATATGAATAACCCTGTTGAACTCTGTAATATTCATATCCATTGGTCTACCTTGTACTTTGAATGAATCTTTTATATATGCATGCTTTTGTAATATGATACACAGCTCATTTGGAAATACTGGGATCTAGGTTATGCATAATATTCAAATGTTGACACATAGCCAGGCAGTGGTGACGCACGCCTTTAATCCCAGCACTTGGGAGGCAGAGGCAGGCGGATTTCTGAGTTCAAGGCCAGCCCGGTCTACAGAGTGAGTTCCAGGACAGCCAGGGCTACACAGAGAAACTCTGTCTTGAAAAAACAAAAACAAAAACAAATGTTGACACATTCTATTTAGACAATATCAAAATAATCATAATCATTAATGTCACCAGTGATTTAATCAGAAAAGCTATCAAACACACAGTAACTGACATAAATTTTCAGAAATTTAATTTTCACTTAAAAATTGGGATTTTACAATTGGCAGCAGATATTATCAGTTGTTTTCCTTCAAGTAAAACATTTATTTCATTCAGTTTCCAAAAACTGTCATGTTGGTTACTAATACTCAAACCTACAATCCTAGGATGCCAGGGAGCAGCTCACCACCAGGTTCAAGTCGGCCTGAAATTCAGAATAAGACCTCGTCTTAAAGGGGTTAGGGGAGCTGAGAAGAAAGCTCACCAGGTAAGAGCACCAGCTCTTCTTCCAGAGGACTGAGGTTTCATTCTCAGCACCTACATGGATACTAAGAACTATTGGTTAACTCCAGTTCCAGGGAATCTGATGCCCTTCTCTGGTGCTTTTCCTTCAGATAACCATCAATCTTCTCCATGGCGCAGAGCTTTATTAAATTATGTCCCTTGAACACAGCATGTATTTACATATGTACAGACATATTAATCTCCATTGCTATTTTCAGGCATACATCTCCTAAAATCCTTGTGATCTTTCAAAATGATAAGGCTATCTTTGTATGCTAATGGCACATCCTAATGCAACCTCTAAGCAGCATCAGGATGGGGTTGGTCACAAGAAAGGCCAAGCCGAGGTTAGGAGACTTTCACTCTCACTCCTCAACCTTCAGGAGGGGATTCAGAGTTGGGTATCTGGAGCTCACATGATGGAATGAGAGAGCTGAGTCGTGTAAGACATAAGCAGCCTCTTACTATTCTTACTATGGCAGAGGAAATTCAGAGTTCTCTCCCCAAGGCAGAGTTAGTCATTTACTGCTCACTGTCCAATGCTTCAA
The DNA here is from genome assembly GCF_900095145.1 of Mus pahari. Lineage (NCBI taxonomy): Eukaryota > Metazoa > Chordata > Mammalia > Rodentia > Muridae > Mus > Mus pahari. Next base: position 73,195,384 of record NC_034590.1, on the reverse strand, counting down.
AGCACTTTGTACATAGTTCCAGCGCATGAATTTTCATGTTCTGCGTTGTTCACATGCCACATCCAGAAAAGGGCAAGAACCAAGTTTAACTCATTTTATTCCCGAGAGTCCGGTATGTCATCGCTGCTAACATTCTCCATTTCAAGCACAAAATCAGTAAATGCTGGCTGGCTAACTGAGTGAATAGATAAACCCTTGTCCTCAGAAAGAGATCAAAAGTTTAAGACTGAGAATATTAACCCTGGGAAGACTCTCAGATCTGGTTAAGAAACAGAAGTTTCAGAGACAAATTTACAAGGAAACTAAAGTGGAGATGGAGCAGGGCAGAGTAGATGAGTGGACTGACTAGAGATATGAAGACTATGGATACAGTGTTGAGAGGGGAAAGATCTCCAGTGAAACACATAGCAAGTCTAGTCACCAAGGAGAAAGATCAGATCACTGGGATGTGTACAATCCAGCCAATTTGAGAGATGTTCCTGCACTTATTAGAACACCATGTCCTCATGTCCAAGAAGAGACCCAGTTCTCAGCAGGAGGCAGGAATTCAGAAGAGCTTTAGAGCCTTTATTCTGAACAAAACTGGCACTGCCTTCAGTTTTCCAAGCAGCACTGACAGTAATAACCCAAGATTCAAAACTCTGAGAGCTTACTTCTCTCTCGGGGGTCATTTATCAAAAGCAGAGTGGTGGCACAAGCCTATAATCCCAGCATTCAGGACAGAGAAGTAGGGGGAGCACCACAAGTGCCAGGCCAGCCTACTCTACAAAGCAAGTTCCAGGCTAGCCAAGATTTCAGAATGATTCTCTGCTGTGAGCCACCTGACATGGGTGCTAAGAACTAGACTTGGATCCTCTATAAGAACAGTAAGCATTCATAACTTCTGAACCATTTCCCCAGCCCTCCTTATTATTATTATTATTATTATTATTATTATTATTATTATTATTATTGGTTTTTCGAGACAGGGTTTCTCTGTATAGCCCTGGCTGTCCTGGGCTTTGTAGACCAGGCTGGCCTCAAACTCAGAAATCTGCTTGCCTCTGCCTCCCCAGTGCTGGGATTAAAGGCGTGCGCCACCACGTCCAGCATTATAGATGTTTAAAATTTTTTTGTTTGTTTTTTGTTTTTTTGTTTTTGTTTTTCAAGGCAGGGTTTCTCTGTATAGCCCTGGCTGTACTGGAACTCACATTGTAGACCAAACTCAAAAATCCGCCTGCCGCTGCCTCCCAAGTGCTGGGATTAATGGTGTGCGCCACCACGCCTGGCGCTTCTCATTATTCTTAAGATAAACTTCAAAATTCTTCTTGTTTGTTTGTTTGTTTGTTTTTCTGGTGCTGGAGAATTAACCCAGGGTATTTTGTGAATTAAGCAGCATCTCTATTATACAGCTACGCTGCCAGCCCTGTGTATAGATCTTTTTACTTAGCATGCATAAGATTAAATCACATTCCCCCAGCAGAGAATAGCCTGTTCTGATTTGCTTATCTGCTCACAAGTCTTTTTTCCTGATACAAAGCTACTATGAACACTTGCACACATGATTCTAAATTAAGATATACTTGCATTGCCCTTGAGTATCTAGAAATGGAAGTGCTTGGTTACATGAAAAGAATATGTTTGACTTTTTGGCAACTCCATAAGTAGTCCAACAGTGTCAACTAACCGGGAGCCCTGGGAGCTGCCTTGTCTGGCCTCAGTGGGAGAGGACGAACCTAGTCCTGTAGAGACTTGATGCTCCAGGGGGAGGGGATTCCTAGTGGGCCGCCCTCTCAGAAGCAAAGGGGATGGAGGATGGGGGCAACATTTGGGATGTAAATAAATAAAATAATTAATTGATTTTTAAAAAACTGTCAAACTTTTTCTAAAGTAGATATATCAGGAAAGGGTATGGTGGATCATACATTTCATTCCAGCACCTGGAAGGTAGAGGCAGGTGGAACTGTTAGTTCAAGGCCTGCCTTGTTATATATGTATATACACACACTCAGAGAGAGAGAGAGAGAGAGAGACAGAGAGAGACAGAGAGAGACAGAGAGAGAGAGAGAGAGAGAGAGAGAGAGACAGACAGACAGACAGACAGAC
>NC_034590.1:73177607-73190494 GCF_900095145.1 Mus pahari | reverse complement strand
AACAAGAACAAGAACAAGAACAAGAACAAGAAGAAGAGGAGGAAGAAAAAAGAAATGATTGTGGGCCCAGCCATAAGCATTTATACCAGCCCCTTTAAAGCTCAGGGAACATTGTTGAAGAGAGTCCAGAAAGTTTTTTAAAACCAGAAAATAGAGTGAAGGACTACAAAATGCTATTCTGTAGACTTGGTTAACCATTAATTCCTAAAAATTGTAGCTTGCACTGGGCCCACATAGGACCCAATAAGTCAAGGAAAGGGGGCGGCGGTCTCATGACACACTGCTCTTTACCTCTGAACTATTGGTCAATGATAGAGTCTAAGAAAGGGGGAACCACCGTCATCAGTTGTATATTCATTGCTGAGAGTACCGGGTTCTAGTAGATAGCTCTAGTCTACAGCTCCAAAGATGTCCCTGGTTAACCTTAGTGAATCACAAAACTAAAAAAAAAAAAAAAAGTGAAAGAGAGATTTGTGAGGAGGAGTTGGGGTGATGTAGACAGGGCTTGTACAGGGTGGGGTGTGAGTTGTTACACCGTGGTTGTGCCACTTAATAACCAAACTCCTTCTCCTAGACCATAAAAGGAAGCCCCAAACAATAACTAGGACCCTTAAGTACTTTTTTACTCGGGTGACTGACTACTTGGTTACAGAGTATTTTGATCTGAACAATTGCTTTGCTTTTGAATACAATTTCCTCTAGCTACTTTGCAATCTTTGTGTGCCTGTATTACGATGCTTTGAAAAAGGCACCAACTATCTGGAAAGATCTAATCCAAACACTGACCACTTTACTCTCTGATAAAAAGTGGCCAAAAGTTCCTTTCTCGCTTTCTCACTAGGTTTTAAAAACAAGTTGACAGGTCACTAGAGAAGAATACTTAGCTCTGGCACTCTGTGTAAGAAAGAGGGAAGAGGAGACACCTGTAAGAAAAGGGAAGCAAACCTGAGCCTCTGCTGGATGACAAGTTCTCACTGAGCTTCGGTAGCCTCTACAGCTACATTATTCCCCTCCTTTTTTTTTCTTCAAACTTTGCTCTCACAAGAAGCCTTCTTCAAAAAGAAAACGGTTAATCCCTGCAGGGAGTCCCTACCAAGCAGGCCTGGACCTCAGTGTCACAGCTCCTTCTGCATTCTAATTGCTTCTGCCTTTTCCTCAGTCTCTCAGGACTGTAACTACTGCTAAGCAGCCCATTTTCCTGGCTTTTGTCCCTGTATCCTTCCTGGCTGGTTTAAAAGTATCTGTCCCCAGTTCAGTGCTCACACACTGAAATATCCATTTTAACTTTTTCACTTAACACTTTTAAGCAACAAATTACTGAAATCAGAACTAGTCAAGCTAGTTAAAGGCACTAGGAAGTCAAAATTAATAAAACCCTTTTCTGACTTCCAGGATCTCCTCTATGCTTACCCTCTGCAGTCCTGAAATACATTCTGAATTACAGAAATGGCAAATGTGCATCTTTAAATTCTTTCATACATGTTGACTACTATGCCTAAGCATTCATTTTTCTCTTTCTCCCCACCCTGTTATTTGCTTTCTTTATGTGTTTGTTTGCTTGAGACAGGGTCATAGGTAGCCTTAAACTCACTATGCATCCCAGGCTTGAACTCAGTATATATCTCATGGCAATTCTCTCTCAGCTCCCTAAGTACTGGGATTACAAGCATCAGCTACTATTAGGCAGGATTAGTTTTATCTGAAAAATCAGCAAGGTCCTTTGAAAAGCAGTAACCCTACAGCAATGTTAGTTGTTCATTTGTCAGTTCTCTGTGTTCTACTTTACCAGAGCAGCCTTTGATTTTTCTAGTGTTCCCCTCTATCTAGCCAAGCACTAGGCAACATAGTTTCTGATGTAAGAATAACTTAAAGTTGTATACATTCTTTGAAGATTTGCTTTTCCCAGCTTTGGGGTACCACATGCCACAGGTCTTTATATGCTAAAGCTATCTATGTCAAGAAAAAAGGCCAGTCTCAGTGGAATTAAATCAACACACTTGTTCGAAAACTACCCCACGTTCTCTGACTTGGAGGCTGACCCAACATTCTTGTGCCCTAGCCAACACTCGTCAGAGTCTGGGATAGACAAAAACATAATTAAAGACAACTCAAGACAGATTTCTACTGGGAAAAGTTTTAGAAATGTGTTAGGGACCTAAGGAAAGGCCCAAAGAGGGACTGTGCACAGTGCTAACAAAAAATGTTTAACCTATCAGTGGAATATATATATTACACACCCACACACACGCATGTGCACCCACACACAACACAACACACACACACACACACACACACACACACCAGTGGGTTACACCCCTTCCAGGTTTAGAAATGAGACTGGTTCCGCAACTATAATGGCTCGATCACAACAGTACCAAAAGCACAGTGACAAGTGCTTTGAAGACATTAATACTGAGGAATCAAGCACACACCACAGCATGGGGTAAAAAAAAAACAATGTGGATTCCAGTTTCCATAGCAATAGGAAGATGGACTCAAATCTCTTGGATGTGCTGTTCACTGGCTTATCAGAGAACACATTACTAAACTCCCCAAGAGACCACATTACTTTTCTATCCCACACAAACTTCTACTTAAACAATAAAAGGTCAATGGACCCTCAATCTTCTCCCAGGAGAAGACAGCCAAGAACATCTGTTGAAAAGCTTTGCATTCAAGATGATAACTCTGAGAAGTAGTTGCAGCTTAAGAGACCTTCTATACCATGGCCTTTCTCAGTATGTGGCAGAATTCCTAATGAGTGAGGACCATCCAGAATGACGTATGGCTAAGCCTCCTTACAGACCTGCTTCCTCACCCTCACAAGTCAGAACTGATTTCTGAAGGTCAGGCCTTTACTGCAAAGGCCACCCCAATCAAGACCACTTAGTGCCCTGATAAATACAAAAAGCTCCTCAATGATCTGTTTGTCTCAGTTTCTTTCACACTCATCCTTTATCAAGTAATTATAATTTTTCTGAAATTTAAATTTACTAGATTTTGTTCTGCAGAAAAAAAAAAAATCCTTTGTGGAAATGCATGAGCACACACATACTCTGTACAAGAAACCTGAACAAGATCAGTAGAGTGTATCAATGCCAATATCCTGGTAGTAGTATTCTATTGTGTTTTTTCCCAAATTGACACTGTAGAGAGAAATTGTAATGTTTCCTAATGATGTCTCCATACTACTTAAAGCTGCATGTAAATCTACAATCATTTCAGTGAAAGTCTTATTTTTTCCTAAAGATTTAGTTTGATTTATGAGTGTACAGCATGTGTATGCAGGTTCCCAAAGAAGCCAGAGTGGATGTCAAAATCCCTGGAACTGGAGTTACAGGTGGTTGTAAAATGCCTGGCATGGATGCTGTGAACCAAACTTGGGTTTTCTGGAAGAACAGGTGCTATCTTAACCAATGTGCCCTTTCCCCAGCCTGTAAAATTATTTCTAAAACACATCTTCATTGATGAAATTCTAAAGTCGTATAATAGTATTTCAAAGAATTTGCTGTAATAATTATTGCATGTCAAGTATGATAGTGTATACCTATAAATTAAAACCTTCAAAAGCTGAGGCATGAGGCCTGCCACAAGTTTAAGGTCAGCTTAGGATACAAAGCTAGCTCTCATCCCAAGACATCTTAGCATCCACTGACTGCCTCATGAACATTTTCAAGGCTTCAAATGCTCAGTAGCTAATATAAGGGTTGCACTATTATACTTCTCTCCCGCCACTCACATACACCCTACATTCCTAATTACTTTCCATTTCATAAATGGGCAAGGCTCACTTGCTGACTTTGTAAGGTTTCTTCTGCCTACAGGAACCTTGCCTCATTCCATGCCTGACCAATTTCTACTCAAATTTCAATATTCTACTCGGGCTTTTTCTATTTCTTAGGGGCTTCTCTACACTGACCATTAAGGTTTGGTTAGGAGTCCCTAATCTATGTTTATGTTCTTTAAGGCCTTGAGCTTCTATTATAATCTAAAACTTTATTTGAATTTTCTGCCTCTGTTTCTATCTATAAAATAAAGAAAATATAGTATCTACTTCATGGGGTGTGAGACTTTAATAAACTGATACACACAAACTACTATAAGCAAACTACTATAATAAGCATTTGATTATTATCATGTTCTTTGTTACACTTGTCCATCTAACCACTAACAGTCTGTGGCAGGTGAATGGAAATGTCCCCCATAGGCTCAAATATTTGAATGGGTGGTGTCTAGTTAGTGGAATTGTTCAATAAAGTAGGAGGTGTTAGAGATGTGCCCCTGGAAGTTGGCTTTAATGTTTCAAAAACCCCTGTCAGGCTGTGTGTGTATGTGTGTGTGTGTGTGTGTGTGTGTGTGTGTATTTCCATACACCCGCCCCATGATTCCTGCTTAATGGATCAGATGTAAGTCTTCAACTGTTGCTATAATGCCATGCCTTCCTGTCTGCCTGCCTGTCACCATGCTCCCCATGACTATGAACTCACTGGTGCTCTGAAACTGTAAGCAAGCACCCAGTTAAATACTTTCTTTTATAAGTTGTCTTGGTCATGGTGCCTCTTCATAGTAACAGAAATGTAACTAAGACTAAGTCAAAGCAAGAACTAGATTTGTATTCATCTCTACTTAAGCACATAGTAGATGGTAAATGTTTGGGAAATTAAGGGAGCTAAGACTGGAATAAGTTGATGGAATCTAAATCAAAGTTAGAAATGGGGATTTAAAAAACAGAGCACTGTTGCTAAGAACAGAAACTAGAATAGGTTGGAGCTAAGAATAAAATAAACGCTTCTAGAAAATAAACACAAGAAAGCCCTGTTAGAGATTGAGAATTTGGATACATAAGAAAAATTGAGAATGCTAGTTTTTATAATCTAAGCCAAACCAGGCATGAAAGCTCACACCTTTGACCCCAGCACTTGGGAAGCTCACACCTATAACCCCAGCACTTGGAAAGCTCACACCTATAACCCCAGCACTTGGGAAGCTCACACCTATAACCCCAGCACTTGGGAAGCTCACACCTATAACCCCAGCACTTGGGAAGCTCACACCTATGACCCAGCACTTGGGAAGACAGGGATGGAGGGTTGCTTTGACTTTGAGACTAGACCGGGCTAAACTACCTCAAGCCTCTTCATTGTGCTGTAGGATTCTTTTATTTGTCATGCTAGCCCAAATCATTGCTTAACCTTTTGGAGGAACTATTTTTTGTAGATATAAAATATAAAACAATTTTCTATTTAAGATTATGCAAGCAAACCACATAGACCATGGATAAAAGTAAACTAGCTTGTCTTGGGTTAGTATTTTAATTTTGTTTTATTTTGTTTTTCAGACAGGTCTCACTATGTAGCTCTAACTGGCCTGGAATTCTTATGTAGATCAGACTGGCTTTAAAAAGTTCATCAAAAACTCAGAGTTCTGCTTGCCAATTAGCTCGTTCTTTTATTTTTTAATAATTATGCATTTTTATTTTATGAATATTTTGCCTGAATGTATGTATGTATACTATGTATGTGCCTAGTGTTTGTGGTAGTCAGAGTGTCAAAATACTGGAACTGGAGTTACATATGGTTGTGAGTTCCCATGTAGATGCTGAAAACTCTGAGTCCTCTGGAAGAAAAGGAAGCATTGTAACCACTGAGGTTAACAACCTCTTAAGTTCTCCTCTTAAGACTCATTTTCTCTTAAAAATTAAAAAGAGCTAAGGATGTACTTAAGTGATAAAGAGATGCCAGGACCTGGGTTAGCTCCCACTACTGCAAATAAATACATATTTTTTTTTATTCAACTGAGCTCTTTTTTTATTACAGATTTTCTTTATTTATATTTCAAATGTTATCCCCTTTCCTCGTTTCCCTTCCAAAAACCTCCTGTCCCTTCCTCCCTCCCCCTGCTGACTAACCCACCCACTCCTGCTTCCTGGCCCTGACATTCCCCTACACTGGGGCATAGAACCTTCACAGGACCAAGGGCCTCTCCTCCCATTGATGACCGACTAGGCCATTCTCTGCTACATATGCAGCTACAGTCATGAGTCCCACCATGTGTTTTCTTTAGTTGGTGGTTTAGGCCCAGGGAGCTCTGGGGATACTGCTTAGTTCATATTGTTGTTCTTCCTATGGGGCTGCAAACCCCTTCAGCTCCTTGGGACTTTCTCTAGCTCCTTCACTGGGAATCCTGTGCTTTGTCCAATGGATGGCTGTGAGCATCCACTTCTGTATTTGTCAGGCACTGGCAAAGCCTCTCAGGAGACAGCTATATCAGGTCCCTGTCAGCAAGCTCTTGTTGGCATCCACAATAGTGTCTGGTTTTGGTGGTTAAATATGTGTTTTTAACAATTGGAGGCTGAGGCAGAAGAATGATGAATTTTTTAAAAGATTGTTTTGCTTTATTTTATGTGCATGAATGTTTGCCTACATATATACCTGGTGCCCATGGAGGCCAGAAGAAGAAGTCAAACCCCTGAAACTGGAGTTACAGATGGTTGTGAACCACACGGGTGTTGGGAATGAACATGGGTCCTCTGCAAGAGCATCTAGTGCTCTTAACTGTTGAACCATCCCTCTAGACTTAATTTTTTCTTGACACACCCATTCTGTTTTACCTTAAAATTATTCACTAATGAACCGTTGATTAACTTTTTGAACTTCAGTCTAACTAACATCTCTAAAGCAAAATAATGACAAAGTTTGCTAGATTCAATGGGGAAAAGCCTAGGCATGGAAGCACATACCTACAATGTCAACATTGGGAAGCGAAATAGCATTGTCATGAGTTCCAGGACAGTCTCTAGTCTACATATAGAAACCCATGCCAGCCAGGGTTAACCAACTCTGTAGTCTACAATGGTGACCTGCCTGCTTACATGATATGCTGGTGCAATAGTGACACAAATGTTGTAGGAGAAACCAATACTATCTGATTGGATTTAAGGCCCACTCCATGAGATGGAACCCATGCCTGTCACTGCTCAAATGGATAGGAACCTGAGACTACACAGGCCATGGTCCTAGGGCAAATACTACTGTTCTGCTAAAGGAACGTCACAATTAAATGACTTGCAATGATATTCTGCTATGCCCATAGATCAGTGTCTTACTAGACATCATCAGAGAATCTTCCTCCTGCAGTGATGGGAACTAATACAGAGATCCACAAATGGACAATGTGCAGAGAGTGAGAGACCTAAATAGGATGGCTACATCAAACCCTTCCTCTCATGGCCCAGGAACTATACAGAAGAAGAGGCTGAAAGTCTGTAAGAGTCAGAGAGGATGGATAACACCAAGGAAACAGTGTCTCCCAGACACAACAGGACTGGTGCATATCTGAACTTCCACTGACTATAGAAGCATGCATAAGGCCTGCACGGGTCCAAGACAAATGGGTCCCAGAGCAGAGTAGAGGAAGTGGACGTGAGCTACAATCCCTAGCAAAGAAGCTATCTCCAATCACAACCACTTGTAAAGGAAAAATTAAGTTTTCTCCATTGGAGGTTCACTGGTTATATAAACCACACTTAGGGGCAAGCTCCATGCCCAGCAGTAGAAGGTCAATACAAAATGAACTCAATGGTTTTTTGGGGGAGGTTTTTTTGTGTGTCTCATATTGCCTTGAGCATATTTTACCTTCTATGTCATTTGTGTATATATTATAGATTCTGATTTTGTGTTGTTATGTGTTTGTGTGTGTCCATGTGTATGTGTGTCTGTCTGCATGTGTGTGTGTTTTCTTTGTTGTTTTTTTTAAATTCTGCTTTGTTTGTTGTATTTGCCTGTTGATTTTCTTTTCTTCCTTTTTTTAAATATTAATTTATTTCATGAGTACACTGTCACTATCTTCAGACACACCAGAAGAGGGCATCAGGTCCCATTACAGATGGTTGTGAGCCACCATGTGGTTGCTGGGAACTAAACTCAGGACCTCTGGAAGAACAGTCAGTGCTCTTAACCGCTGAGCTATCTTTCCAGCCCAGCCTGTTGATTTTCTAAAGAGAGAAAAAGAAGTCATGGAGTTGGATGGCTAAGCAGATGGAGAGACTCTGAGAAAAGTTGAAGAAAGGGGAAACCATGATTATAATATATTGCATGAAAAAAAATCTATTTCCAATAAAGAAAATTTTAAAAATAGAATAAATGGAAAAAATATCAAGGAACAAAGAAAACACAACTTTCCATCTATTCCTCTTCTCCATACAACTTACACAATCATACCCTATGATTTGATTTTTAAAAAAACCAGACTGTCACCATATACAAAATTCGCAAACAAATTCATCAAAGGATCATCCTCACCTACATAGTGCTGGCCTACATAAGACCCTATGTAAGAAAAAGTGCTATATATCATCATAACAGAAAACTATTAAGTTAGTCATGGTATTGCCCATCTGGAATCCCAGCATTCAGGAAATTGAGACAGAAAGTTCAGGAGTTTCAAGGCCAGTCTGGGCCACATAAGACCGTATCTTTAAAAGCAGAAACAATAAATAACAATTATTATTTAATTGTATTTTTCTAATTAGATTCCTTTAGTTCAATGACCACATCCATTACACTATTATACTTCTGATGCCCACAAGTTGTCAAACTGGTTAAAAAAAAACAAAACAAAAAACTCTTGAATAAGAGTCTATGCATTTGAATACTAGACTGGCCATATTCAGTAGCAATTTTAGGACCATGAGCAAGAGATTTGTCTAAATCTTAGTTTATCTGTTAAATGAAGTCATAATCTTTGCCTTGAAGGGCTGGGTGAGAAATAAAGGGTGTTAATGTCATTCCTCTGCACACCAGACTGCTGTGTGACAGATGGGACCCAGGAATCCACTAGGCACTGTATTACCCACACAGTGGGCTGCTGAACCCAGAGATATTTGTGAAATGATATTTTCTCAATATTTAGTCTATGACAAGAAGGAAGCAGAATATTGGAATTATCTTTAACATTTCTGTCTTGCCTGTCTCTCTTTCTACTTCTACTACCTCCTCTTCTCTCTCCCTCTCTCTTCCTGTTTTTCTCTTCTTTTCACTTTCAACAGTTTTGTGCTGAAGATGGCCTTGACTTATTCATCCTCCTCCCTCTACTACCAGATCCTGGGATCGCAGGCCTACACTGCCAATACCCAGGAGCACTGTTTTAGCCTTTGGTATCTGTCTGTCATGTTTGTTCTTGCTTGGATTCTAAGTTCCTAAAATAGCCACTATCTATCTATCTATCTATCTATCTATCTATCTATCTATCTATCTATCTATCTATCTATTTCCTCTTACTTTTCCATGTGTCTTAAACAAGAGTGCCTTCATTAGACTCCTTTAGGCTGACTGTTTCTTGCCATTCTTTATTAGCTGCTAACACATCCTGCTTGTAATCCAGTTTCCTGACCTGCTGTACCTTTTCCAGGGCTAAAAGAGCATTCCTGGTGATGGTTCAGGTTATGTTTTCTCTGAGCAGTGGAGGCATGCTGCTGAGAAGTGCAAGACTTGGCTCCCAGGACTGGCTCTGCCACTGTCTGAATTCGTAGCTGTGAGTAAGATGCTTGTTCTCTCTGAGTCTTACATTTCTCATCTTTAAAATGAAGAATGTTAACTAAATCAGTGGTTTCTAAGTGTCCATAAATTCTGTGTTCAAGTTTAAGCAAATTTTTTCTTCTGGGGGGACTCTTGGTATCCGTATTAGTAAAACAAGTAGGTTGGCCTAGATAGAAACCAAATCTAACCTAAATATACTCTCATTTTTAGTGGCTTGTTTTTTTATTTTTATTTTTTTCCTTTCTGGAGATTTCTGACAGTTAACAGCATGGACAGGAAACCCTTGAACACTTCTAACTTGGCAAAGTTTCCTGCTCCCTCTGAAGCTAGTCCCAGCCCATTTCCTGTGTTTACAGCCCTTGGGTTTGTACTTAGTGACAGGCCTGGCAGGCCACACTTCACTGGCGGCTCCACAACTTGTTACAAGGTAAAACAAAATGAGTGCCAATTTAGGAACCAGGAGGAAGGGTTTCAGTTTCAGCTATGTGACCTCCTCTGTCACACTTCAGCTTCCTCATCTGAAAAGACAGAAAGTTTAACTGGTGCTTTTTGTTGTTTGTTTGTTTGTTTGTTTGTTTTGGCCTTGATATTGGAAGATAAGAGAATTTGTCTTTCTATCCTCTTGGAATGACCCTCTGTTTAGCCTGTTTCTTCCATTCTCCATCTTGGAAAGAACTGAGAAGGCTCTATTTGCATTTTGTATATTGGACAATGTAAAAGGAAGAAAACAAGTCAAACAGCCAGGTGTGGTGGCCCGCACCTATAACCCAGCATTCAGAGATAGGTAGATTTCTTTGAGTTCCAAGCCGGCCTGGTCTACATAGGGAGATCCACACTAATGAGGGCTACATACTGAGACTCTATTCAAGTAAAAAGGAGAAAGAAGCAGCAGCAGGCTCGGCCATAACCAAACAGCTTTATAAGAATGCCAGCAGAGGGGCTAGAGAGATGGCTCAGTGGTTAAGAGCACTGACCTTCTTCTGAAGGTCCTAAGTTCAAATCCCAGCAACCATCAGTGGCACACAACCATCCGTAAGGAGATCTGATGCCCTCTTCTGGTGTGTCTGAAGACAGTTACAGTTTACTTAGATATAATAATTAATAAAATCTTTGGACCAGAGAGAGCAGGGCCTGAGCGAGTGGGGCCTGAATTCAATTCCCAGCAATCACATGATGGCTCACAATTTAATTTTATTTTATTTTATTTTATTTTATTTATATATATATATATATATATATATATATATATATATATATATATATATATATATATATATATATATATATATATATATATAATCTTTGGAAAAAAAAAAGAATGCCAGCAGAGAAGACTTAAGGTGGAGAGCTGTTATCACAGAATTGCCCAACAAATTAACTCTGTGGTTGGTAACCATGTAGATACCAATATATAGTCATTCTTGTCAAAATTATGAAGACAGAGCCTTTAACCCCAGCATTTGCTGGACAGAGGCAGACAGATTTCAGTGAATTCAAGACCAACCTGGTCTACATACTGAATTCTAGAATAGCAAGTGTTACATAAAGAGACTCTGGAGATGGACCAATATCCCAATAGCCCAGTTCCATCCCTGCTTCTATGTGGTCAGTAACTTAGTAGATTGGGTCTCAAGGAGGAGATATGTAGAAATGTTCAACACCATTCCTGATTTTGTTTTCCTTTCTTCCTTTTCTCATTTTTGCAATGGTTATCTGTGTATGTCGTGTCTATGTGTGGTTTGTGTGGTGTGGGTGTGTATATAGGTGTGTGTATGTGTGTGCACACACACATGTATGCACCCTGTACATTCATGCAGAGGCCACAGGAGAATGTCCGGTTCCTTTTTCTATTGTTCCCCACCTTATTATGAAGGCAGGCTCTTTCACCCAACCTGACACTTGCTGCCTGGGCTGGGCTGGCTGTCAGGGAGCTCTCAGGACACTTTTGCCTCTGTTCTGCTTCAGTGCAGGGAGGTTACAAGCACACTCACTCATACCCGGATTTTACATGGATGCTAGGTATTCAGACTCAGGTCCGCTTGCTTCCTTAGCAAGTCTCCTTATCTACTAAATCACCTCCTTAGCCCTTTCCTTTACAATGTACTTAATTCTGTTCTTAGGAGTCTGTCTGTCCTGGAGCAGAAACTAGTCATCTTGCTCACAGGACGGAATTTGATTATGGCCAGGAAAAAACCTTCATGAAATAGTATTTAAGCCAGCCTGAGTTCAGAGTTCTAACCTCAAGAGATAGAACCAGTTAAAGGCTTTCCCAGTAGTAACAGAATTTCCCCTGGACTTTGCAGAGCCAGAAAGTCTTAAAAATAAAAAACAGTCAGAAAAAGGGAGTCTAGCTCTAGAGTTCCGTTCTTAGCCACAGCACTATATTACACTAACGACAACCAGAAGAGTTTTTATACACATTTAACCATGGAGGCATGGTTTTAAAACCACTGTCATAGTCGGGCACAGTAGACTATACTCGTAGTCTCAGCTACACCACAGAGATTAGGTTGTACAACTATTTGAGCCCAAAGGGTTAAAACTAGCATGGACAACACAGTGAGACCTATTTCACAAATATACTAGGAATCAAACCCAGGACCCTGTGCATGCTAGAGAAGTACTCTACAACAACCCTTGAGTTTTGGAGAAAAGACTTCCTTGTATATGCTAATCTTGAATTCATGATGAACCCCTGAACTCTCAAACTTCCTCCTAAATTCTGGGATCACAAGCATAGGTTATGTTTATCTAAAATTTATTTCTGTTTTATTACTTTTGATTTTTTTTTTTTTTTTTTTTTTTTTTTTTTTCTAGACAGGGTTTCTCTGCATAGCCCTGGCTGTCCTGGAACTCACTTTGTAGACCAGGCTGGCCTCGAACTCAGAAATCCGCCTGCCTCTGCTTCCCAATTGCTGGGATTAAAGGCGTGCGCCACCACGCCCAACAACTTTATGTCTTCTAACTCTTGGTCTTTCCACACTCACTTTCTTGTCGTAGGATCAAAGGTGTGTGCCACCATAACCAATGTTTGTCTTTTGTTTTTTACAGTATTGGGAATTTGAATCCAAGCCAGGCATGCTAGGCAAATATTATACTGATAAGATACATCATCAGTCTTGAGACTTTATCTTTTAAAAAGGAAAAAAAGGAAAGAAAAAAGAAATCCTTAACCAAGCTGTGTGGTGCTGGCGCACACCTTTAATCCCAGCACTCAGGGGGCAAAGGCAGGCAGATCTCTTGAGTCTAAAGTCTGCCTGGTCTACAGAGTTCCAGAACAGCCAGAGCTACACAGAGAAATGAAGAAGAAGAAAGAAGAAGAAGAAGAAGAAGAAGAAGAAAGAAGAAGAA
>NC_034590.1:73172544-73177577 GCF_900095145.1 Mus pahari | reverse complement strand
AGAATGTTTTCAGTCTCAGAGAATACACTCACCCTTTCTAGTTCTTTCTGAGCTCTGGCTGACTGGTTCAACTCAACTGTTCTGGCTCAAACTCCTCTCCAGGCTGACTGACTGAATCTGGATTCTCTCTTAGCCTCTGACATAATTGTTCCGCTTGGCCTCATATTAACTTTGACAATCTGTTCTAATCTTCTGGTTCCTTATTCTTTGACTTGTTCTGTCTTCACCCGCATCTAGCTTGTTCTCTTTCTGCATCCTGTCTCTGCACAACTTCCCAGTAAAACTGCCTCCTTCCCTTTCCTCTCTCTTTGCTCTGACCTTCAAGTAGCTTCCCTTTCCTCTCTCTCTTCTCCTGAGAGCTGGGCAGATCCTGTTCTGTCTCATTCTGTCAAATCGTTCTCACTTTTTCTGCCACTCAATTAGACATCGCTTTCAAACATGAGTGCTTTTTTTCTACAAGCTAAGTTTATCTTTGTTTTTTGGGATTAGGTTCGTTCTTAGGTGTGTACAAAGGGCATGTCTGAATTCCAGACAGAGGGATTAAAGGTGTATTAAGGCTGAGCTACACCACAATTAGAAACAGGGGGTTTGTTTGTTTGTTTGTTTTTTCAGTAAATAACACAGAGTTCACAGTGTGATCAAATACTCTGCAACATATATCTTTTCCAAATTATTTCACTTAATTTTCTCAGCCTATGGTTTCAGTATTATTGTCCTTATTTTAACAAAGAAAAAAGCAGGGGGCAGTAAAAGTGGTTAATATGAAGGCCAACTAACCACAGCTCAATCCTCAAGAACGCACATTACACCCATAGACCAATGCATCCCTCAACACTCATCTGAGAGGCTTCGAGTTGCAGTAGATGCTGATTAACACGGAGACCCACAACTAGCCAAGGGTTGGTGAGAGAATAAGAGACCTCAGAATGGTCAACCCTTAATGGACTATGTGTACTGTACCCCCTCCTACAAAGGCTTAGGGAGTCATTGTTGAAGAGGAGTAAAAAGAGTGTGAGAGCCAGAGGACTGGAAACTGTATTCTGGACACATCAGGGCAGCTGCTCATATGAACTCACAACAGTTGTGAATACATACACAAAACCTGTGCAAGTCCAAGCCATACCAAATCCCAGCATGCAGATGGAAGTTGGACAATCCTACTATTTATGGACCCACTGGCAATTGCTAGCAACTAGGAAAGGGAGAAACAGTTTTGTCTAAGAGTGTAGCCTTTGGTAAGTCAACTATGCTCAACTGGAAGACCACACACACACACATCCAAGAATATTTAGTCTTGGTCTTAGAGGGTTTTTTAAAAATAGGATACAAACTTAGATGGAGAAAAGATGATGCTGGAGCTGGGAGCTGGTAAAGAAGTGGTAACGAAGGTCCTAAGTTCAAATCCCAGCAACCACATGGTGGCTCACAACCATCTCTAATGAGATCTGACGCCCTCTTCTGGTGCACCTGAAGACAACTACAGTGTACTTATGTATAATAATAAATAAATCTTTGGGCCTGAGTGAGCGAGGTCGACCTGAGAGAGCAGAAGTCCTAAAAATTCAATTCCCAACAACCACAGGAAGGCTCCCCACCATCTGTTCAGCTACAGTGTACCCATATACATAAAATAAATAAAAATAAATTTTAAAAAAAGAAAAAGAAAGAAGGAAGGAAGGAAGGGAAGGAAGATGGAAGAAAGAAAGGATGGATGGAAGGAAGGAAGGAAAACCCTTGCCCAAAGACGCATATTTTAAATATAGTCCAAACTTTTACCTCTTCAGTTTTATTTCCACTCATCTTGCATGTGCCTACAGGTTGACCCAATCAATGTAGAACCTGACTTTTGATTCGAAGTTTGCTGTTCTCTTTCTTCTTCCCTCAAAACATTAATTAGCCTTTCAGATCCAGGTCCTCCTTGCAAAAAGAGTGAAATAAATAGATCTTCCAAAATTTTTCTGCCAACCACACATCAGTCACTGTGTCTGTAAATATAATTTTTATTCTCCTGTAATTGTTGTCCCCAAGGCTTACTGTCTCTGTCTACTAACCTAGGCCTAATCCTGGAAGCTTTGAACCTCTGTACAATCTTATCTAGTCCTAGAATGTTTTCAGTCTCAGAGAATACACTCACCCTTTCTAGTTCTTTCTGAGCTCTGGCTGACTGGTTCAACTCAACTGTTCTGGCTCAAACTCCNCAGAGGCAGGTGGATTTCTGAGTTTGAGGCCAGCCTGGTCTACAAAGTGAGTTCCAGGACAGCCAGGGCTATACAGAGAAACCCTGTCTTGAAAAACAAAATAAAAATAAAACAAAACAAAAAACAACAACAACAACAACAACAAAACTCTCAAGGAAAAAAAAGTTGGATAGTGTGGCAAACATCTGCAATTCCAGCACTCCTATGGGGAGATAGGCAGGAGGGATAAGAGACTTGCCCTGAAGCTAGTGGGCTAGCCAGCCTGGAACACACAGTACAGCACAATAGAAACAATAGAAGAAAACCTGACTCAATAAGGTGGAAAGAACCAACTGTCAAAAGCTGTTCCCCAACTTCCACCGAAAATAAGCCTGTATACAAACCAATATATGCATTCAATAATAATGAAATTCTTTTTAAAGTAATGATTTATTTATTTTTATTTCATGTGTTTGCCTGCATGCATGTCTGTGTGAGGGTATAAATTACAGTTGATCTGTACAGTTACGTGTGACCAGTTGAGCTGCCATGTAGGTGCTAGGAATTGAGCCTGGGTCCTCTGAAAGACAGCCAGTGCTCTTAACCAACCTTAAGGCCCAAATAAAATTCCTAAAAAGAAAAAATTAGCCAGGCAGTGGTGGCACATGCCTTTAATCCCAGCACTCAGGAGGCAGAGGCAGGCGGATTTCTGAGTTCAAGGCCACCCTGGTCTACAGAGTGAGTTCCAGGACAGCCAGGGCTATACAAAGAAACCCTGTCTCGAAAAAACAAAACAAAACAAAAAAATTAGTTTACAATGTTAGCTTGCTAATGGCACACAATGCTAAAGCACACACTTGTTTTACTGTACATTCTAAGTACCCAATTATCTATCCTATATATGTAAATACTTGTATGTGCACAATTTAATTTTATATTTTAGTAAAAGCTGCATCAAACTCACTTACCATTCAGATAGGGAACATATATCTTATGAACTCCGATGACCTCTACCCTCACCTCGAGAGCGTCTCCTAAAGCACTCAACAGTGATTACAGACATTTACCAACCCCAAATTGATGGGTCTGGGCTCACCAAGAAGAAAGAACTATTATGTTCTGGGTAAAGCTGCTAACAGCTGTGCCTTAATCATATATAACAATTAACTAATTTATTTTAGGGCTAAGGAAAAAGCTCTCTTAATGGAGAAGATCACATAGTGAAATTTATGAGTCACCCTTGTCAACAATGATATGAAGATTCCAGAAAACAAGTAACAGAAAAAGAATCTCAGTAGGTGGAGTGCTTTTTTCCCCTGCCCACTCCGGGAGATAACGGTCTCTCGGAGTGCACACAGCTTCAGCTACAGAATGAGGGAATCCCAAAGAAAACATCCACAAAGACCAGCTAACTGAAACAGTACTCAAAGGCGGGCGCCAGGGGGCTTGGCATAATATGACTGAGGAAACACAGAGTCTAGGCTCTGGTTTTGTGCCATTCATTTATTCAATAAATGTTGAGAGCATTGATGATACCAATCAATCTAAAATGTAATTTGAACAGTTAAATTATTTAACATATCTGGGCATGGAAGTTTCTTCATCTCTAAAATGTCCTTATTAAATTTTCTAGCCCAAGTTCACCATACATAGGAATTCTAAGCAGAAAAAGAAACTAAATAGACAACAAATATAATGACAGGAACAATTTGTAGAAAACTAGAAGACAGGTGTCTATACTCACCTTCACAAGTCAAATGACCTTGAGTAGGTCTCCTATACTGTGAACCTGTGTCCCCATCTATGGAAAGAAGATAATCTCATAGTTTATTCCCTGACAATGTTAGAAAAGCAAGTATTAATAGTGGTGGTATGACACGTCTCTAATCCCAGCACTCTGGGAAGGAGAGGCAGAAGCATTCCAAGTTCTGAACCAGTCTAGACCAGAGTGAGACATTGTTTTAAAAACAAAACTAACACTGGGCAATGTTGGCACACACCTTTAATCCCAGCACTTGGAGGCAGAGGCAGGCGGATTTCTTAGTTCAAGGCCAGCCTGGTCTACAGAGTGAGTTCCAGGACAGCCAGGGCTACACAGAGAAACCCTGTCTCGACAAAACCATAATAATAATAATAATAATAATAATAATAATAATAATAATAATAATAATAATAATAATAAAACAAAACAAACTAACAACCAACAAAGGTGTCAGACTATTTGTTTCAGAGCAAACTAGGTAGGAGAGTGCCTGTCCTTGCAGCTGCAAGCATGATGGCAGCAATGCGATGCTCTGGAAATCCTGATGTAGCAAGTACAGGGAATTTGTTCCTTTCCATTTTATCACCTTGCACAGCCCCAAGGGCCAAACCTGTGAATCAAAAGATCCAGCTGCCAAGATAGGCTCATTCCTGGCATTTCCTCCCAACACATTCCCCGGATCAGGCCCAAGAGCTTAGAAGAGCAGCACAGGGTGAAGGGAAGATAAGAAGAGCAAGCAGAAATGACATCTGCTCTCTCTGGACATCAGCAACTACCAGATGTGTGCAACAGATGGAGGGCCTTGGTGATAGACACACAACAGACTGCAGGAGAGACTCTTTCCAGCTTATGGCAGTGTATCAAATAATCTATGCAACAGTCTGCTTCTAGTTTGAACATCAGCACACTGATGTGTGGTGAATTTAATTATTCAAACCTCAGACTCTTAGCTTGCTCAAGATAGCTTCTTGCTCTTAAGAAGTTCAAGATGGGGCCAGGCAGTGGTGGCACACACCTTTAATCCCAGCACTTGGGAGGCAGAGGCAGGTGGATTTCTGAGTTCGAGGCCAGCCTGGTCTACAGAGTGAGTTCCA
>NC_034590.1:73155524-73171544 GCF_900095145.1 Mus pahari | reverse complement strand
AGAGAGAGAGAGAGAGAGAGAGAGAGAGAGAGAGAGAGAGAGAGAGAGAGAGAGAGACACTACACCTGCTATGCTTTGAGAACAGCAAGCAGCCTAGTACAGTTAGAACAAAGAATGTTAAATGTCGCAGCTCTGTGTTATTTTGGACTCTACTTCTCAAATGAGACTGCAAAACCTCCAAGAAAAAAAAAGGAAGAAGAAAAAATGCTGAAAAGTAGGCAAAAGGACAAGTAACACAGCCTACCTCCTATTCCTACCACATGCTCTTCAATTCCCAGCACCCACCTGGCAGCTTACTACTGTCTCTAACTCTAATCCCAGAAAATCTAAAACACTTTTCTAACTTCTGCAGGCACCAGGCACACACACAAATACAGACAAAACACTTACACACATAAATATACATATATACTATAATTTAATATGTTGTTTTTATATATTTATTATATTTTATATATTATTTTTAAAGTAAATAAACAGGACACATCCCTGAGCATCAGCCTTACAGAGAATCCTTGGATTACTCACACAGAGATGACAGGTAGATTAAATCAAGGTAGACAGAGCTAAAAAACCCATGGGAACCCAATGACATGACACGCAAGACCTGAAATCTAAATATCCTGGAAAACAATTGGGAGTAGAAAAAAGTATGATCTCTGAAGAGTGAGTTCTGAGCTCTGATCTCAAACTATTGATAGTTGATTTAAGTTCACTGAACTTCTGGTACATCTCTTTTCTTGTAAATGGGGATTTCTATGCACCTTAAAATACAACTAAATATTGAACAAAGAACACCAACCACGTGGTGAGGTACCACATGTCTCTAGTCCCAGCACTCAAGAGGCAAAGGCAAGAAGATCTCTGTGAGTTCCAGGCAAGCCTAGTCCACACAGAAAGTTCCAGGACAGTCAGGGCTATACAGAGATACACTGTCTCAAAACAACAACAACAAAAAAAACAACAGCAGCAACAACAACAAAAAAAACCCCAGTCTATTAGATACAATATTTAAATAATTCCCCTTTTTCCCAGGGTCACAGTGTTGAACGTTTGTATAATTAGGGAAGAGTGGTCCCAATCACAACAACATAGACTATGTGAGCAGCACACCAAGACACCACAGACAAAGACAGTAAGACATCAATAATCCTATCTACATGCACAACTCAGAAACTATAGCAGAACTCAGAAAAACAGATTTAACAGAGCCAGGATGTAGCTCAGCTGGTAAAGTGCTTGTCTATCCAACGCCTAGCCCTGGATTTAATACCCAGTAACACATAAAACCAGGCAGAGCTGGGAAGCTGGCTCAGATGATAAAGTGATTGCCACATAAACAATGACAAAACCTGTATTAAGCAGATTGCACCTATAATCTAGGTACTGGGGAAGTAGGGACAGCAGGACCTGTAGGGTTCAACAGCCAGCCAGCCTAACCAAGTCAAGGAGTTTCTGATTCAGTGAGGCTGTCTCAAGAAACAAGATGGAGGGCTGGAAAGATGGCTCAGTGGTTAAGAGCACTGACTGCTCTTCCAGAGGGCCTGAGTTCAAATCCCTGCAATGACATGGTGGCTCATAACCATCTGTAATGAGATCTGATGCCCTCTTCTTGTCTGTCTGAGGACAGCTACGGTGTACTCATATAAATACAAATAAATCTTTTTTAAAAAGAATGAAAAAAAATGATGGTGATTAAAAAGAAAGAAAGAAAGAAACAAGATGGAAAGAAACTGAAGAAGATATCAGTTATCAACCCCTATGCTCAGGCTCACGCACATGCATGCACGCACACATACTCCCCACATACACACAAATGCACACATACACACAAACTAAATTTTGAGTAGCTGGGAGTGGTAGCACGTACCTATAACCCTACCATTCATGAAGTAGAGGCAGCAAGTCCAGAAGTTCAAGGTCATCCTAAGTCACAGTTTAAAGCCAGTCACTATTACATGAGACCCTGTCTACAAAATAATAATAACTTTTAAAAATAAATCATAAGGGCTGGAGATATGGCTCAGCAGTTAAAGAGTACTGGCTGCTCTTCTAGAGGACCCAGGTTTAATTCCCAGCACCCACAGGGGAGCTCACAGTTCTCTATAAATCCAGTTCTAGAGGATCCAACACCCTCACGCAGACATACATGCAGGCAAACACTAATGCACCTGAAATAAAAATAAATTAATTTTAATTAAATAAATAATGAAATAAAACTAGAGATGCAGTTGAGATAATGAATGGGTCCAAGACCATATATTCAGTTGTATTAACAAATACAAGATACCAAGCTCCAAAACATGAAGCAAAAACTTCGGGGCCATGGAGATAGTTCAACCAGCAAAGTCCTTGCCATACAAGCCTGACTACTGAGTTCAATCCATATCTGGATCTCTACCAACTTTGATTCTGTAGACAGATTAGCCTATCTGTCTATTCAGTCTATTAAAACAAAAAATATCATAGGTAGAATGACTTAAACAATAACCATTCATTTCTCATAGTTCCGGAAGTTGGTAAGCTCCAACATCAAGTCACCAGCAGACTGGGCATCTTGACTTACTTCCTAGTTCAAAAACTCTTCTCAGTGAAGTTTTTGTTGCTGTCGTTTGTTTGTTTGTTTGTATTGCTAATCCCACTTAAAAGGACCCACAATCAGGACCTAGCAAATGATCCACCCCTCACACCATCACATGGCAGAGCTAGGATTTGAACATGACTCTGGAAAGGACAATCAGTCACAACATTCTGCCTCCACACTCCCACTCAAATCATGTGCTTCTCAGATGCAAAATAAATTCATAACAACCCAACAAGGCTAAAGTTTTTTATATCCATTCCTCATATTTTGTTCCACCAATTTGAAAGTCTTAAAAGTAAATATGACATAAATCCTGACCATCAGATATAGATGAAAGTCACAGTACAGTTCACCCTGAGGCAGTGTGCTCTTCAGCTATGAACCTGGGAAACTAAACAAATCATCACTTAAAAAATACAATGGGGCCAGGGCTGGGAAAATGTCAGTTAAAAAGTACGTACTAAGCAAGGCATGGGGTTGTAAGCCTTTAATCCCAGTGTTGAGGAGAGAGAAATTGGTGTTATCTCTGAGTTTGAGGACAGTCTGGTCTACAAAATGAGTTATAAGCAGCCAGGGTTACAGAGTGAGACCTGTCTCAAAAAACAAAAAATTTAAAAAGATTATGGTGTCCTTGCTGAGAATCCATATAGGGTGGCTCACAACCACTTATAACTCAAGCTTCAAGGAATATAATGTCTCCACAAGCACCTTGCACACACATGCACATACCCACACCATACATACACACTCATACACGTAATTTAAAAAAAAATCTTAAAGAGAAATACAATGGTGCAGACTAAAAGTCTGGCTTAGTAGTAGAGGTCTTATATAGTATATTCAAGATCCTGAGCAAAATACCTAGGATCATAAAACTAAACAATACGCAAAAGCAAAATATACTATGGAAGGATGACCTCAATTATAACAGTCTATGTCAAAGCACACCTAAGACTTGCCCTCCCAGATTAAATGACACTGTCCCTATGACTTTAGACAGAAGTCATAAGGCTGCTGAAAGCAAAATAATTAGCCTCCTTTTTGAAAACAAGGAGCCAGCCCGAATGATCTATGAATCACTGTCAGAATCATTCTTTTCTTGTCTTCACGTACAGTGCCTGGCTTCTGCTGAGATAGCTAGCTGACCAAGGTGTATCGCTCACCCTCCTGTCATCACTAGAACACCCCCTTAGGATTCTATTCCAAACATATCTCTCTCTCTCTCTCTCTCTCTCTCTCTCTCTCTCTCTCTCTCTCTCTCTCTCTCTTATTTATTTATTTATTGGATGTTTTCTTTATTTACATTTCAAATGTTATCCCATTTCCAAGCCCCCACCCACCCACCCAGAAACCACCTATCCCATCCTTCCCCTGCTTCTATGAAGGTGCTCCCCCACCTACTCACTCCCACCTCCCAGTCCTGGCATTCCCCTACACTGAGGCATCACTTCACAGGAGCAAGGGCCTCTCCTCCCACTGATGCAGACAAGGCCATCCTCTGCTATATATGCGGATGGAGTCATAGGTCCCTCCATGTGTACTCTTTGGTTGATGGTTTAGTTCTTAGGAGTTTTGGGGGTTCTGATTGGTTGATATTGTTGTTCTTCCTATGGGGTTGCCCTCTCTTTCTATCTCTCTATAGTTCTATCTTTCTGTCTTTTAGGGATAGCTCAAGACTTTCCAAATCTTTAAGTTTCAGGTTTTCTTTGTCATTGTTTTGCTTAAAAATACCTTAAGTCATTTATTTCCTCTACAATTTACTAAAACCAGGAAAGAAGAACCAAGCTACACCTTCAGCAACTTTGCTTAATTAAGGCTTATGAGGTGGTTCAGTAGTGAAAACTACTTATTGTCAAGTCTATCAAACTAAATTCAATCCCCAGGACTTCTATAGTGGAAGGAGGGATCAACCCCTAAAAGTTATCCTCTCACCTCCATATATTTACCATAATGCAGATGCACATGCATACACACACACACTCACAGAACAGTCAATTAATATACATAATTAAAAACTGTTAAAAAAAATTACTTGCCGGGCGTGGTAGCGCACGCCTTTAATCCCAGCACTTGGGAGGCAGAGGCAATCAGATTTCTGAGTTCGAGGCCAGCCTGGTCTACAAAGTGAGTTCCAGAACAGCCAGGGCTATACAGAGAAACCCTGTCTCGAAAAAAGAAAAAAAGAAAAGAAAAGAAATTACTTCAGACAAATGCTCCACTTCTTAGTAAGTTCTACTTTACACAAAATAGAACAACATGAACACGGTTTAACCAATTTCTTCACTACTTTAGAAGGATCACCTTTCCTCCAGTTTCCAACACTTTTCTGATTTCTAAGACCTTATCAGAATCGTCTTCATCAACCAGATTTCTCCAAGCATCCTAATGAGAACTGTCCAGTATCCTCTAAGACTGAGACTTTCTCTACAACTTTTTTCCTTAAACTCTCATCAGAATAAACTTTTTTGTTGTTGTTGTTGTTGTTGTTTTGTTTTGTTGTTTTTTGGTTTTTGGATTTTCAAGACCAAAAACCAAACCAGGGTTTCTCTGTGTAGCCCTGGCTGTCCTGGAACTCACTCTGTAGACCAGGCTGGCCTGGAACTCAGAAATCTGCCTGCCTCTGCCTCCCAAGTGCTAGAATTAAAGGCGTGCGCCACCACTGCCCAGCTCAGGATAAACTTTAAATGTCTACTAGTGACAATAAAGGTTTTTCTGGTATGTGCCTCTAAACTACTGCAGGCTCTCCTCAGTGACTCAATTACCAAGTCACATATTTGTTACCTCCTTCTTGGTTACAATCTGTCTTAGTCATTTACATTGCTGTACTAAAAATACCGTAAACTCCAACTTTAAAAAATAAATATTTACTTCTCACAGTTCTAGAAGCCAGAGGTCCAAAATCAAGGAACTGACATGTTTGGTCCCCAGTGGGGGTCCATTTCCAGGTTAGGGGATAACTGCCTTCTTTACTATGCCCTCCCAAGGCAGAGGAAGCAGGGATGCTCTTTGAAGTTGCAGTTACAGGGTAATCACATTAATAAGAGATCAGTCTTCACAACCTAATCATCTACCAAAGGCCCCACCCTACAGCATCACACTAGGGAGAAGATTCCAACATACTAATAAGGATCTTAAACATTCTCTAGCAGAGTCCTAGCAATCAAGGATCTGGTGGTTATGAATCCAGGGATAAAAACAAATGCTGCAAGTTTTCAGCTGAGACACATTTCCTCTGTGATTGACAGGTGGGGTAAACACTCAAGGGCAGGCAGTTTCTAAAGGTGTTAAGTCCTGTCACATGGGACCCAGGAATCTGAGTCCAAGATCTAGGGTGACCTTAGCACCATGGTTACCAAGAATGACATCATTACTCCTGACAGAGTTTCTCCAGGATGGGTAGGAACCATATCTGATTGATTTTTATGTCCCCACAACATGATATAAAGCAGCTATAAAGATGCTGAATATATGAACTGCATGGACATGTCTAGTTCTTAAGTCCTACTCTTTAGGTCTTTAAATATACTCTTCCTATTACCTAGAATTATCTTTCTGAATTCCATTTATATAGATAATTCTTACCAAGCTTTAAATGCTATGTCCTCAAGGTGTACCACCCTAATATTAAGTTCCCTGTTCTATGTATCTTTCCATTGCATCCCTTATTTCCACTGGATAATATTCATCAGACTTTTGTGACTGTTTTATTTTCTGGCTTCTCTACAAAACTATAAACTCTAGGAGAGCAGGAACCACATCTGTTTATCATATTTATCATACTGACTGCCAGGACCTAAGAGAGTACTGGGCATAGGGATAGTATCCAACATATAATTGAATGAATGAATGAATGAATGAATGAGCAAGCTCTAATCCAAAATGATTCTGGGAAATTCAAAGTTGTTCACATGCATGAAAGATAACAGTACAATTATTGGACAAGGCAGTTTTACAGGGAGGAGAAATAAAATAGTTTTTTATGAAACAAGCACTCACCTCTGAGTGCCATATATGACATAGTAAGGAATGTGATTGGTTTATTTATTTACATATCTGCTACTTATTTATTCACCTATTGATTTAGAGCCCACGATGTGGACTCCATAGATAGTTAAGTATGACTTTAAACTTATGATCCTCTTCATAGTGCTGTGAGATTACAGGCACACAGCACTATGCCAGATTATGCAGTGGTAGAGATCAAACTCAGGGCTTCGTGCACTCCAGGTATGCATTGTACCAACTGAGCTATAGCCCAGCCCAGAATATAGTTTATTAACCTACAAGACAGCACGCTATTTAACCTGGATTCCTTCAGGTTTTACATCCCTACTGTATCATCTTGTCCCTTCAATGGGCAACGTTTCTTTCATTTCTTCCATTTTCTTGAGCTAAACCTGTAATTCAATACAATAATAAAAGTGTCCTCAAGGACATTTATCCAAATGATACTAGCTCAATTTTACTATAGAAAGTTATTAACATGGAAACTATCTTAACTTAGGAAAAATAAACTCAAAATATCTAATAAAATATTGAGGAGATTGGGTAATATAAAGCTGACGAAAAGCAAAATCAGACACATATTAATAGTACCCATGACCTATTCATTCTACAAACATGTACTGAGTATTTACTATAGGCCAGGCCTAACTGTAAGCCCTAGAAATACAGAAATCTTAAGAGACGTGGAGCAGGATGTAGTGATGCATGTCTGTAATCCCAGTTCTGGGAGGCTGAGGCAGGGCAGTGATTCAAGACCACACTAGGCTTCAAGTAAACAAGGGCTACGAAGACCCTGTCTTAAAGAGATCAGAAAGAAATGAAAAAGATAAAAGAAGAAGAAAAAGGAGGAGGAGGAGGAGGAGGACGACGACGACGACGACGACGACGACGTCGACAACGACAATGACGACAAAATGTGGGGTGGGGGGTGGGACAAAGTTCAAACATTCTGGTTACACTCCTAAGAGAGTCCCATTCTTCTTTGAGGCAAATGCATCAAGGATGCTCTGTCAGCAAGGTCCTTACAGGAACAACTTGGCTTGCAAATTCTGCATCCAAACTGATTCTGACTAGTTTAAGCAAAATACATAAGTGATTTTCAAAAGAGTTACTCAGACTCACCCAGAGAAGTAGAAAACCAAGGACAGATGCCAAGAACAACGCCTAAAACCAGGTAAAACCCGTCTGCTCAGAGCACCTGTGTCTCCACTGCCAACCCCCACCATCCCTAGCCAGTAAGACATCACTGCCTTTGCCTCTGCTCCTCCAGTAAGACTCAACAAGACTTCTAGAAAAAACATGGTTTTATTTTGCTTTGGAGAAATAGACAGGTCTTACTATGTAACACATGACCTGAAACTCACAATACTATGCCTCAGCCTCTACAATGCTTGACTATTAGAGGAGAAATTAACTCTTATTTTGAAGCTTTTTAAAAATCTTAAAACAGAAAATGATGCTATGCCAACATTAAATGTACAAGCTAGACTTGGGGGCTGGAAGGCGGGGTCGGAGTATGAGAAACAGGAGGCTCTCTATGAATTCAAGGCCAGCCTGGTGTACAGAGTGAGTTCCATGATAGTCAAGGCAACACAGAGAAACCCTGTCTTGAAAGAAAAGCACAAGCTGACAATGGTATTCTCTCTGGGTCTGTATGACAATTCCACACTGAGTACCACAGCCAAGTCATCCAAGGTAGATGGGAATGGGAGCTCCACAACGTGGACTGCAGAAGCAAAGTACCAATGTCTGCAGCTACTCACTGCTTTGAGGGTACTGAAACATACTGTGGGTAATACATATCTTATCAATAAAGTATGAATTACTGTTTCTATTCTTATTCAACTATACTAATTCTCACTATATAAATGCTAATGGAGGTGCCGGGCCTGGTGGCGCAGGCCTTTAATCCCAGCACTCGGGAGGCAGAGGCAGGCGGATTTCTGAGTTCGAGGCCAGCCTGGTCTACCAAGTGAGTTCCAGGACAGCCAGAGCTATACAGAGAAACCCTGTCTCGAAAAACCAAAAAAAAATAATAATAATAATAATAAAAATAAATGCTAATGGAGGATACTCACAAATATAAGGAACAGTTCAACAAGAATTAAAGATAATATTAAAATTGAAAACAAAAATAAATAAGAAAATGACAGGTGATATTTTTATTTCCTAATATAAACAAAATTACAGAGTAAAGGCAACCTAATTGTTTCAAATAGTAAGTTGAACAAAAAAAAATCAAAATTACTAAGAGATTACTTATTAATGATAAGTAGAACTTTTACTATGCCTAGGTATATTAAATAGGAATCAGCAAATATCTTGTATAAAGGATCAGATAATTAATATCTTAGGTTTGTAGGCCATAGAGTCTCTATTGTAATTAATTATCACTATACTGCAAAAATACCCACAAAGAATATATATAAACAACTGAGTGTTGCCATGATCTAATAGAAATTTACCTAATGTGCTAGCCCTTGTATTAAATAATGGTGAAATTAATCCATCATGATTGAAAATACATCTGAAATCCAGAATAGTGACACACAGTGTAGCCCTGGCCACTAGAGAGGCTGAAGCAGTTAGATCACTTGAGCCTAGAAACCGAATCAAGCCTGAACAAGAAAATTAAACCCTATACTGAAAACAAAAATAAAAATTTTAAAAGTGTGTGTGTGTGTGTGTGTGTGTGTGTGTGTGTGTACACCAATGCCCTTGGAGGCCAGAGAAGAGTATTGGCCTGTGGAGATGGAATTACAGCTACCTGATATAGGAGCTGGGAACTGAACTCTGGTCCTCTGCAGAGGTAAGTGTTCTTAACCACTGACCTATCTTTCCAGCATTCTAAATAAAATTTATATATAAACATAAGTCAGGTGTAGTAGCACACATCTGCAACCTCAGCATTTGGGAGACTGAGGCAGGAAGAATATGAGTTCAAGGCAGCTAGGGATGTATAATGAAACCCTATCTCAAAGAGCCAAAAATAAATGAAAATCTAAGTAGTTTAAGCGAATAATTGTGGGTCAAGTCTTTGATGAGGTTTTTTGTTTTTGTTTTTAGGGATAAAGCTATCTGTATTTGACTAGGGCTGAAGTTTTTGCTATCATGAGGCCCATTCAAACTTCAGTAGTCAGGCACGGTGGTGTATGACTTTAGTCCCAGCACTCAAGAAGCAGCGGCAGGTGAATCTAGGTGAGTTCAAGGGTAGCCAGGGCTACACATCAAAATCCTGTCTGGAAAAACAGAATCAAAATAAAAAACAAACAAACAAACAAAAAGCAACAACAAAAAGCAAAACTTCCACTGAGTGTGTGGTGAACACTGGAGAATCCTGTCTTCCTTAAGAGTGTCCTGTTTTTCCATAAGAGTGTCCTCTGGAGTGTCCCCAAAGTATATTAATGAGCTTCTCCGAGAATAAGTGAGCCAAGAAAAACAGAGAGCAAGGATCCTACCATTTAACCTGATCCCTGCCTGAAATCATACACCATATTAGTCAATGGAAGAAGAACTAGGCTTTGCTTCTCCATGAGATGAGGATTAAAGAATGTGTGAACCTATTTTAAACCAAATAAAGCTGAGCATGGAAGCCTGCCCCTGCCTCCCTCGAGCTGAGATTAAAGGCATGCCCCACCCAGGCGCACTGTGTATGCCTTTAAACCCAGCACTCAGGAAGTTCAAGGCCAGTCTGATCTACAGAGTGAGTTCCAGCCCAGCCAGCCCAGCAAAGCAGCTTTCTTCTTCTTTTTTTTTTTTCGAGACAGGGTTTCTCTGTGTAGCCCTGGCTGTCCTGCAAAGCAGCTTTCTTGATTTACAACTGCATTGCCAAATGTGTATATATTTTATTGTTTCCCCTTGACAACAAAACAATTATTTGAAGTCAGCATTGGTTGGCTGGTTGATTGGTTGGTTACTGAGCTGGGACTGCTAGCTTAACACACATTTGCTACCTCACCACCCTTGCAGCTTGCAGCTCTTGTTTCAACTAGGCCTCGCCCTACTTCACAGGCTAAGATACTGTCAAGCCTATGACACAGCCTCCCACTACATATACGAAAGGTTTGTCACCACTCCACTGACTGGCAGTTTGCAATCAGTGACATTATTCTCACTGTAGCCCAAACATCATCCAATTCACATCACTGGGTAAGATCTGAGGAAGCAGATCTAATGTCGGCTGAGATGCACATGACAGTAGAGAGCTGCACAGAAGCCAACAGCCACCAACTACCCTTTGATATCTGTTGGCATCTTAAATCTCATGTCATTACTGACTGCAGAAACTCCACCACCAAACTTTCAAAGGTTTAAAGATACACATGACTCAATACTATTTTCAAAAATTAATTCAAATTCAGAGCTAGGCATGGTGGTTCTGCTTTTAATTCCAGCACTCGGGCAGTAGAGGCAGACAGATTTTATGAATTCTAGATGAGCCCAATCTGCATATCTAGTTCTAGGCCCACCACCAAGATCATAGTGAGACCCTGTCTTTAAAAAACTTAATTCAAAATGAATCAATAGCCTAAACATAAAAGGTAAAACAATAAATCTTCGTAATCTTGACTTTGACAATAAATTCTCAGATATGACACCAAAAGCATAAGCAATAGAGAAACTTGGAATCCATAAACTCTGTGATCTGGAATGTGGCTCAGTTGTAGAGCACGTGCCTAATATGTGCAAGGTTCCATGTTCAATCTCCACACTGAAAAATTGATGGATAGATAGATAGATAGATAGATGACTAACTAAAAGCACTGTGCACCAAAGAACATTTTGAAGAATGCAAAAAGTCAACCTTTGGGAAAGAATATTTCTAATATTTAGTGTACTGGTCTAATATCCAGTGTAAGTGAATTTACTAATTCAACAAAAAATACAAATAATCTAATTTTAAATAAATAACTTCAATACATTCCTTCAAAAAAGACATAAAAATAGCCAATAAACACATGAAAAGATCATCGTTAGTCACCGGGGAAGCATACACTGAGATACCAATTCATATACACAAGGATACCTATTAAATAAAAACAAAACAGAAATTAAAAACAATTAAAAAAAACAAACAGAAAGGAAAACAAGTTTGGCAAAAAATGAAGAATGATCCCCAAAGCCCTGAAACCCTTATACATTGATTATAAGTACTCAGATGGTGTAATCACCATGAGAAAACAGTCTGGGGCCTGGATATGCCACTTAGTTCATTCAGCACTTGTCTAGCATGTGTATGCCCTTGAGTTCAATGCCCATCACTGGAAAAAAAATTAAAAATCAACAAAAAGTTAATTCCTCAAGAACTTTATAGTAACATTACCTCACAATTCTACTCCCCACTCCCAAAAAAATTGAAAACAAATTGAAAGCAATTCAAACAAATAATATGTTAAAAAAAAAAAAAAAAAAACCAAGTCTACTGTATCACTGGTTAGGAGTAGGGTTAGGGTTAGGGCTAGGGTTAAGATCACAGGGGTGATAATTGTTACCACTGAATTGCATACTGTTTTTATTTGTATGTTAGGTTTGGTCTGGTTTTTTTTTTTTCATTTTTTTTAAAGCTTTATTTATTTATTATATGTAAGTACACTGTAGCTGTCTTCAGACACTCCAGAAGAGGAAGTCAGATCTTGTTACAGATGGTTGTGAGCCACCATGTGGTTGCTGGGATTTGAACTCTGGACCTTCGGAAGAGCAGTCGGGTGCTCTTACCCACTGAGCCATCTCACCAGCCCTTGGTCTGGTTTTGATACAAGGTTTTGATACAAGCCTAATTCAAGCTGCCCTGGAACTAACTACATGTACAAAACTGGCCTCAATTTTGTGGAATACTAAAGCCTCTGCCTCTGGAATACTAAGATTACAGGCATAAATTACTATGCAGTTCTGTTTTGAACTCCTGGTCCTTCTACCTCCATCTCACCAAATACTGAGATTAAAGAGGTATGCCACCATACCTGGTTTGATTGAACAATTATCAAGGTGGCAAACTTTATGTTTCACATATTATATCAAAAATAGAAAAAATAATAAAAAATAAAACTTTCTTGAATAGATCAAAGCAAACATGGTAACATATATTTGTGACCTAGGCACTTGGGAGGAAAAGGAAGAAGAATCAGGAGTTCAAAGTTACCTTTGGTTTTGCTACATAGAATATAAGTAGAAGGATCCAATCAAAACCAGCATGGTAGCACATGCCTGTAATCCCACACCAAGAAGGCTGGGAAGAAGAATCATGATCATGAGTACAAAGTTAGTTGGGATGTACAGTGAGGTCTTACCATAAAAGATTCTTTTTAAATGGAATGAAATACTGACACGTTTTGCCCTCTATTGTTGTGATAAGCACAATGACCAAAAGCAACTTAGAAAAGATTTATTTCACCTTATACTTCCAGATCACAGTCCAACGAAATCAGGCCAGTAACTCAAGCAGAAACCAAAGAGGAACACTGCTTACTGGCTTGTTCCCTGTTGTATGCTAAACTAGCATTTTTTATATAGCCTAGGGATGGTACTGCCCACAGTAGGCTGAGACCACCTATAACAATTAGAGACAGAAGAAATGCCCCTACAGACATGACCCACAGGCTAATCTGATGGAAGAAATTCTTCTACTGGGGTTCCTTCTTCCTAGATGACTCAGATTGCAACAATGAAAACTGCAGTGGAAACTTAAGGGTTATTTGGAAAGTCAGTTGTATTGGATGATGTTTCTCTGGGGCAAACACACGAAGGAACATTTAGCTAAAGTGGACTGAAGGCTAAGGCAGACTCATGAAGGAACTTTTTGCTGAAGCAGACACAGGAGAAAGGATGTTCTCCTAAAGCGAGTGAAAGGACATGTGATGAGGGATTCTTTGCTACTCATATGTATTGGTCTGCCTTACATTATGTAGTTGATCTGCATTTATCAGGACTCCATAGAGAGAAATGCACCCAATAAAAAACATCTGGTGGTATACTGCAGTTTCTTGTTACTTCTGCAGATTTGGGCTAATTGGCAGAGTGATGTCAGCTGACACAGACACGCGTGCTGAGGCAAGACCCGTGGAGAACATATGGTGTTTGGGGTGTATAAATAGGACTCGATGGACAGGTGAGCTAGCTTGCTTATAGAGATAGCTGTGCAACACTTGTTGGTCTTGAATCTTCCCTGATCTTCGATTCGATGAGAAGCACAGTCAAGAACTTTTCCTGGCATTTCTGTTTTCCCTTCTACTGACTCATGCTATCAATGAGGCCTGGCTGTCTCTACTAGGTAATGCCACCACTGCTGATTAATGTTTGGTATCCTGACTCTACCGAACTGGACTGCTTGTATATCTGTAAAGTGTTTGCCAGTGGATCAAGCCACTGCTGCTAACCTGTGAACGGAGTTGCTCCAAAGAACCTTTTTAAACAGATCCACTTCCCCACTTTCACTTTTCCATTACCTCTAGTGGATAGTGGACTACAAAGGAGGCTAAAGTGTTTAAAAACCATCACTAAAAGTAGGTTTTACAGCCAGGCGTGGTGGCACACGCCTTTAATCCCAGCACTCAGGAGGCAGAGGCAGGCGGATTTCTGAGTTTGAGGCCAGCCTGGTCTACAAAGTGAGTTCAAGGACAGCCAGGGCTATACAGAGAAACCCTGTCTTGAAAAAAAAAAAAAGTAGATTTTACACAGGGCCCCTAATGAAGGAGCTAGAGAAAGTATCCAAGGAGCTAAAGGGGTCTGCAACCCTATATGAAGATCAACAATATGAACTAACCAGTACCCCCCAGAGCTGTGTCTCTGCATATGTAGCAGAAGATGGCCTAGTCAGTCATCATTGGGAAGAAACACCCTTGGTCTTGCAAAGATCATATGCCCCAGTACAGGGGAATGCCAGAGCCAGGAAGTGGGAGTGGGTGGGTTGGGGAGCAGGGCGTGGGGGAGGGTATAGGGGGCTTTGGTGATAGCATTTGAAATGTAAATGAAGGAAATATCTAATAAAAATACTTTTTTAAAATAGGTTTTAAAAAAATTAAAGTTATAGAAAACTAACCAGGACAATAAACCTCCAAATTATCCTACTAAAGAAGGTATTCACAAAGGATTACAAACATTATAATTCCACCGGTATGAAACATTCTGAACAGGTAAACCCTATTGATAGTTATTAGGAGGAGGAGAAAGGAGGGGGGCTGCTTTAAAACATAAAAAGATATTCTTTTGGTTTTGCTTGGTTTTGCTATTGTTACTGTTTGGTTTTGCTTTCTGCTTTTCTTCTCAGTACTGGATCTAAACCACAGCCTTGAACATGCTAGGCTAGAACCCTAACACTAAGCTGCACCCTCTGCTTGAAGGAACTACATAGTGTGATAGGGATACTCTTTATACAAACTGTCCCTCGCCTACTTCCTGGTTACACTATCTGGTTCCTGTGTGGTTAGTATGCGATTTCTCTGCTTCCTGGTCTTGCCACCATGCCTTTCCCACTGTTACAGACATCTAGCCTTCTTGATCTGTAAGCTAAAATAAAGTCTTGTATAAACTAATTTGGGTCATGGTATTTTATCAATCACAGTAACAATGTGGTAACTAATAGGGAGGGACTGCAGAAGGAATTTTCCTAAGGTAAACTAGTTCTCACAGAGATGTCTTCTGATGCTTAGCGCTTGTTCCTTCTACTGATCTAATTACACAATTCACATAAAATTACTTATCAGGGCACTTACCATATGCCTTTTGCCAAGCAATTATCATTCTATAGCATGGTTAACTTTTACAAGTAGTTTGTCACAAAGATCAAGCTCCAACGTTGAAACTCTCAACATTATACCAAACTAAAGTAGCACAAGGGACTACTCCCGCTAAAGGAGTGCCTGGTGCTCTTGGGGTTTTTAATTTTTGTTTTGTTTTGTTTTGTTTTTTTATTCTCTGTAAAAAGTATACAAATTGCAACTTTTAGTACCTCTAAGTCCCTGGTAAAAGGTTTCAGAAAGTGGCTAGAGAAATTGCTCAGTGGTTAGTGTTGGACCGTGAAAGGTAGCTTGGTCCCCAGTTGAGCTAAGGCTTGAAGCCCAGAAACCCTGAAGGGAAACCCTGAAGGGAAACGGTAGGTGATTCACCTGTTCCCAGGACCAGGCCCCTGTCATTAGGTGCAGCTCCCCTTAGATTTGTGGCCATCAGTCACATAAGGGCAATGCTCCAAGCCCCTTCACTTGTAGAGGACATGCAGGCTGGAGACAGATCTCCATTTTTTTTTCTGAATCCAATCTTTTATTGTGGTATCATAGACGACAATTAAATCATTATTTTTAATCTTTCTTCTGAGGATATGTTTCTTCATTACATTAAAAATGGAACATATTGACACATCTCTCAGAATGAAACTAAAAATCTTCTTTTTTTTAATTTATTATTTTCTTTATTTACATTTCAAATGCTATCCCAAAGTT
>NC_034590.1:73153168-73154714 GCF_900095145.1 Mus pahari | reverse complement strand
TCTGGGTATATGCCCAGAAGAGGTATTGCTGGGTCCTCTGGTAGTACTATGTCCAATTTTCTGAGGAACCGCCAGACTGATTTCCAGAGTGGTTGTGAATTCAAGTGACAGCAGATGCTGACGAGGTTGTGGAGAAAGAGGAACACTCCTCCATTGCTGGTGGGATTGCAAGCTTGTACAGATCTCCATTTTAATGAGGTACTTAAGGCCTGGACGGTTTAGCCAGTTAAGCTCTCCTTCCCTTCAGGCTGCCTTTTAGGGTTCCACAGAGATCTAGCTGTAAGGTATTTTTTTTTTTTTTTTTTTTTTTTTTTTTTTTTTTTTTTTGCCAATAAGCTTTCTTTTCACACTCCTCCCTGTAAAAAGTATTTAACCTCAGACCCATCCTGAGAAGTGGGGTATGGCTTTACACATCCACTTTCTGCCAGGACAATAAATGCCTTAAACCCATGAACTGCCTCTTTTCATCGGGATCTGCCATGAGGAGCCATGGAGAGGACCTTTGCCCATAGAGCCCCAGTCTAATCTCCCATAGAAGGCCTCTCTGTGCTCCCAGCCACGACCACCAAGCCCAAGCTCAAGCCTGCCTGCCATCAGCTGGAGCTCCCCCACCCCACATCCAGCCCGTAGGCCCCCACTCTGTTCTCAGCTCTTTCGAGGCTTCCAGCGGCACCTGGATGTCGAAGACCCTGAGAACCAGATGGCCCCAGCCTAGTCACAAGCCTGGGGATCCCCCAAGCCTTGTCCAGGGGCTACCCTAAGTGCAGTTAACTCCTACGTTGTGCCTCCCTGAGTGGCCGTGCCCTATGGCAGACCGGACTCGGGACCATAACCTTACACTTAGGAACTTGTATTGCTCTCGTAGAGGGTCTAAGTTCAGTTCCTAATCTATGTCAAGGAGCTCACACTGCCTGTAACTCCAGCTCTAGGGAATTCAATATTTGCACATACCCCCCAAAAGACACATATGTATATACACAACTAAAAATAAAAAATAATGTTTTTATTTTATCATATTTATTTACTTTATTATAATTGAAAATAAAAGTAAAGCCTACAACCAGCGGGACCTCCAGCTAAGTAAACAAAACAAAACAAAAACAAAAAAAAAAAACAGACGAATACCTTCCTTCTGAATGCCAGAAATGAAGTCATAGCCCCTCTAGGCAAGTACCAGCTCCCAAATTCTATCCTTTTCCCTCTGAGTCATTCACATCTAGACCTTGCAAGAGTACTCAAGAGTCAAAAC
The DNA here is from genome assembly GCF_900095145.1 of Mus pahari. NCBI lineage: Eukaryota > Metazoa > Chordata > Mammalia > Rodentia > Muridae > Mus > Mus pahari. The sequence continues at coordinate 73,153,465 of NC_034590.1, read as the reverse complement.
ATTAAACCTCTAATTGAAAAAAATAGCAGTGTGAAGCAGGAGCCCATTTTAAAGATCCAAAGACCCAACTGAAGTGACTCCACTATTAATTAGTGTGTATCTTCTAAATCTATTCATCGCACAAACAGTAAAAATGCTCACTTTGGGGTCCTGTGTGAACATTAGAACCTACAAAAACTGTCTGTCCCCCAGAAGTAGCCTAACAAGTGTGCTGTAAGAACTTACAATAAAAGACAAGGTTTTGGGGGCTGGTGAGATGGCTCAGTGGGTAAGAGCACCCGACTGCTCTTCCGAAGG
>NC_034590.1:73138168-73151918 GCF_900095145.1 Mus pahari | reverse complement strand
ACACACTTCATGTTGAAAGCAGGACACTATCCAGTCACCCAACACCACTTGCTTTACCCTTTAGTCACACAATTTAAGTCAGTCATCATTATCTGCTGCAGCAACTGTCTTTTGGCTGTTTCCCTGCACTGGGGCTTATTGTTGGGGAGGGTTTTTAATTTGGCTTTTTTTTTTTTTTTTTTGAGAGGTAGTCTAATGTAGCCAGGGCTTGCCTGGAAATCACTATGCAGCCAAAGCTGGCCTTGAAATCCTGATCTTCCTGCTTTCATCTCCCAAGTACAGGAATTATGGGTGTGAGCCACCAAGCCCAGCTCTAACCTCTAATTTTTCCATGCTGAGCTTCTGATGTCACTTTCTACCTTAGATATCCACAGTACAGTTCAACTCCAATAGTATTTATTGAAGCTTTGTCATAAAACACAAAGTATTCCGAATCTGGGCCTCTACACACATCCAGCCTTATCTACTTTTACTTCCCTCCAACACCCCAACACTCTAGCTCAAAGAGCAATCCACCATTCCTGAATATGCTCTCTTTTCTATCAATATAGGAAACAGACACTGCTCAGAATGCCTTTCAGGTAACTCACTGACTACATACTTCTTGTCTTTAAGATCCAGCTTTAGCAGCTTTCATGCCTTCTCTGAATTCTCCCCCAGTACATTTTCTATATTCCTCCACTACAGCGGTGAATGGCCACACTGCATGGACTAGCTTACCTGCTTACTTTCTGGGCAATCTGTATTGATCACAGAGGGTGAGTAGATCATTCTCAGCTCTGTGCCCCAGCCTCTTGCTGAGAATCTGAAGATGAGCAAGCCAACTAACAATACTAAAGATACCATCGACCCTCATAACAGGACTCCAAACTCTAGGCAACAGGAAGTCTTAATAGATTCAACTTCCCCTCTTGCAAATGCTTCCAGATGCTGTTTGGCCTCTGACCCTAAAAGGGCTATTTCTAACTTAACTCTAGTTGCCCTGTCCCTCTGCCTGGAACAGCCTGTGCAGTAGAGAGAACCTCCTTAGGACCAAAATTATTGGTGGCTGGTAGCAAACTTTTCAGGGGCTAAGGTAGAAAGATCAAGGCCAACCTGAAGTACAGTGAAACCCTGCTTTGAAAGAGAGAGAGAGAGAGAGAGAGAGAGAGAGGGGGGGGGGGGGAGGGGGGGGGGGGGGGGGGGGGGGGGGGGGGGGGGGGGGGGGGGGAGGGAGGGNGGGAGGGACGGAGGGAGGGAAGGAAGGAAGGAAGGAAGGAAGGAAGGAAGGAAGGAAGGAAGGAAGGAAGGAAGGAGAGAGAGGGAAGGAGGAAGGGAAGAAAGAAGGAAGAAGGAAAGAAGAGAGAGAAAGGAAGAAAAGATGAGAAAAGGAAAAAGAAGGAGCCAGAGAGATGGCTCCACAGAACAGGACACTTGTCACCAAGCCTGACCCACATGGCACAAAGACCGACCCCAGCAAGTTGTCCTCTAACCTCCACATAGGCGTGCAGGAGTGCACCTGCACATATAAGTACATAAATGTAATAAAAAAAAACATTTTCAAGAGTAAAGTTCTTTGGAAAATTACTTCTAAAATGGGCTGAGATGACAGGGAAGAAAGGCAACTACCAGGTCCACCTCAAGAAGGAATTTGTGAAGTAACTCACGACCTTTGTACACTTTCAAAAGCAACTTGGTTGATTACTACAACAGCCTGTGGCTAATCTTCTCGCCTTGGGAAACCTCCCTGAACCATACTGTTTACAAAAAGCTGACATGTTAAGCTGACATCTATGATCACTTCTCACTACCTAAAACTATATAGCTCAGTGGTTAAGAGCAAAGATTATGAAAGCATATACCTTAGCCTAAGTCCCAAACCCACAACTTATTAACCACATGAGCTTAAGTTATTTAAATTCACTGGGCCCTGTTTACAACAAGAAAATAATAATAATACCTACCTCACAGATTGGATAAGGATTAAATAAAATAATATTTAATAATTAATTAATAAAGATTAAATAGGTTTGGTGGCAAGTGCCATTACCTGCTGAGCCTTCTTACAGGCCCTCTTAGCATCTTTAAGTCTATTTTAAGTCTATTCTAAAAGGTTGATTAAGCCACAGATGCAGCACTAGATACAAGTGACACAAGTATAAGACTTAGTCATTTATGCCCTCAAACTTGTTTTTGTTTGTTTGAGATTATGTCTCATTTTGTAGTCTTTGCTGGCCCAAGTTGATCTTGATCAAGACCTTTTATAATAAACAACTTTTAAGAAATATAGTCTAGCCAGATATAGCAGTGTATAGCTTTAAGCCTAGCACTCAGGTGGCAGCAGGCAGGTGAGTTGAGAGCCACCCTGGCCTACACAGAGTTCCAGGCCAGTCAGGTTCCACAATGAGAGACTGTGCGCCCCCCCCCAAAAAAAAAAAACAGCCAACAACAAAAATAGAGTCTTTAAAGTTAAATGGACTTAGACCTGAACAAAACACTTCATAGCCCTGTATCTCAAAAAAAAAAAAAAAAAAAAAAAAAAAAGTAATTTAACTCCTGAAAGCTCAATTTCTCTATTACTAAAACAGAATTGTAATTTTTGCATTTTTATGTATTTATTATGTACAAATAAATACATGTGGCTGTGCATGTCTCTGTGTGTCTGTGGTACATGTGCAGAAATCAGAAGACAACTTGCAGGTATCCCCCTCCACCAGGCTGGTTCTGAGGATGAAGCTCAGGTTATCAGGCTTGGTAGCAAGAGCTTTATCAGTGGGCCATCTCACTAGCCAAAAATTAAATTTTTGATTATATATTAACTTAAGATGTATTTGATTAAGGGCTGGAGAGATGACTCAGCAATTAAACACACTTGTTGCTATTGCATAGGACCAGGGTTCAATTCATAGTACTCACATGGCAACTTACAACCATCTGTAACTCCAGCCCCAGGGGATACAACGCCCTCTTCTGGCTTCTCTGGGTGATCCTTGCCTGGGAGGCATATAATAAGGCAAAACACTCACATGTAAAACATCCATGTGAAAATTCAATTGCCCTCAAATCTAGAGGGCTTTAGATCCTCTGGAACTAGAGTTCCAGGTAGTTGTGAGCTGCCGTACATGGATGATAGGCACTCAACTCAAGTCCTCTGCAAAAACAGCAAGTGCTCTTAACTTCTGCGCTGTCTCTTCATATAATTTCTGAGCCATATAATTTTTTAAATCAAACTAAGGTAAGCCTTTATACAGTACTTGATGCATAAAAATTACTCAACTTTATAAACTATTCAGTTTCACTCTACTATGCATACAGCCAGAAAGCATTAGTATAGAAAGCCAGTCTAATTAGATATAGCTAATTAGAAAGCCAGTCTAATTAGATACAGCTAATTAGAAAGTACTTCCTTTGGGTTTCAATCTCCTCACCTACAACTCAGAATGCTGGGTTCAGAGAAATTAAATAAAACAAGCTTGAGTGGCTAAATAAGCTGTTATCATATTACCTCTCTAGTTATAAAATCACTCCTGAGCTACATTACATAAAAGTGTCTTGCAGCTTAAGAATACTACCCTCAAAAAAAAAAAAAAAAAAAGAATACTACCATCTCAGGGGCCTGAAAGCTTTAAAGGGACGGGGGTGGGGGTGGGATTTGCACTGTCATTAGGAGAAAGAGCCTGTCCCACTAAGGAGCTGGGGTGAGACACTGCCAAGTGGCTTTCCTCTGGGAGTCTCTAGCTAATTAAGGTCCTGACCCTTTGCCCCGTCTGCCTGTGACCTCTGAGAAGGTTAGAGAACACTAAGTTCTCCACAGCAGCTCTTCCTTGACCAAACGGTATTGCTGGGCGCAGATCTGCCAGAGCTATTGCTAAGAGATTCCTGCCCTTGGTTCCCGTTTAGAACATAGTGAAAACCAGGAGCACTTCTCTCCTTTTCTGAGATTATCAGCTCAGGATTCCTGGGAATCCACCCTAAACACAGTACCAGGAATCTGGGTCTGGAACATATCAAACATGACAACTAACAGACCATCCGGGCCATTTAGACAGAAGCGGCCCTGTTAGGATGTGAGATGTGGGATAAAGGGGGACTGGTTTATCCTCCGCCACCACCCACTCACCACCCATCTTCATCCCCACTCCAAAGTAACAATATTTAATCTTAGATGCTCCGGGGGCCATTTTCCAGCTCTTCTTCAGGCTACAGAAGCCCCAGGGACTTAACCACTTCCTTTGCTCATTAAAACAGAACTGCCAGCCCTCAGGACTCCCTTCCTCATCATGACTGACTCTAGGAAAAAAAACAGTCCACCCAAATACCCTTTCTAAAGCTAAATATATGGGCCCTTTCTGTTGCAAGGATTTAACTGTTGGGCCAATGTAGGCCCAACAATGTAGGCCAAAAACAACAAGCATGAGAAAGTTTTAAAAAATGTTTAAGGAGTTTGCCAACTTAATTACATTTACTGTCTTCATCCCATAGCCCCTGGTTCCTCTTGTACAGCTTTAATCCAATAATTTTCAAAACTCACTTTTTAAACAACAGAATCCTCTTTTTAAAATACAGTTGAGCTAAGCCAACAACTAGGTGCTTCAGTGTTTAATTTAGTCTCTAATGAAGTAACAGGTATAGGGAATAAATATAAAAGGCATCTAAAATTATTAGGCAAAAACTTGTAAGAAGCCAGGTACAAGCCAGTCCTAGCGACAAACACCTTGGGAGTGACCAGCACTTGGCAGGTAGAGGCAGGTGGATCTCTTGAGTTCAAGGTCAGCCAGGTCTAGGAAGTGAGTTCCAGGACAGCCAGGGCTCAGATGCAGAAGTGTGTGCAGCTAATCCCAGTACACAGGACGGACGCTAAGGCAGACACAGAAAAGTTCAAGACCTACACTATATTTCTCAAAAATAAATAAATAAATAAATAAATAAATAAATAGCCCTCCCTCGGCAAGTGCAAGCACTACCAGGCAAGGATGATGGCCTGGATTTGATCCTCAGAACCCATAATGGAAAGAGAAAACCGACTCCCCAAAGTTGCCCTCTGACTTACACATACACACACTCACACACATATCACACACACATAGCAATAAATATTCTTAAATACTCTAAGAGGTACGAGAGTAAAGATTAAGAAAGCTTTAAAACATTAGTCCTAAGTATATGCCTGTAGATGGTGAATGACTGGTATATGAAACTAATCATACACATTGTATGATATATTACTTGCCTATTTTTTAAATATATTTATTTACTTTATGTATGTGAATATACTGTTGCTCTCTTCAGACACACCAGATGAGAGCATTAGCTCCCATTACAGATTGTTGTGAGCCACCATGTGGTTGCTGAGATTTGAACTCAGGACCTCGGGAAGAGCAGTCAGTGCTCTTAAGCCCTGAGCCATCTCTCCAGCCCTACCTGCCTACTTTTAAATGTTTAAATTTTTCCATAAGTTTCTTGGAAGTTGTTTTTCGAGACAGTCTCATTGTGTAGTCAGGCTGGCTTCAAACTTGGCATCTTCCCGCCTCAGCCTTCTGAGTGCTGGAATTACATCTGTGCTCTACCACATCTAGGCAGTTTTTGTTGGTTTTTGTTGTCTGTTTCTTTTAAGACAATCGTAAATAGCCCAACCTGGCTCTTTTTTTTGGGGGGTGGGGGGTTCCAGACAGGGTTTCTCTGTATAGCCCTAGCTGTCCTGGAACTCACTTTGTAGACCAGGCTGGCCTCGAACTCAGAAATCCGCCTGCCGAGAGCTGGGATTAAAGACGTGCGCCACCACACAGCCCTTCTCACTTTTTCGTGTTTTAAGGGACTTTTGTCCCTTACTTACAAAGAATTCAACTTTTCCTGCTGTGTTATCACGACTTTCTCTTTTCAAAATGATGATCTAGATTTTAACTAACTACACACAATTATCAAAATTTTATTCTGGGTATGGTGATGCATGCCTTTAAGCCTAGCACTTGGGAGGCAGAAGCAGGCAGATCTCTGTGAGTTCAAGGCCAGCCTGGTCTACAGAATGAGTTCCAGAATATTCAAGGCTACATAAAGAGATATTGTCTCAAAACAAAACAAAGCAAAGCAAAACAAAGCTTCATAACAATATTGTTTTCAACTAATGTTTTTTTTTTTTCTTTTAATGTGTAGTGGTGTTCTGCTTGCATGTATATCTGCGTGAAGGTGTCATATCCTTTAGAACTGGAGTTACAGACAGTTGTAAGCTGCTATGTGGGTGCTGGGAATTGAACCTAGGTCCTCTGTAAGAGCAGCCAGTGCTCTTAACTACTAGTTCCCTAGGTGCTATTCTTATGACCAAGGTCATCACTCATTACACAAGTTTATATTCTATGATGCTATCAATTATCAAAGAATCTATCAACATAAGCAAAGTATACTCTCAGAATTGGCATAATTTAAGCCAAAATACAAAGGCTAATTGTGTGTGTGTGTATATATATATATGAATGCACAATTTCCATTAGGCTTATTAAGATATTAAAGGTAACTTAAATTCATTTGTTCATTCAAGACAAGTATTTACTAAGCATCCTTGTCCACCTATAATAGCTAAGCACTAGTGACAAAATGAAGAAGACACAGCTATGATCTCAGGGCTTCCACACAAACACATCCTTTTACTGTTTTCATGGACTTCTAAGATTTCAAAGACCATAGGCCACCAAAACCAGAAGAGTTTTAGAAGATGTGACACTCTTATTGCTTTATGAACACAATTTGTTGAAAGGTATCCCACTCTAGGATGCATCCCACAAACACAAAGTTACCCTTGTATACAAGCTGCATACCTGTTGAAAGTATTCAAGTTTCTTGCCCAGTGTGGTGGCACATGCCTAGAATCCCAGCACTCGGGAAGCAGAGGCAGGTAGATCTCTGAGTTCTAGGCCAGCCTGGCCTACAGAGTGAGTTCCAAGATAACCAGGGCTAAAAACCCTGTATTGAAAACAAAAAGTTTCTACATCAACATCTTTGTACACAATTCAACATTTCTTTGGATATTGACTTAACATATGTAGTTGGTCTCTACTACTTTGTGGGTTCTTCTTTCTCCCACCCTTTATCCCCCTCCCAGTTTCACCCCCTATCACTATAGAAGAGGAAAAAGGAGAGAGGGGGTAGGAGATAGATCTGTGAAGAATCTAACTTCTTTCTTCTTGTTTCTTCTTTGAACCTAACTACTAACAAACCATAGCCAACTCCCTGAATGACCAAAAACCAACAACCCCTCCTCTCAAGGCCCTAGCATTTATATACCCTTTGGAAGTTCCCAGAATTCCAAATGTCACACAATCTAACCATGCCTCTGTTAATGCATGAGGCAAATCATACTCTAGAGAAGCAGCCCCATAGCCCACACCTGGGATTAAGACAAAAACATGGGGCTGGTGAGATGGCTCAGTGGGTAAGAGCACCCGACTGCTCTTCCAAAGGTCCGGAGTTCAAATCCCAGTCAATCATATGGTGACTCACAACCATCCGTAACGAAATCTGACGCCCTCTTCTGGAGTGTCTGAAGACAGCTACAGTGTACTTACATATAATAAATAAATAAATCTTTAAAAAAAAAAAAAGACAAAAACATATTCTTATAATATTTGTGTTTTTAAAAGACACCAAATTTCTAGTATTCTCACTATACCTCAGCCAAATACTGACAAACACCTATTTTTGTAAGTAAGTTTTATTAAAACATAACCATGCCTATTCTTTTACACTACCTGCAGCTGCTTCCCTCCAACAACTTGCTATGTGACTCCATAAAGTCTGAAGTACTTACTATTTGGTCCACTCCAAGAAATTGTTTCTGACCTCTCTGCTAGACTGTAGAGATACAGAAATGTATCCACATCTTGGCTTTGTTTGCTTTCTTGCTTAGGTATTTATATGTAAATTTGCACTGAAGGTGGGCAGGGATTGTATATGCTATATAAGCAATATAGCACTAAGCTACATTCCTAGTCATGTATGTATTTGATCTAGACAATTGTATAGGGACACACATTAATTCACCAAGCATTTGACAAATTTTATTATACATATGCCAAAACTATGCATTATGCCAGACATAGTAATGCATATTAGTAATTCTAGCAATTGGGAGGTAGAGAGGAGGATACAGAGTTCAATGTCATCCTTAGCATCATAGAGAATTCATGGTTAACCTGGACTAGGTGAAGCCTTTACTCAAAAACAAAAGCAAAGGAGTTCAAATCCCAGCAACCACATGGTGGCTCACAACCATCCGTAACAAGATCTGACGCCCTCTTCTGGAGTGTCTGAAGACAGCTACAGTGTACTTACATATAATAAATAAATAAATCTTTAAAAAAAAAAAAAGCAAAACTAGAGACATACACACCTTCCAGGGAAACACACACACACACTTACACTCACAACTTGAATTTGAACTAAACATACAATAAAGTAACAGAAAAAAAAAAACAAAAAGAAAAACAAAAGCAAAGCCAAACAAAAAAAAACGAGCCTTCAGTCAAATCCTCACCTCACTATGGGTCTGGGATGACTGATTCAGCCCAAACATTCTCACCTTCAAGAGAAACTCAGAGAGAGGGCTGAGGAGAGGGCATCAGACTTTGCCTTTCAAGTATAGAACCAGATTTGGATAACAGGAATCCACATTTTTTAGTAGTAGTAGTAGTAGTAGTAGTAGTAGTAGTAGTAGTAGTTATTATACTATACAATAGTTATATATTGTGTCATATATTATATAATATATAATAGTTATTATTATTATTATTATTATTATTATTATTATTATTATTATTACTACTACTATTGGATGCATTTGTGATCCCAGAACTGGGAAGGGTGCCAAAGGTCTACCCCCAGGACTTCCTGGCTAGCCAGTCTAGCCTACTTGGCAAGTTCCAGGCCAGTAGGAAACCCTGTCTGAATAAAACAAATAGATAGTTCCTGAGAAATAACATCTGCAATTGTCCTCCAGCCCCTGCCAAGGATACTGGGTATGTAATCCAACAGAGTTGTTGAGAACTTTCTAAACAATTAGGGGGCCATAAGATACTCTCACTGATCACTAGGACAAACCTTCATTAAGTTTCTGTATGTCCTACCCTATTCTAGGAGCAGAAAAGGATAATCATAGATTTTGGAGAACCAGAAAGTCCTCCAGAGATCATTACATATAGACTGACTCCTGCTTCCAAAATGTAAGATACCTATTATTAGCTTAATTTTATAGATGACACAGCTGTTGTCCAGAAATGACAATATAGCCCAGGTATCTACAACATGGCTTGGGATTGAGGGGAGAGTATAAGATGAAGAGATAGCTCAGTGGTTAAGAACACTGGCTGTTATTCCAGAGGACCTAGGTTTGATTCTCAGTACCCACATGGCAGCTCACAACTGTCTGTAACTCAAACGCCAGGGAATCTAAGACCCTCTTCTGGCCTCAATGGGCACTGCCATGTGGTGCATAGATAGACACGTAGCCAAAACACCTAAAACATGAAAAATAAAAATAAATGAAATTTAACAACAAACAAACAGCCTGAACCAGATGTTAAGTGAGATTCCAGGAAGGAGCTACAGGTACAGAAAGGCAGAATACAGAGATTGATACCATCAATCATCTTAGAACACTGAATTAAAAGTAAATGTTACGTGGTGGTGCACACCTGTAATCTGAGCACTCATAAAGGCTGAGGCTGAAGGATCCATGCAAGTTTGAAGCCAATCTCAGCTACATGATTAGTTATGGTCAGCCTGAACGACAATGAGTTTTGAAGCCTGTTTACATAGTAAGACCCTATCTCAAAGAAAACACACACACACACACACACACACACATTAAATGAAAAGCTAGGCATGGTGGTAAATATCTCGAAGCTAGCACTGAGGAGGCTGAGGCAGTCTCAACTATTTAACACCTTTGAAGGCAGTCTGGACTAAATGACACGATGTCCTCCCTGTCTTTAAAAAAGAAAAAAGAATGTGGAATCAGTACACACAGTATTTGGCACACAGTAGGTTTGTAGCACGCATGCTCCCTTCTCACAACCCTGTCTTTATTTCTGTTTAACAGAAGGGAAACTGGTTTTTATGCCAGCAAGGTGTTCAGCAACTAACAGTGCTTGCCATACAAGCCTGAAAACCTGAGTTTGCTCCTTTGAAGCCATGAGGAAGGAGAGAACCGACTCCCAAAAGTTGTCCTCTGATCTTCACATATGCATCCTGACACACACATATCATACACACACAATTAAAAAAATTACAAAGTCTTTCCTACTACCAATACGTACTTTCAAATGTTTCTTAGTTTTATGTGTATTGGTATTTAGCCTGCATTTATGTCTGTGCATCATGTGCATGAAGTGCCCACAGAGGACAGAAGAGGGCATCAGAGTCCCTAGGGCCGGAGTTAGAAATAACTGTGAGCCACTGTGCTAGGAATCAAACCGAGGCTCTCTGGCAGAGTAGTAGCTTGTGCTCTTAATTGCTGAACCATCTCTCCAGTGCCACCACCACTGCCCCCCCCCCCCGGTACTTACTAAACCACAAAAAATTAAAATGTGTGCAACTTTATAGAAATAAAGCTGTAATCTTACATGTTTCCTTTAAAACTCAGCACTTAGTATGATACCCTCCATAGCCCATAGCTGCCTTGTAGACAGTAAGTACTTGCTCAAGAGAGAACGCCATGACACCATCTTGAACATGGACCACAAGTGGTTACTTTGCAGAATTGCAAGGATGCTTCAATTGCATGCTAGCCCTGGAAGTAAACATGCATAGAAAGTGACCAAGTTCCTGGCCACCAGCAAGTCTATACATTTTTAGAGCTCCCATCTCTCACAGTAAAGCCTGTCCATTGAAATGACAAGAAGAGTCCAGATAATTCCTCAAAGCTGCTTTAAAACATGGTGCCCAACACCTTTAATTACAGGATTTGGAAGACAGAGATAGGTGGATCTTGGAGTCCAAGGCCAGCCTGGTCTACAGAGCTAGTTGCTGGGCTACACAGAGAAACCTTGTGTCAAAAAGCAAAGAAACAAACAAAAAAGAACATATGGAAATGTTTCTAACTATACCACACCTCTGTTTAAAACATGGGTGGTAATTGTAAACTGAATTGCCACACTTAGACTTCCTACACTGCATATTGAGAGAAGGGAAGTGTTCCTTCCTTTTAGTACTGTTTGTTTGGAAAAGCTGATCTCCTGGGAAATGACTGGGAACAAATCCTGACAAAAGGGATTTAGCAAAAACTTGAATCCCACAAAAGCATCTCCCTCAATACACCTTACTGGCTTCAAGACCAGCAACAGCACCAAATGAAAAACAACCTATTCGGACTACACCCAGCTTCACGGGAAAAGCAAGACTTAAGCTTGCCAAGAGGACAAACCTCTCACTCAGCAACTCAAGCAGAGCTAAGTCTCACCTGTTTCTAGTCCCACAGCAATGAACATAGCTCTGGCACCAACCAGGCTTTGTCTTTCCCAAACAGCAATAGGATACCTTCTGCATTCGTTTTGAGGGAGCAGAAAGGAAAATATTCCTGGACACAGACCATTAAATCTGAAGGTGGAATGAAAGGCTAAACAACAGTCTACTTACTCCTCAAGAGCATCTGTACCTCTGTTGCATCCCAGTGACCTTAACAGGTTCCTCATTTAGACCCTCTCCCAATACGTATTCTAGAGTAGACTTACCTAATGTCAAGGTAGAGTAGGTTTGCAATCTCACATACCAAAGCCAACTCTTGTTTGTGACATGTCTCAAACCATACATGATAGTCAACTGTTTCTAGATCTACCTCCTGGATTATACAAAGCAATTCTAGAAGCAAGTACTATATTTCATAATGCTTGTTTACAGTTCTGCAAGGGCAAGGCCAGGCTCAGAAAACACAGTCAAGGACTGGTTTGTTACAGAGTAAAAATTAAAAGATACCATAGCAGGACAGGAACAAAAGTTGAAGAGTGTTTCCTGCCTTCTCCCTCTGGAGGCCTTCACCCAGTGCAAACTGTTCTTTAGCCTTACCAAGATTCCTCTCTTATTACCAACCTCACAGATATCTCTCCCTCCTCAGCCTAGATAATCATAAACTGGTCCTTGGACCACCTGTCATCCTAGTCTTGTTTTATCTTGTTGGTATGTTTGAGAATTCCCTAATTATATAGCCATCTTTCCTTAAATGGTATAAAGCACAATACCAGTACACCAACATCTGTTTAAAGGCTAGGAAAAAAAAAAAAACAATTTCCTTAACATCATAATTCTTACTGTGAGATGAAAGAATGCCTGTCAGTCAGGTGTAATCAAGTACATCTATAACACCAGTAGTGCCAGCTACTTCTCATGAGGCTGAGGCAAAAGAACCACTTGACCCCAGAAGTTTGAAACTAGCCTGGGAAGCATAAACACTGTCTAAAAATGAAAAAAAAAAAACTGTCACTTGTATCCCTTACCCGATTATTCCCACAGGTGTCTATATTCCCCTTTCTCCATGTTTCTAACTGGTTCCCGAGGGGTTACCCTGTCCTAGCCACTGTAGGATTGCTTTTAGATGTTTAGTTCATTATCATCATGGCAGGGAGCATGGCAGCACACTTGGCACTCGAGTAAGAGCTGAAAGCTACATCCTAATCAGTAAGCTAAGATAGAGACACTGGATTTGGCATGGGCTTTTGAGAGCCTGAAGACCACCCCCAGAGACACATTTCCTCCAACAAGACCACACCTCCTAATCCTTCTAAATAATAACTCTCCAGTAACTAAGCATTCAAATATATTTCATATTAAGCATTCAAATATATGAATGGGGGCCATTCCTATCCAAACCAACACATTTCGCTCTAAATTCTACATGTCCATGCCTGATATCAAAGCACTCTTTAGATATCCAACTGCATTTTAACCTTGTTGACTACAGCATACTCATCTCTCTTGGGCTGGTTCCACACCTGGTCTGTAGTTTGCCTTGGAAGATATTCACAACTCTGACATCTCCAATATCTTGGGGTCCCCAACACAATTCAGGCTTCACCTTCATAGCTTCACACAGTGGACTTAGCTCCATTACGCTTCCTGGTGTCATTCTTGGTCCAAACCCCTGAGCTGACATTAAGGGCCCTCCAATTATAGGCCAATTCTAACTGTCCTATTTAGCCTGTGTCTCTCCCCTCTCCCCTTCTCCCTCCTCCTCCACCCCACCTTATGCCTTCTTTCTTTCCTTTTTCCTTTTTTGGGGGGCAGGGAGTGAGGTGGATATTGCTGTTGCTTGGTAGTTTGGTTGGCTGGTTGGTTGATTAGTTTTTTGTTTCTTTGTTTCTTTGTTTGTTTTGAGACAAGGTCTCATACAATCCAGACTGGTCCAGAACTTGCTATCAAGTAGTAAACTTGAACTTCTGATCCTTCTATCTCTGCCTCCCAAGTACTGAGATTACAGGCATGTGCTAACAAGTTTTATTAACTCAGTGTTTTGTACATGCTAAACAAGCACTCTATCAACTAAGCTATAGTCCTAGCCCTTTCCATTACTCTCTAACTTTACCTCGTTTCCTAGGGCTTATAATTATCTGAAATTATATTGCATCACTATTTATTTTCTACCCTACAGGAAAATAGGGGGAAAAATTATATATATATATATATATATATAGGTTTTTCGAGACATGGTTTCTCTGTATAGCCCTGGCTGTCCTGGAACTCACTCTGTAGACCAGGCTGGCCTCGAACTCAGAAATCCTCCTGCCTCTGCCTC
>NC_034590.1:73113735-73135583 GCF_900095145.1 Mus pahari | reverse complement strand
CCTGGCTGTCCTGGAACTCACTCTGTAGACCAGGCTGGCCTCAAACTCAGAAATCTGCCTGCCTCTGCCTCCCAAGTGCTGGGATTAAAGGCGTGAGCCACCACACCCGGCACTGAACTGCATAATTTAAGGAGGTTAATTTTATAGTATGAGACATTTTGTTGGTTTTGGAGATCGGGCCTCTTTATGTAGCTCTGGTTGACCTGGAACTCACTTTGTAGACCAGACTAGCCTTGACTTTGCAGCAGTCACGCCTCTGCCTCCCAAGTGCTACATTATAGACATAAACTACCACATCTATCTGTCATGTAACTTTAAACTCAATTTTTTAAAAAGAGCAATGTATCATGCTCTAATAAAATGAATGTTTCCCCATCTAGTTCTACCTTCATGTCTCTTCAGGAAGCCAGTCTTATCATCCTTCAGTCATCTAAACTTGGCATCTCAGCTTTGAGTAACATTCCCTTTGTCATATTTTCTAGTCATTTCCTGTATGTCAGGAATTCTAAAAAGCCCCAAAGAAAAAGGAAGCTCCCTTTTAAATAGAATCCAACTGGTCCCTGTGTCTCATCCTGTTTTTCCTACAGCACAGAGCAGTTCATGCCTGGGGAGTATGAAACACGTTCTGGCTGACTTCTCCTAAAACAGCTGTCTAGAGTCAAAGACACCACCATTGCACAATGTTCTAGATCTAATTTTTCTTCAGGTAGAAAGGTGAGAATTGAGGAAGAACACAGTAGTATTTAACAACTAGCTTGGGGGCCATATCTAGTTTCAGAAATAACTAAAATTTCTCAATAACAACTAGGTTCTTGACTTTACAGAAACAACAATTCTAATGCCAAACTCCTTCACAAAAACGAAATTTTTACTCACAATGTTTGATATTGAAACCATGTCTACAAGCTATTTCCTTGCCCTCAAGAGGCTCTGAAAGTCAGGAGACTTGAGTAAGTACTGCACTTAAGCTCAGTCCAACTTGTTGGCCAACAGTCTTCAAAGTTACATATTACTATCACTGATGCTTAGGAATCAAGACTCCAGCAGTAACCCATAAAGATAAAAAAAAAAAAAAACATAATTGAGTTCCTTGTGACCATCAAGAACTCTATTCTTCGAATAATATTGACAATAAAAATCATCCACAAATTATTTTGGTTTTGTTCTGTTTTTACGTGTTTGAGTATTTTGCCTGCCATGTGCATACCTGTTGTCCACAGAGGCCAGAAAAGAGCACTGGATTCCCCTGAAACAGGAACTACAGACAGTTGATAAATACCATGCAGATGCTGGAAATCAAACCCAGGTTTTGTGGGAGAGCAACAAGGGCACTTAACCACTGAGCCATCTCTCCAGCTTCATCAATAAATGCTGTTAAAGGCCAATCTGCGGCCCTTGAATATATTCTCACAATATTCTGGAGAAATTAATGATTAACCTGGGGTCACAAAACTAGTAAGAGAAATGTCAAGTTTGAAACTCTTGTTTAACTGCTTCCACTGTTGTAAAGCTACCTAGAACCAACCATACATCATGTTTTCTTTCCTGGATCTCTGTGAAGACTACTCTGAGAATAATCTGTTCTTAAGCCTAGCAGCCACCGTCAATATGGTCAGAACTCTCAACTAATAGCAACACAAAATACTGATGCCACCAAGAGATACCTGGAATTGCTCTCTGGGTTACTCTGGCAATCCTGGGGTTAGCAACCAAGCCTCCTAAAAACCATGAGGATAATGTTTTACCTTGCAAACGGTCCCTAAATGGCAGCAGGAGAAAGAGCAAGAAAAGGCACAGCTGTGGAGGAGATTGCAGACAAACACTAAACCAGAAATCAGTAGATCTAAGTTTTGGTTCAGTTCTGTCCTAATTAAACACGTGACCTCAGGAAGCCACCTGCCTCTTTTGCTTTTTGTCTGTATAATATGGAGATAGTGAACCCTTGTTGTCACACCTCAATTTCTCTGAATGTGGTGAACAGAAAGACAGGTCTGGGGTAGAGGAGTGCTTTGTAAAATGCAGAGCACAAATCAGTCTGAAGGGGCATTATGATGATATGACCACCACTGGCTGGCCAGGTAGAAAATTAACGCCCCTGTATCCCATAGAAAATGAAACAGTAGAGGGCTGAAGAGATGGCTCAGCCTTAAGAGCACTGACTGCTCTTCCAGAGAATCAGGTTTCCATTACCAGCACCCACATGTTGGTTCACTGTAACTGGATGTAACTTCCAATTCCACATAATCTGACACCCTCTTCTGCCCTCTGCAGGCACCTGGTACATAGACATATATGCAGACAAAACATCAGTACATATAAAATAATATTTAAAAATAAAATGAAATGAAACAGTAGATAAGTAGGTACAAACTGAGAGGATTATAGTGTGGAAAGAAAAGTCTCTGGGATTGGTCAGAAAAAATACAGAAAAAAAATATGACTGAAGGGTGATGGAGAGCAACAGAGGAAGCAAAGGTAACAGGGATGAGGAAGCAAGAGGTTAGCAATGCTTAGATGTCACATGATCACGGGGGTCATAAAAGATGGTGATGCTTAGAATGAGAATGACCCCCAAAGGCTACCTGAATGCTTGGTCCCTAGTTGGTGGAACTTCCTAAAAAGGATTAGGAGGTGTGCCTTGTTGAAGGAGATGGGTCACTGGGAGTGGACTTTGATGTTTCAAAAGCCCATGTCAGACCCATTTCTCTCTGTCTCCCTGTCTCTGTCTCTTTCTCCTCCCTCTCTTTCTCTCCTTCTCTCTCTCCTTTTCCCTCTCCCACACTCTCTGCCACCTGCTTAATGAATCAAATGTAAGCTCTCAGCAACTGCTACACCACCAGGCCTGCTTGCCTACCTGCCACCACTCTCCCAACCTTGAAGGTCATGGGATCACCCTCTGAAACTGCCAGCAAGCTCACAATTAAATGTTTTCTTCTATAAGTTGCTTTGGTCATATGTCTCTTCATGACAATGGAAAAGTAACTAAGACAGATGGGTATGGTAAAGCCACAATGGAAAAAAGATAGGCAACTGAGAAGCTGGCACAAGATGTAAATAGCAGGGGGCTGGAGAGATGGCTCAGTGGTTAGGAGCACAAGGTACATGTGCTACACATATATACATACAGGCAAAACACACATATATAAAATAAATCTTTTAAAATAATGCAAATGAAAATAGGGAGTCGGGGCTGATGAGATGGCTCAGTGGTTAAGAGCACTGACTGCTCTTCTGGAGGTCCTGAGTTCAAGTCCCAGCAACCACATGGTGGCTCACAACCACCAGTAATGAGAACTGAAGACAGCTACAGTGTAGTTACATATAATAAATAAATAAAATCTTTAAAAAAAAGAAAGAAAGAAAATAGGGAGTCACTGCAGAAAACATGAGCTTTGAGGGGACATCAGAGGCAGGTTTCATTACAAATATTTATTGGTCACTAATAATATATAGTAGGCACCGTCATACAAGTATGGGAGCAAATGAAAAAATAAGACATGAGTCTGACTATTGGCTCCTCTTCTTTTTTTTTGGGGGGGGGGGGGAATAGGGGAGTTTTGAGGCAGGGTTTCTCTGTGTAGCCCTGGCTGTCCTGGAATTCACTCTGTAGACAAGGCTGGCCTTGAACTCAGAAATCCACCTGCCTCTGCCTCCCAAGCGCTGGGGTTAAAGGCATGTGCCAACACTGCCTGGCTTGGCTCTTCTTCTTGAACATGGACACTGACCATAAAATGGCAGCATAAGCTCAGAGGTTTGAAGACTTGGTCCTCAGTTGGCTGATGGTACTGTTTCAGGAGACTCTGGAACCTTCAGAAGCTAGAGCTTAGCTAAAGGAAGTACATAATTAAAGGGCAGGCCTCATATGGCACAATTCTACTCTGTACCAATCTCTCTGCCTCCTCGTCCACTAAGTTGTGAGAAAGGTGCCAGCCACTTTCCCACTACCATGTCTTTCATGCCATAATGGACTATTTATCTCCTCAAACTGTGAACCAAAATAAATCTTCCCTCCTTTAAACTGTTTCTTGGTCACAGCAATGAGAAGAGTAACTGATACAGACATTAAGAGAACAAGCTTTGTAACAGACAGATGTGATTTAAAATCCCTACACCACCACTATATGATGAGTGACCTTCCACAAGAAGCCAAAGCTCTTAACTCTTGTGCTAAATTAATACTAATCCTTACTACAATTAAAACAGAAATGTGGGCATGATGGCGATAGCCCCGTGGTTCAGAGCACTTACTGCTCTTGCAGAGAACCTAGGCTCAGTTCTCAGCACCCACAGAGAAATGTGTGCCTTCCAAGCACCTCTGTTATTACTGCTATCATTTACTACCTTTGGGACCTCGGGAAAGTTGTTCAGCTCTCTGTTCAATGCCTTTAAAACAAGATTGCTGACAGCTACCTCATCTAGGCTGTCATTTAAATTAAAGGAAAAGTGATGTAATAAAACACCCAGCAGAGTAACCACTCATGAAGGTCCTCTTTTCTTCCCATTATCTCTTATGTCTTTAACTCTCCTTCCCCTTCTTCTCAGTTTCTCACATTGAGATCTTCCCTAGGGCAGTATTAATTTCCAAAGGAGGGCACTGAAGACATATCCAGAACACTCTCAGAAAGTCCAGTTAACACTAACTTAAACCTAACTCTAACTTACCCAAAGCTTGATTATGCCACTCAGAAATACGTTCTTTACATGCATTTTGCCAAGAGCTTTCAATTCACAAGTAAGAAGCCCTTTCTAGAGCTGGAGAAATGGCTTAGTGGCTAAGTGTAAACAATGTTCTTTCAAAGCACCTGAGTTCAGTTCCCAGCACCCACATCAGGCAGCTCACGGAGGATCTGACATCTCTGACCTCTCAATCACACATACATATGCACACACATTTTAAAATTATATGTATATGGATGCTTTGCCTGCCTGTGGGGGGGGGGGGTACCACATGCATGCCTGGTGCTCACAGCAGCCAGAAGATATCAGATTCCCTGCTAGAACTGGAATTACAGACAGTAGTTTGCCACATATGTAGCAGCCAGTGCTCTACAATCACCAAGTTATCTCTCCAGCCCCTATACATAATTTTAAAAATAATAATAAAATAAATATTTTTAAAAGCCATGGTGCTAGAAAGACACCCTCTGGTTTCCTTAGGCACCTGCATACTCATGCAGAGGCCACAGGTTTGATTCCTAGTGATCATATGATAGCTTACAACCATCTATAATTCCAGTGCCAGAGAATCCAGTGCCCTCTCCCTGCTTCCATGGGCACCAAGCATGTATACAGTACACTTATATATGTGCAAGCAAAAAACTCATACACATAAATAAATAAAAATAAATCTTTAAAATAGGAGCCTTTCTGCTTAATGGCCAAATAATTCCTCTCTGCTCATTTGTCTTTCCAAGAAACAAACCAAAAGAAAAAGCTCCAAGATCTAAAATGCCTATCAGAAAGAGGAGAATGAATTTCCCAGTGCTTTAAAACCACAGAACAAAAGAGGCTCTGGCTCCTTGGTGAGTAGCAGATAAATCTCACTGGGCTTTGTGTATGTATGACAAGGGCAGGCAAACCTATCCCAACTTCCAGCAGTTTCAGGAATGCTAAGTTAAGCTTGCTAGAGTTATTCAGGCATGCCGGCAAAATGAGGTTTTTACCAGGAAAGGTCAACTCATAAATACCTGATTAACCCAAGTGAACATGCTCTGCTCCAACTCCTCAGGGAATTTACAACTGATCCAGAACAGAAGTCAAGCTGAATACATGTTTTCAAAGCCAGTTAATTATTGGAAGTCTGATGGGTGACAGAGCTAGTGGCTAGCTATAAGAACCTACACCAAATCAGCTAAATCCAGATCTTTGGTGGAAGTTGCTTCTTCTAGAACAACCTCTGTACAACCCCACAGTGCAAATGTAACCTTCTCTAAAAGGACAAGATTCAAACTCTCCTACCAAGATTCTGAGAGATCCAGAAAAGCAGATGGTATCAAGTCTAAGACCCTGTTTAATCCCAGGAGGTTCCCTAGAAATAACATCAATAGTTCTGAGCTCATGCATTAGAAAGACCTTATCAGATCAACTCTATAAGGTAACAGCTAACCTCACGAGCAGTTCTGCTTTCTCCTTGGTGCACCCATTATGTTTTGTAAACCAGAAAGGGAAAATTAAAAGAACTATTAAGCACTATGTGCTAGGCTTTATTAAAAAGTTGTTTTTTGTTTTTTCTTTGTTTGTTTGTTTTTTGTTTTTTTTGTTTTTTTTGTTTTTTTTTGTTTTGTTTTTTTTTTTTTTTTTTTTTTTTTTTTTTTTTTTTTTTTTTTTTTTTTTTTTTTTTTTTTTTTTTTGGTTTTTGAGACAGGGTTTCTCTGTTTAGCCCTGGCTGTCCTGGAACTCACTCTGTAGACCAGGCTGGCCTCGAACTCAGAAATCCTCCTGTCTCTGCCTCCCGAGTGCTGGGATTAAAGGCGTGCGCCACCATGCCCGGCTTCTTTGTTTTTGTTTCTTAGATTTTTATGTATATTTGACTGCATGTATGGCTGTGCAGTTGAGCATCTGGTACCCTCAAAGATCAGAAAATGGGATCAGAGCAACTACAACTGTAGTTGTAGATAATTATGAGCTGCCACACTGAAAATCAAACGCAGGTCCTCTGGAAGAGCAGCCAGTAGTAGTATTCTTAACTATTGAGACATTTCTCCAGCTCCTAAACAAAGGTTCTTAAATATTTGGTTTTGGTTGCGCCTCTTAACAGCTTGTATGACAGCAAATCATAGTCTCATTTTATAAAGAAAAAATAGGAGTGTTCTTCCCAGAAAATGAGCTGGCAAAGTACAGAACCCAAGTACTAACTCAGTTCTTCTGAGTCCAAAGCTCAACGTTCTTTTTTTTCAGCAAATATTTACTGACAGTTTATTACATCCTAGGCACTACTCCCAGATGAATACAGCACCATCTGAGACAGGGTTTATGTAGTTCATGGAGCAACTTCTATATTTTACCAGTTTTCTTTCTCCTTCACTAAGCAGAATAGAATAGATACATACTACAGAAATGAATGCACTCCTTTCTCTCACCACAGCTGCTGCCCAAACAACATTCAACTGTGTATCCATTAATTCTGCATCCTTCCTCCCACCTACGTCAAGCCATATCTTAAATCAAAGGCTTCCTTGAAATGCTAGCAAATCTGTTACAGCTGCCCAGTAAGTATCTATTTATTATGAAAATAAAAGTATTTCAAGGCTTAAAAATACTTTCACATAAATAATTTTATTTAGCCCTCTAAAATTAAACAAGATAGGTATTATTCCCATTTAACAGGCAAACTGGCCGGGCAGTGGTGGTGCATGCCTTTAATCCCAGCTCTTGGGAGGCAGAGGCAGGCAGATCTCTGAGTTTGAGGCCAGTCTGATCTACAGAGTTCCAGGACAGCCAGGGCTACACAGAGAAATCCTGTCTCGAAAAACAAAAAACGAAAAACAAAAAACAAAACAAAACAAAACAGGCTGGTGAGATGGCTCAGTGGGTAAGAGCACCCGACTGCTCTTCCAAAGGTCCAGAGTTCAAATCCCAGCAACCACATGGTGGCTCATAACCATCCATAACAAGATCTGATGCCCTCTTCTGGAGTGTCTGAAGACAGCTACAGTGTACTTATATATAATAAATAAATCTTAAAAAAAAAAACAAAAAAACAAAAAAAAAACAAAAACAAAAAACAGGCAAACTGACACCTACAATGCTTAGTTACTATCCTATGGCTACAAATCATAGAGGAACTCAAGTTATCACACAGCTCCCTAGCCACAGAATATATTCCTCTCCCTTCCTAAGAATGCGTCATATACACTTCAGTGCAGAGAAACCAGAGGGGTATTGTGTCACTAAGCTAGTTCAGACTTCCCATTATACCAAAATAAATAAACAAATAGCAACAAAAACATTCTTGCTAAGGCCAGACCATAGTTTATAAAGACATAGATTTTAGACATCTATAATCCCAACACTGGGAAGGTAGAGGCAAGAGACTTCCAGGCAAGCATTAGCTACATGGAGAGCTCCAGGACAACCCAGAACTACATGAGAAATCGTCTCAAGTTTCTAAAAATCTGCTATGTAGCTGGGCAGTGGTGGTGCACACCTTTAGTCCCAGCACTCAGGAAGCAGATGCAGAAGGATCTCTGTGATTTTCAAGGCCAGCCTGGAATACAGTGAATTCTAGGACAGCCAAGACTAAGTTGTAAAGCCCTGCCTCAGGGGAAAAAAAATCTACTATGTATCAACCAGTTCTAGAATTTACTTTGATTATTAATATTATATCTTACCACTTTCCCTATAAAGTGTACTTTCATTATACTCAATTATGGTGAATTTACAATCTGTTCCCAAAGGAACAAACTTTTCATGGTAAAAATAAAGCACATTATTTGGGGAGTGGTAGCACACACCTTAATCTCAGCACTTTGCAGAGGTGGATAGATCTCTCTGAGTTCCATGCCAGCTTAGACTATGTAGTGAGTTCCAGTCTAGCCAGGAAATAGACAAAACGCTGTCTCAAAACTGGAGATGGGAGCTAGAGAAATGGCTCAGCAATTAAGAGCACTTGCTGCTCTTTCAAAGGACCAGAAACCAGTTCCCAGCACCCACTTCAGGAAGTTCATAACCATCTGTAACTCCAGCTCCATAAAATTTGGTAACACTGGCCCCTGAGGACATATGGACTCGTGTACACACACACACACACACACACACACACACACACGCACGTACACACACACACTCATACACACACCCTACACATAAATAAACCTTTTTGAAAAGCATATAACCTATTTGTATTTAAAAATGCAAAATAAATACTTTTATAATTATTTTCCAGTCATTGAGAAAGAAAATTCAACTTATTTTAAAAATGTCGTTACACATGCTTTCCTCTTCCAGGAAAGCCCATTTATTGTGTGAAGTGATGCATTTCAGAGGGCAAATGTTACAGAAAGTGTATGTCCCAAATGCTGGGTAAATAATGCAATATGCCTTCGCAAAAAATATGTAAGTAAATAAAAGCAACAAACACCACAGTCAGCAGACATATCCTAGCTACTAAAGCTTTACTATATTTTCTACCCATGCACCACTAAACCTAGTTCTATTGGTTCCAAACGCAACTTTAAAGTCAAACACCAGGGCTGGTGAGATGGCTCAGAGGGTAAGAGTGCATTGCACCCAGTCTAAAACAGCACACTGATTGCTCTTCCAAAGGTCCTGAGTTCAAATCCCAGCAACCACATGCTGGTTCACAACCACCATAATGAGGTCTGATGCCCTCTTCTGGTGCCTCTTCTGGTAACACTGAAGTCAGCTGCAGTGTACTTATGTATAATAATAAATAAATCTCTGGGCCAGAGCAGGAAAGGGATTGAGCAAGCAGAGTGAGCGGGCTGGAGTGAACCCCAACCACATGAAGGTTCACAACCATCTGTACAGCTACAGTGTACTCACATACATAAAATAAATAAATAAATCTTTAAAGGCGAACACCAAGAAAAATAACATGAAGGAAATGATGCCTACCTCTGAAGAAGCAGAATGCCCTTGGATAGAGACCCACTGCATCCAGTACAAAGCAGCACACTGCGCAAACCAAAGGCTGGGCTTTACTCAGAGAGCTAGCCGAGACTCCGAGCAAACCCTGACTTCCATCAGTCTGTCATGACAACTGAAATTCCAACCCTACAACTTCATTCAATTCTCCTTGAAGGAATAGGAGCAGTAAGATAAGGAAAGCAGAGGAATCAGTTCTTAACTTTAGAAACTGAAGACGACTTCCTGAAAGTGAGAACTTAGCCAAGCTTAGAAGGGTAGAAGGGTATAAAGACAAGCATGGTGGTAAGCATGCAGTCCTAGCTACTTGGGAGGCTGAGAGATGAGTCATTGAGCCTAGGAGTTCAATATCAACCTGAGCAACTGACTGACTGCAAGGCAACAAGAAAGCATGATGGCATTTATGCTACCTAAGGACAGTAACCACAAGTCTAAGAGATATCTGAATTCTGATTTAACTGATAACGAGCTGTAATGACCATCAGATATGTTCTTCTCTGCTGCAGGTTTTTCCCCTGTCCAATCACATTAGGGCAGTGGCAGGCCTGTGATTGGACAGGAAAAGGGAGGCAGAGCTAGCAGTTGGGAGAGACAAAGAGGTAGCTTGAGGAGAAGGGGGAGAAGCTAACATGGAGGCAGATGAACAGGAAGAAGATACTGATCCCGCATGGTTTTAAACAGCCACAAGTAGCTAAGACTTTCACAAGGTTAGAATAACTGGGGTAAAGCTTTTATCATTATCAATTGGCTCTGAAATTATTGTATTGGAATCTTGTAAATTGTGTTCTTATTGTTATATAAATCTGATTGGATAATTAAGCTTTAAGAGTCTTGTTTCTACCGGGTAATTAGGTGTTGAGATGGCTGATCATGGGGTGTGTGGGGCGCACCGTGGAAGCGGGGGTAACTCTGGGGATGGGGGGGTGGGGCATCTGAGAGATGGCGCGTGGCCACCAGGGGCCCGAGAGTTGGTGGACCAAGAAAGGTGAGTAAGATCACCTGGCATGGCCGCAGGAGCGCAGGAGCGTGGTCTGGTTCCGCTGAGAGTTGGCGGGTTGTTTTTTGTTTTTTGGTTTTTTTTAATATTTCCTACAACACTTCTCTGAATCCATTTCCTCGTCTGTAACACAGGCATCACAAAGTACACCTCAAAAATTAGTTGTATAAAACACTAACCTGACTTGGCACATGGTAGGACTAAATCCTTTCCTTATCCCCTTTTTCAGTTAGAACAGAACACACATCAGGGAATGATACCCCAGGGTACGAGAAATTACTTGCCAACTAACAGAATAAAGACATCAGTGGTGGGAAGAGACAAAACAAAATAAGAAATCAACCTCAGGGGCACCTTAGAAGTCTGAAAATGGCAAATCCAGGACATATCCACGTCTCAACACACATTTCATTCTACTACCAGATGTCTTTCAGCCTATCCTGGGCAAATGATGCATCATAATATTTAGTACATGGAGAAATGGAAACCCACTCCTTTGTTCCTCAAGAAAGGCAGTCAGTCTTATGGCAACTGCTAGAACTCCAGGAGGCTGAGACAAAACCTAGTGCAAGGAAAGTATTGAGTCCAGCTGCCAATGTATTTTAATTAGTTCAACCTTAAAAGTCTATAACCATAGGAGATTTAAAAGGCCCCCCAGGGAACCCCTCTGCCCTTCACAGAGTTCTGCCAATTAGATCTATTCAAGTGCCCTAATTTTCATCACTGAATTCTTTAGGGAATCAGACTCACCAAGTTGCAAGTTCTTTCTGAGAGTATAGCTCAAATGTTCAACTCAGAAAAACAGCTGTGTACAAGCTACCAGACAGACAGTAGTATCTAGTATCTCCTGTGATTCTGACACCCATCGTGTACAGGTAAACTTAGCTAAGAGAACTGTTCTCCCCAAACACAGAGTCCTACTGGAACCCATTCTCATAAAAACTATATCCCAACCTAATTCATGCTAGAATGCAAGGAAGCCAAAGTTTTGATCCCTCAGTTCAAGAGTAACTTCATCACAATAATACTTGCATTTTAAATATTTATATGAATTTATGGATCTTACTATTTTAAAAATACATGTACTTGCGTGTGTGTGTGTGTGTGTGTGTGTGTGTGTGTGTGTGTGTGTGTTATGTATGCGTGCTTGTTTGTTTAAGACAGTCTCTTGAGCTGGAGAGATGGCTTAGCGGTTAAGAGCACTGACTGCTCTTGCAGAGGTCCCGAGTTCAATTCCCAGCAACCACATGGTAGCTCACAATCTGTAATGGGATGCAATGCCCTCTTCTAGTGGGTCTGAAGGAAGCCAAAGAGTACTCACATACATAAAATAAATAAATCTGGGCTGGTGAGATGGCTCAGCAGGTAAGAGCACTGACTGCTCTTCCAAAGGTGCTGAGTTCAAATCCCAGCAACCACATGGTGGCTCTCAACCATCCGAAATGAGATCTGACGCCCTCTTCTGGTGTGTCTGAAGACAGCTACAGTGTACTTACATATAATAAATAAATAAATCTTTAAAATAAATAAATAAATCTTTAAAAAAAAAAAAAAAAAGACAGTCTCTCTATATAGCCCTGGCTGTCCTGGAACTCACTATGTAGACGTAGCTGGCCTTGAACTCACAAAGTTCCACTGCCTCTGCCTCCTAGGTGCTGGGATTAAAGGTCTGTACCACATGCTTTTTACTTTTTATTTATGAGTGTGTATATGTGTTGAGTGTGTTGAAGCCTGTGCGGAGATCAGAAGACAAGTCTGTGGAATTGGTTATTTCCTTCCACTTTCACGTGGATTGGAACCAAGGTCCTCAAGCTTGCACAGTAAGTGCTTTCCTACAGAGCCATCTCATTGGCCCAATGCTTATATTTAAAGGAGGGAGGGAGGGAAGGTCCTCAGAAAAAGAAGTGATTTTAAAACTCAAAAGAGGGCTAAGAATATAGCAGTGGTAGAGTGCCTGTCTAGCATGCATAAGGCCCTGGGTTCAATCCCAACACCAAAAGAAAACAAAAAACAGACAAAGCAAAACCAAGTGTACTAGTACATGCCAATAATCCCAACACTAAAATAGAGACAGGAGGATCACAAGTTCAAAGACATCCTCAGCTACATAGTGAGTTGAGGACAGCTTAGGATACAATAAGACTCTATACTCATTAAGTTAATTAAAATATTTTGTAGGCATGTAGAGATTTCTCGGTGGTTAGATTATACTCTGCTTTCAGAGAGGCCTGAGTTGAGTTCTCAGTTTCCACACCGAGTTCACTTACAGCACTGAAGTCCCCTCCTCTGCACCGGACCAGGTGTAATGTCAGTGTAATACAGTCAGGCACTCTCCCACTGCTTTAAAATTTGTTTATAGACAGGGGTTAGTGCTGCATTCTTTAATCTCAGAACTCAGGAGGCAGAAGCAGATGATCTCTGAGTTTGAGGCCAGCCTAGTCTACAGAATGAGTTCCAGGACAGTCAGAGCTACAGAGAGAAGAGAGAGAGAGAGAGAGAGAGAGAGAGAGAGAGAGAGAGAGAGAGAGAGATTGAGTTGGTTTGTGGCTATAATCTCAGGACTTGAGAGGCTGAGGCTGACAGACTGCTAAGAGTGCCAGGCCAGCCCAGCCAACATGTTAAGTTCCAGGCCAGCTTGGGTTACAGAGATGCTGAAACAAAAAGAACAAATGAACAAATGAATGAAAGAACAAAAGAAAGGGAATGGGAGAGAGAAGCAACCAGGTATATAGTTTTTAGCACCAAGAAGCTAAGGCAAGAAGATCATGAGTTTGAGGTTAGCCTTGAGATACATAATGAGACATTTTCAGACAGTGAAATGAAGAGAAAAAGTAAGGTGAGGCATGATGACACATGCCTTTAATCTCAGCCCTTGGGAAGTAGGTAGATCTCAGTGAATTCAGAGCCTGCCTGGTCTACATATTAAGTTGCAGGCTAGCCAGGACTACATAATGAGAAAAGAAACAAAAAGAGGGGAGATGGGAAGGGAGACCCAAGCTCTTTCAACCTTTTGCTGGGCATGGTAGTGCATTCTTAAAATCCAAGCATTTGGGAGGCAGAGGCAGGAGGATCAGGAGAAAGTCCAAAGCCAGCCTCTACTACATAATGAGTCTGAGGCCAGTTAGTGCCAATGAGGCTCTCTCTCAAAAACAAACAAAAATTAGAAAATGACAAGGCATGGGCCTGAATTCGGGACTATCTACCTCCATGACCCTTTCTGATATTCCTGGAGCAAAGGCCCAGCTTTTGTTAGCAAACTTAATAGCAAAAAAAGTGATTCCAGGAACACTGTGGAGTATGGCCCCTTGCCCAGAATTTCAAATAAGGTCAGCTGCCCCCCCACACACTTGGCACTCTTGGCTGCCATGGCATGATTGATCAGTCAGTCTCCTTACTGAACTCGAAACACTAGTGTGGCTTCGACTCTTCTGGCTACCGTTAAGCCCACCTATTCTGCCTCCACACAAACTCTTACCGCCTGATCTCATAAACAGTTCCCAAGTCCCCTTTCTAAACTTTCTTTTTCCCGACAGCATTTTGTAAACATTCGATTCGATTCAATCTTCCTAAATAACCACTTGGGGCCTGTCATTTCCCTGCTCAAAACCCACAAGGATTTCTCTCACTGCCTAAGAATAAAGTCTAAATTAAACCAGTGCATCTCAACCTTCCTAACGCTGCAACCCTTTAATACAGTTCCTTATGGTATGGTAACCCCCCAACCATAAAATTATTTTCATTGTTCCTTCATAACTGTTCATAACTGCTACTGTTATGAATAGTAATGGAAATATCTACTATGCAGGATATCTGATGTGCGATCTGACCCACAGGTTGAGAAGCACTGGACTAAACTCTTTAGCCTAACATCTGGAGCCCTCCATGACCTTTCTTCAATTAACTTTTTGTACTTCACTTTATAGCACTTTCTGCATGGCTACCACACACAATCTGCACTAATGTCTCCCAAACTCCCAGTTTTTTTCTCTCCATACCTTTATTCATGACATTGCCTCTAACTGGAATGTTTCCCTTGACCTTCCTTATATTTCTGTCTTTAGTACCAGAAGACCCACTAAGCTGCTACTTCTTCCACAAAGCTTCTCTAGTCTTGCTAGGTGCAGGTGATCCCTTCTCCCTTCAAACAGGACTAATAATACTTATCACACGTCACTGAAACAGTGCCTTGCACAATAAGAGAGCTGTAGTGAAAACTTAAAAAGATCATGTGGAGTGGGGAGAATTTGACTTGAAAGTACCAGGACCTAAGTTTGATACTCAGAAGCCATGTCTTTTGTCTGATTGGTTGGTCTTGTTTTTGTGTTAAAGAGATAGCTGAAGAGAGAGCTCGGCTCAGTGTAGCATTTAAGAGTGCTTACTGTTCTTCAGAAAACTCAGTTCACTTCCTAGCACCTATACTGCAGGCTCACCACCACCACCTAGAACTCCAGCTCAGTGGTATCTGACACTTTCTTCTCCAGAAGCACCTCCACTTATGTGCACATTCGCACATACAGACACACACATACACATAATTTTAAAAATTAAAAGCACTTGGGAGGTAGAAGCAGGTAGATTTCTGAGTTCCAGGCCAGCCTGGTCTACAGAGTGAGTTCCAGGACAGATACAGAGAGAAACCCTGTCTCAAAACAAAACAAAACACAAGCAAAAAACCAGGAAAAAATAAAAACAAGGCAGATCGATGGCACGTCTCTAATCCCAGATCACTGGTGCAGGCACATCTCTAATCTTAGGCCAGCCTAGTCTACTTAGTGAGTTCCTGGCCAGCCAGTGATACATAGTGAGACACTACCACAGAAAATAAAGGTAGGGTTGAAGAGCTGGCTCAGTGGCTAAGAGTGTCTGTTGTTGTTGCAGAGGACCAGGTTAAGTTTCCAGCACCCACATGGTGGCTCATTCTGCAACTTCAGTCTCAGGGGACCCAATGTCCTCTTCGGACCTCAGTGGGCACCTGACCTGCACATGATACACATATATGCATGAAAACATGCAGACACTCATACATATATACGCATAAATAATAAAATAAATAAATCTTTTAAAATTTAAATAAAAACAAAAACAAATCTAACAACAACAACAAAAGGCCAGGCATCACCCAGCAGACAGCTCAGCAGACAAAGCCATCTGCCTCCAAACCTGATGACCTTTTTCCATTCCCATGATCCACGTAGTGAAAGAGCAAGAATCTATTCCTGCAAATTGTCCTCTGATCACAACACATACATATGCCCACACACATACATGCACGTGCACAAAATAAACAAAATGTAATTTCTTTTTTTAAAAGTAAGGTAAGGCATGATAGCACTCATTTGTAATACACTAGGGTGGTAAAGGCAGGCAGATCCTTGGAGCTTGCTGACTAACCAGCTTAGCCTAGTTGGTGAGTTCCAGGGCAATGAGAAGTCCTGTCTCAAAAGCTTGGTGGACAGCACCTGAAGAACAACTCCCAAGGCTGTATTCTGGCCAACACACACACAAACACACACCTGCACATATACACATGGCATAATAAAAATAATAAATGTAAAAGTATCTACCTTACTCCTAATAGAGAATAGTAGCTCAGTTGATAAAGTGCTTGTTCAGCACACACTGGGTTCCAACCTCATACCAAATAAACAGAGAGTGGAAGTAAACAAGCACCTGTAATCCCAACACTTGAGAGAGAGAAGCAAAAAGATCAAGAGAGCTACATATTGAGTTTGAAGCTATCCTGGGCTATAATAGAACCTTTATTTTAAAAAAATAAAATAAAATAATAGGACTGGTTCCTACTATTATTCTGAATACGTCTACTGGACACAAACTGTCATATATAATGATATGTTAAATATTAACTGAAGTAAAGATATATATATATATATATATATATATATATATATATATATACACATATATATGTATAAAATCTCCAGCCACCATCCTAAGTCTTATATCTAGAACAATCCAACCAGAATACTACTTTTGGAAGATACAAACTAAATATAAAACACTAGCTAAACACTTCACCAAGTGATACTACCCACTCAAAATTCATAAGTAAAACAGTCACTCTTCCTCTCTCTCCAACCCCCAAACTCCTAATTTTAGCTTCTTTCAGACCACTTCAGTGACAGAACAAACTAATGCCATTAACAGTTATACTGTTTCTAGCCAAAATGCTTACTTTCTTTAAATCCTGATAGCAGTTTCTTTTCCTTCACAGGAGTTATTAAACAAAAAATAGAATTATTTTGGTCTTGAGATCAGATAAAGCTCAATTCAAATCCCCATTTAGTCTTCTTGAGAAAATTACCTTTAAGTTCTCAAAAACAAATATATACCTGTAAAGGTTGTTATATAGTTGTAAAGAATCTACCCAGAAGCTCAACAAGTCCTAGCTATCATCATCCTTATCAATGGGTTGCTTACATATTTATGAGTTAATTACATATTTATCTCTTTAGAGATATGAAGTATGAGTTTCAGTGGCCTTTACCCTAGTCAGCACAAGTTTCTTAAAACAAGACCACTGCAAATTTGACCTCCAAATTCATAAAACAACACACAAACATGAAGCACAGGTTTCTTTCTAAGCTAAGAAGAGATGGACAGACACACAGGCACCCCTCCTCCCTAGCTGGTATATTTTAGAATCTGGCTCTGAGAGCTTGGCAAACACAGGCACATTTGTTATAACGTACACTGTGGTGGTGAGGGTTCTGAGAGCTCCTTGAGAGGCCTGAGATAACCCGGAGAGGCCAAACAAGTACAGAGCTACTGAATCACACTTTGAAAACTAGAGACACGTGAGATTTGGAAGTGTGCCTGCCTGCCAGCCAGTGAGATTTCTGGTCATTACCTCACCCAGAGCACAACACAAGGCAGCGGGAACTCTGGAAATATGGCTAACAGAAGAAAAAGGCAGGTTTGTTCTTGTTGGGCCATGCTGACAACACAATGGGCTGTCTTCTTTTGAAATCATATAACAAGTTCAGAAAGACCCCTCCCTAATGCCTTGAAGGAAAGGTACAAGGAGTTCTCAGTATCACAGATAACATTTTAAAGGCAATAAGTGAAGGCCTATCCCATCTCCCTACTACCCAACAAACTCAGCAGTGGGGACCATAAAAGGTTCCCTTTTCCATCCCACAGCTGCTAAAAAAAGCCATTAAAAGTTAGTTTTGCTTCTCTGGCTGTCTCATATCTGACATGAAATAAACCCATGTAGACTGTAGAACCAAGACAGAACAGCAGGACCCAAGGAAGCCTTGTTCACAGGGTCCTTCCTGGCCTGGCCTTCCTCCATTCCTATTGCAGCCACTTGATCAAGGTAGTCATGACAGTTTCAAACAAAAACTGCCAACCAGAGACACTGGCAAAATATTCCCCACAGAGTATGACTGAAACTGTCACTGGCACAGCTTCATTGGGTGCTCAAGAAATAAAAATGAAGCACTTGGCCAGGCAGAAAAATGGTGCCCACAAAACCCACAGGACACCAACCATGTAAAGTTAACCTCTAATCCCAATGCATACTTACCTAAATCCTTGTATAAATCAATATTGATTTACTTTGTGCCCTCACTACCCAGTCCAAGGATTAATTCAGTTTTATGTGCTCACTGGTTTATTCAACAAGTATCTATTAAACCCATGCTCCCTGACCAGCACTGTGACAGACACAGAAGTAAGCTAGACACTTTTACATACCATAGTATGTAACAAATCAAACCCTTGCCCTCAAAAGACATGAAAATATATAAACAAGAAGATTTTAACAAGTAGATTTTAAAATTGATTTTAAAATATATAATAACTCTCTTTTAAATCCTCTTGAATTTTTTTTTTTTAAGAAAGGGTTTCTCCATGCAGCTCTGGTTGTCCTGGAAGTCTCTCTGAAGACCAGGCTGGCCTCAAACTCACAGAGATCCTCCTGCCTCTGCCTCTTGAGTGCTGGAATTAAAGGCATACACCATCATTGCCCAGCCCTTAAGTCCATTTTTCAATTTCAATCAAAAGGTACTATAGCTGAAATCATATTGTCAGAAAGGTGACAACTTGTATCAAATATTTGTTTTGTTTTAAGGGGCTCATAAAACCCAGGCTGGCCTTGAACTCCTTCTCCTCCTTCTTCTTCCTGCCAGGTCTTGCAGTCTTTCACTACTGTGACTGGCTCCAGTGCTCCTGACACCACACAATGGTGTCTTTCAATGAAAAAGAATAAACAAAGTACGAAGTGCATACACTGTACTGAAGATAGTAAATGTTACAAGACTCTGGTCAGAGATGAGATGTATGTCATGGCCAGCACCAAGGACTGAGAGAGTGAATAAGAATATGAGATGGGGGAGAACATTCTGGAAGTTAAGAATTTTTACATAAAAAATAAACAAAGGAGCAGTAAATAGCATGTTTGGCAGGATGTGGTGGCATATACCTTTAATTCCAGCATCTGAGAGGCAGAGGCAAGTGGATCTCCGTGTCTATGAGTTTGAGGCCAGCCTGGTCTACACGGCAAGGTCCAGGACACCAAGAGCTATAGAGTGAGACCCTATCTCAAAAAACATAATGATAATGGTAATAACAAAAACAGCATGTTTGGTAGACCAAGACAAAAAAATATGTTGAGGTCAGTGAATGGAGCAGAGAGAACGCATTCGCGCTCTGCAGCTAGAACCCGAGTCCAACAGAGACTCTGTAGCCCTGCACCTTCTCTGTTCTAATCTCCCCAGCAGAAAACAAAGTTCTATTCCTGTTGACTCATTTCAGGCTTTTCCTTTCATATTCTCTCATTCAAAATAAATGTACTCCACTCTGAAAAACATGACAGAACCATAGTCTCCCCTAATGAACTCTTACCTGCCCTAGCAAGTGTACTAATAGAAAAGAGTTTGTCAGATTCTCAGAGACTGCCAAGCTTCTCCTTGGGACTTTTCAGGTGACCACAAGTAACCCTACAAGCTTAAGATATTATACATCATCCCTGTCTATAGAAGCTTCAAATCCATAGTACACCCCATAGAGTCAAACGATGGTGTTACATGTGGCATAAGGCTCTGACCCTTTAGAAGTCTATTCTATACGCCTAGACTGAGATCTTTTGTTTCTCTGAACTGAACTACCACAGGGGTAGTACAGAGCACAGATATTAGTCACCACTTGCAACGCTTACTGTTGGACTTACTTTTCTGAACCTTACATCAATGCTTTCCAGCTGGGTAGGACCTAAGAAGCAGAAGTTGGACATCTCTTCTGTTTGGGTCCTGGAGACTTCACATGGAAACATCTATGATAGAGTAGGAAGGCTCCCCAACAAAGTAGGAACAACACTTAGTGAGAATTAAAGAACACCAGCTATTATCCCTGGCTCAGTAATATACTGGGAAACCTTGTTTATTCTTCTCATATAGAAAAGAAGACATTTAGAAGAGATGCTACCTAAAATTTCTTCTAGTCATGGACACACTGGGATGTTAAATCCTAGTACCTAATGCCCATGGCCAGAAAGGCAGAGTAACTTTTTCACCCTTCTTTTCTTTTTGAGACAGGTTCACACAATGTAGTCCTAGTTGGTCTGAACTTTCTTTGTAGACTAGGCTGGACTCAAACTCACAGAGATCTGCTTACCTCTACCTTCACACCCAACCCAGAAGAAGTTTTTCATCTGTTAATGTATAAAAGTTACTTTAATCCTCCTATACATTTATGTCTAGAAGCCAAGTTGCAGTAGTGAAGACTCCAATGCCAGTATCAAGAAGTTATTGGGAAACAGGACCAGAGCCTAGGATAAAAATCTAGTTAGGACTGGGCAAGGAGAGCAAGGAGAAAGGGAAGCACATTTTAAAGTAAAGAAGTCATTATGAATCAACAAACATGATACGAAAGCAATACAAAAGACGCTAAGTTCCTAGGAGCAAAGGCCAGGAAGATGGCTCAGCAAATTAAAAGCACTTGCCATGTAAGCCTAATAACCCAAGTTTAGTCTCCAAAACCCTAGTGGAAATGACTTCTGAAAGTTTTCCTCTGACCTCTACGTGAGTGACAGAGGCAATGGAATTTATGTGAGTTTGAGACCAGTCTGGTCTACTATAGACCTGGCTAGTTCCAGGACAACCAGAACTATATAGTGAAACCCTACTTTTAAAGAAAAAGAAAAAAAGATTCTAGGAAGTTCAGGACAAAGAGGCAAAGGTCTATAATCCCACATTTTGGAGGTAGGCACAGGAAGATTGGAGTTTAAAGCCATCCTGAGCTATACCATACCAGACCCTGTGTCAAAAAAGACAGACAGACATATAGATAGACAGATTCTAGGAAATAAACAAAAGAAGTGAAGGAAAATCCAAAAGGATACAGCACCTGGAAAGCACTGTTCCCGAGAGCATGGTTCTTGAGTGACACCAGAGGCACACCTAAAGATGGCTCCAGTGATCCCTGCCTTTCTGATCTTCACATTCTGTGTGATCCATCAGTGAATATGGGCTGAGCTTAGTGACTTTCTCCTAACAATTATGGAAGAAGTGATAGCATAACAATTCTAAAGCTAGACAATAAAAAGACTGAGCCTTTTATCCTGGGTATCCTCCCTAATCCCCTTCTCTTATCACTTATTCAGGGAGAAGGAAGCCAACTCTAGTGTCTTCAAGAGAGAAGCTCATGTGACAAGAAACCAAAGCCTGCCAAAAGCAATGTAAATTAGCTTGGAAGTCCACACTTTGGCCCTATCTGTGCCTTTAGCCTTAGTCAACTGCTTTACTGTAACCTCAAGAAAGGCCACAAGCCACGACCAGGTTAAACTATACCCAGATTCCTGAGCTGCAGAAACAAAGAGATAAAAATGCTTATTTTAAGCCTTGAAATTTTGTCATGATTTGCTATACATCAATAAATAACCAACACAATTGAAGACCAAGCCCATTAACCCAACTATTTCAAGACTGCAGGTGGCCCTAAGAAAGTGGTTATAGCCAGAAAAAAGGAAGAGTTCAAGCCAGATAGAAAGTCACATACTGTCGAGCATATTTTATTAACCATTTTCTCAAGGCAAAAGAAAACCTAAAATAAAAGCTTGATTCCATTGCACCCAGAATCTACATCTCAAGAAAGACAGCAGATGCTGGGCAGTGTTGGCACATGCCTTTAATCCTAGCACTTGGGAGGCAGAGACAGGTGGATCTCTGAGTCTCTGAGTTCGAAGCCAGCCTGGTCTACAGAGTGAGTTCCAGGACAGCCAGGG
>NC_034590.1:73111626-73113534 GCF_900095145.1 Mus pahari | reverse complement strand
AGGGAGGGAGGGAGGGAGGAAGGAAGGAAGGAAGGAAGGAAGGAAGGAAGGAAGGAAGGAAGGAAGGAAGGAAGGAAGGGCAGCAGATGCAACTACCCTTAGAGATACTCATAGAGTCTCAATGAAGTTTTCAGGGCCCACATAAACCAAAGGCTGAGAGAACCCAAATAGCTCACATCATGCTGTAGCTTACCAAGCTCCAAAGTTCTCAATTTTTAGGACAAATAAAAGATCCGAGACAAAGAGAAATGACAACCTCTTCACTAACCACTTCTAAACAGCTAGTAAAGAAAGGCGCCAGGCCTGTAAACGCCTAATTTTGTGATATGGCCAACTCTGACATTTTTGAAAACCAAACTCGATCATCCCACTTTGTCTAGGCATCTATCTAGCTCTATCCCTCATTTCCCAACTCTGCCTCCTCTCAGCAGAGTCCTTTGTGGAATTATTTTTTTCCTTACCACTCTTTACTCTTTGTCTCACACCCCTTGGTTTTTTTGAGACAGGGTTTCTCTGAGTAGCTCCTGGCTGTCCTGGAACTCACTTAGTAGACCAGGCTGGCCTCCAGCTCACAGAGATCTGCCTGCCTCTGCCTCCTGTGTGCTGAGATTAAAGGCCTGTGCCACCACCACCGGCTACTCTTCACTCTTATTTCTTTTCCTTTCCCAATGCTGGTAATCAATCCAAGGGCCTTGTATATTCTAGATATCTAAGATACTCTTAACTGTTTTCTTTTGGAACTTGTAATTATAATTTTGTCTCTTTAAAATGTTATACATATGTACTGTCCAGATGGCTCAGCCAATAAAAGACACACATACCTGGCAACCTAAGTTTGACCCCTGGAATCTGTATGTCTTAGGTTACTTCTATTGCTATGACAAAGCAACCTGGGGAGGAAAGGGTTTCTGTGGCTCACTAGTTAGAGCTCATTGAGGAAAAGACAAGGCAGGAGCTGAGGCAAAGACCATGGAAGAGTGAGGCTTACTAGCTTGTTCCTCGTGGATTGTTTAGCCTGCTTTCTTCTACAACCCAGGACCCCTTGCCCAGAGATGGCATCTTCCAAAGTGATCTGGGCCCTCCCACATCAATAAAATGCAGCACAGACTTATCTATAAGCAATCTAATAGAGGTATTTTCTCAATTAAGGTTCCTCTTCCCAGATGACTCTTAGCTTGTGTCCAGTTGACAAAAAAAAAAAGACACCACTTGAAGGAAGGAGAGAATTTATTACTGAAAGTTGTCCTCTAACCTCAGACACATGCACCACCTCTCCCAACACACATATACATCATGATCACACACATAGTAAATTAATTAGTTAATACTTCTTAAAAGTAAAATGAGTTTATTGGTCCCAAACTGATTATTTTCATTTTTTATTGTATTAGTGCAACTGTAACTCTGTGTGTGTGTGTGTGTGTGTGTGTGTGTGTGTGTGTGTGTGTACACAGGTGTAACTGTTATGGCATTCATGTGGAGGTCAGAGGACAACTTCAGGATTCGCTTCAGTCCTTCCATGGTAAGTACCAGGGACTGAACTCAGGTCATCAGGCTGGTGTAGCGAGAGCTTTTACCCACTGAACAATCAATCTCACCAGCCTTTTATTTTACTTTTTAAAAACAAATACAAGACTTATTTATCAATGATCTATAGTGAATATGAAATTCTAAAAGACTGAGCTTTCCAAATAAGTGGGTGCTTATTTCTTTAAGCAACCCACTCCAAGGAAAATATTTTTCAACATTCAAGTACCTAGCAAACTGCAGTAGAATCCAAAATACTTACCAAAATCTAATTCAAATGCATAGACCTTATAATACGAATAGTATGTCATATATCAAGGCTTGAGCTAAGAACTGTAATTGTTGCCTCACTTATCCCAACCTAGTTTCTTTTTTTTTTTT
>NC_034590.1:73096181-73111546 GCF_900095145.1 Mus pahari | reverse complement strand
TGGTTGTGAGCCACCATGTGGTTGCTGGGATTTGAACTCTGCACCTTTGGAAGAGCAGTCGGGTGCTCTTACCCACTGAGCCATCTCACCAGCCCCCAACCTAGTTTCAAAGTCCTTACACAGCTAAAGATGACCCGTGTCTACTTTCTGAGTTCTGGGATGACAGCTATGAGCCACTGTGACCAATTTTTGCAATACTAGATATTAAAACCCAGGGCCTCACGTATGCTAGGCAAGCACTCTAACAACTAAGCTAACTCCCAATACAGTTTGTAATGAGTGGCTATACTATTCAAACACCTTCAACAATGTAACTATAGCGAGACTACAGCAGGCAGAGGTGCTGAGGACCAGACTGCAGGAATTCATGCATTTGGAGAACACCAGTGAGTCACGGTTTAGTTAAACCATGAGCACAGACTCTCAGTTATTGTTTTTGAAACTATCCTTTTAGCTATATGCTCTAGAAGGCAAATTGTCAGCTACCAATTCTTCTTGAAAATAGCAAAAATGAGGGTAAAAGATTAAGAAGGGACCTGAATTTAAATAAAACTTAATATAAAGTGCCTTGAGTAGACAGTACTACCTCTAAAAGTTGAGAAAAGGCCCAAACATAAGACATTCAAAAGAAGGAAAAATAATAAATATGATCTCATGCAAACAGTCCCTGATTACCAGCTTTTCCAACAAACTTCAACAGTGGGTAGGCTTAGAACAATAAAAACAATAAAGTACAACCACTCCTCTATTCCTTTACAAAGATCCGGGGGGGGGGGGGAGGGAGAGAGGAGAATAGGGGGGGGGGGGGGGGAGGAGGGGAGAATATATATGTCTATGCCTAGATCAGAAAGGCACAAAAAGTGCCCTTGACTTAATAAAGAAAACTCTGTATTATTACTAGTTTATTTGTGTGCATATTTTGTTAATATTTTATATTTTGTTATCTTAGGGTTTCATATTTCTTATAAACAATAACAAAAAAAAAAACAAACTCTCCCCAGGAGCCTGACAGCCAGCACTGCTGGGTTTCCTGAGAATCATTTCCCACAACATGCTCATGAAGTGTCTCAAAGGCTACTATCAGGAATCCAAAGGCTCCATACAGGACTTAAAGCCCAAGTTCTCTGAAGACCCAGGAAGCCACTGCCTTCAAGGAGGCCTCATTCTTTCTGGCCTAACACACCATGGGTGGTAGAGAATTCATTTTGAAAACAAGGCAAGACTCCAACTTTTTTTAAGATTTATTTTTAATCATGTGTATGTGTGCATATATATGAATATGTAGAGACGAATACAGGATATGAGTATGAGTTGTCCAGAGGCAATGGATCCCCTCAATCTGGAGTTATAGGGAACTGTGAGGTACTTGATATGGGTGCTAAGAAGCAGACTCTGGCCCTTAAAGAACAGCATATACTCTTAACTGCTGAGCCATCTCTCTAGCCCATGGCCTCAAACTTTTGATGATCATCTTGCCTGTCTCCTAAACGTCTGGGATCATAGGCATACATCACCACACTCGGCCTACATTATCATTTTCAATATTCTCTTACCGCAAGTATTTCTTTTAAATATATGTATATTTGTAATATATATGGAATCAACCACAATATTAACAGTACCTATAATTTTTGTCACCAACCAAAATCATGGATATTCTCACATTGCATTACACTGTTACAAATAACTAAAAATAGTATTTAATATTCATCATTACTTTAAAATTACGGTAATTTTGAGAACCAGCAATAGGTCACACATGACTGCATTCTTCCTATCTAGAGGTGCTCATATGAAGCAGCTAGCCAGCAATGAAGTACCTGTCTAATTACCAGACCAGCCAACAGTGAGATGCCATACGCTCACACTGGTAACCCACACATCCAGAATACCCTCCTTGGTCACCTTAGGTTAGTATAGGCTATACAGCTCTCTCTTTCTTTCCTACGCAGTCTATACTGTGAGAATTTGAACTTGGTTAAATCTATTCATGATGTTGTATTTAATATTACCTAAGTAAATCCAGGCATGTGGAACAAACATACTTGTAACTCAAGTAATCCCAAGCACTTGGGAGACAGAGGCTGGAAAGACAGAGGCTGGAGTTTAAAGTTATCTTCATTATATAGTAAGCTCAAGGCCAGCCTGGGATGCATGAAACTCTGTCTAAAAAAAAATTAGACCCAAGCTCATTGGGTAGTTCATTCTATAGTAGAAGTAAGCAGTATAATATAATAATATAAAATAATATAATAATAGTCATTATTCTGACTTATACACTGAATAACTAAATCAGGAAATTTGGCTCAAATATCCTAGTCTAGTTTCTCTACCACTAACCTACTATGAAATTTATATTTAAAGCCTCTCAGTTTCCTTATATATATAAACAAGTAGGTTGAACTACTTAATGTTTCCATCTCTTCACTTCTAAATTAAGCAACCACTTTTTTATCCCCAAGATCTGAGAAAAACTGTGGGGGAAACTATAAAGCCTCCCCCAGCTCTCCCAGGCAGGGCTAGTCACTTGGTCCTCAGGAGCTCCCATAGCTTATGTATGCATGTATGTATGTATGTATGTATGTATATGCATGGACACACATATGCATCCCCACTATGACTTTTCAAGATAACTTACAAGCTGAGGTAGTGCTAAGGAAAAGAATTAGTGTCCTGAATTCAAGCACTGGTTTTCTTTACTCTCTGTGTGATATTGGGAAAGTTATTTAATCTCTCTCATTTAATTTTCTGTGCTATAAAACAAGGATAACCTCTATCACAGAAGCTGCTTATAATAATAAATTGAAATAAAAGTTCATAATGAGCCAGGGGTAGTGGTGCATGTCTTTAATCCTAGCACTTGGGAGGTTGAAGCAGGTGGATCTCTGTAAGTTCAAGGCCACTAAGTCTAAACAGCAAGTTGCAGGCCAGTCAGAACTGAGCAGTAATTGTTATCATTATCACTGATATTATTGTATCACATTCTGTCCTGTTAGACAATAGGTTCCAGCTTCAACTATGCCTCTCGTCCCTTTCCTG
Source organism: Mus pahari (assembly GCF_900095145.1). Taxonomy (NCBI): domain Eukaryota; kingdom Metazoa; phylum Chordata; class Mammalia; order Rodentia; family Muridae; genus Mus; species Mus pahari. The sequence goes on along the minus strand of NC_034590.1, from coordinate 73,108,507 downwards.
TTTGCCTTGTACTCCACTCCACTTTTCACGAGACAGTGTTTATTTGTGTGCTTATTAACTGTCTCTTCACCAGGAGTCTAACTTCCACGAAGAAAGAAGACAACTCTTTCATTCATCCTTAAATCCCCACAGAAAGCATACACAGAATGACCCGGACCAGTCACTCAAACTCTTGTTGAATAAACAACACATGGACTGGCACTGTTCAATGTTTGCTGAATCAATTAACCTAGCTAAAGGTGACTGTCAAAGCTAAGGCCTGGAAGTAAATATGTCCTGGCTGCTCCAGGATAGTGTGTCCCTCTTGCCAGCCCCTGGTATTAGCTTCAACCAAGCCCCACCCACCTGCTCTTGGCTCCAGCCCTGTTCCAGGAGCCACCCTCAGCTAAAATTAGCATAGCTACCAAGATGGCCAGGCCATTTATAGCCTTGGAGGCAGCATCAACTAATTGGGTGGGCTGGCTGGCTTCTGACCTGCCACTCCAAAGAAGTTGATTGAGCAGAGCCTGCACTCTACATAGATGCCTATCCTCCAAAACCTTATTCAAGCTAAACCAGTTTCTAATTAGAAACCCTCAAAACCACCTATCATAACAGCCACATCTCCAGACTCGACCTGAGGTCTCTTACTCAATACACGTTCTGTAGAAAACATTTGAGTTTCTGCAGGCAATGGCCCTAGAGTCTATAGATTCCTGATACTCACGCTGAGTCAGCTTTAAAAATGTAGGTCCTAGAATAACACAGCCGTAGACAGATCTCTCCTGAGAAAACGACTTAATACAACTGAGTGTTCAGGTATTTTTTAAGACAAAAAGTGACAGGAATGCTCTATCCACTGCCTCAAGAGAGCTCTGCAAGCTCACGGTTCAGAGGAAATTCTGTTTGTCTGGTTGATGGGTGAGGTGGTTTGGTTTTGGTGTTAACTGAAGATCAAATCCAGGATATCATGCATGCAAGGCGTACTCTATCAACTGAGCTACCAGTGCAACCTCAGCCCCCATGGTCAGGGTTTGGCTTTTGTTTTGTTTTTTTTATTTTAGACTTATTTCTATTTTATGTGTATGAGTGTTTCATCTGCATGTATTTATGTGCACCAAGTGCATGCTGGGTGCTCTCAAAGGTTATAAGAGGGCAGCAGAGTCCCTAGAACTGGAGATAAGTCTGGTTGTGAGCCACCATGTAAGTGCTGAAAACAGAACCCAGATTCTCTGCAGAAGCAACAAGTGTTCTTAACAGCTGGGTCATCTCTCCAGTCCCTGGTCAAGATTTTAATAGTGTTTGTTGTAGGCACAGAAAACACAAAAAACTCACTAAGTAGTTCTTTCTTTCTTTCTTTCTTTCTTTCTTTCTTTCTTCCTTTTTTCTATGAGGTACTGGAAATGGAACACAGGACCTTTCAAACACTAACCAAGCACTCTACCACTAAGCTATAGCCTTAGTATACCATAAACATTTTTGAGACGATCTTCTCTATGTAATCCTAACAGCCTGAAACTCACTGTGTAGACCAGGCTGGTTTAGAACTCACATAAATCCACCTGCCTCTACCTCTGCCTCTTGAGTGCCAGAACTATAATCATGTGCCATCATACCTGGCCACCATAAGGATTTAAGCAAAATCCTTAGAATCAAATCTTATGACAGATTAAAGTAACAGGTTGCTTGCATATACATCCAAAATTAGAGGGAGGGGGGATTCTTTTATCAACACCTCTCCAGAAGAGGAAAAAAAAAAAAGTACCCCTTTTCTTGGATCTCAGACACAACGTCACCAGGGCCTACCTAATTGCCAAGAGGAGAGCAACATTTTCTAGGCCCCACCTAGCACTCCTTTAACAGGACAGGACCTGAGAAGATGGAAGAAGTCCAGGACTGATCAGAATACCTGCTTCAAATACAAAGCAAAGAACCCAGTCCTACTCTCTCAGTCCCTCAGTCTCCCTCTCTCTCTTTATATTTCTCAGTGTGTATGTGTATGTGTGTGTGTGTACATGTGTACAATGTGTATTTGTGAGCACATGTGCCATGATGCACATATGGAGATCAGAGGACAACTTTATGGGATCAATTCTCACCTTACTTGGTCCCAGGGATTGAGCCTAGGTCACCAGATATACACAGGCAGAACCTTTCCTTGATGAGCCATCTTGATAGCTCAAGGCATTTATTCACATGTAAAAATAAGGATGTATTATCTTTCCTTGCATTTTAATAGGGTTATTTTGAGACTTTGCAGAATAAGTCATGTAACTGTAAAATACAAACTGTGCAGAGCACACAAATTTACCAGTTATGTTGAATCTTGCTGAGAAAAATGGTAGCTAGCCAGGTAGGGCCTGTAGTCCACCCCTTGAGTAGTGGAGGCAGAAAGATCAAGACTTCAAGACCAGCTTCAGCTACATTTTAAGTTTAAGGCCAACCTAGGCTACTATGTCTAAAGAAATAGAAAGACGAGGAGAGAGAGTCAGAGGGGTAGAGGAGAAGGAGAGGGAGAGAGAAAGAAAGAATAGTATAGAAGGGGTAGCTTTAACAGCAAGTAAAACTCATGTGTTCTGTAGACACAGAGGGCTTGGAAAGACTGCACAAATCCTGGCTATATCAACAGTTTCTCTCCAAACCCTTTGCAGAATCTAGGGTATAAGCCACTTCTCTGAAGGAAAAAAAAAAAAGTCTCTGCCTGAGCCAAAGTTCCATAGTGACCCAAGTAGACAAGCCACCAAAACAATACAGGTAGGAAGGACACCCACACCCCACAAAAACCATAGGCATTCCTAACACATCTCTGAGACTTTCCTCCCTGGAATATAATCACTACAACGATGGAAGCCAATTTCTGAACTAAGAGGAAATAAAGATGAAAAGAGAGGCCTTTATGGCATAATCTGAATAGTCAGTCCTCTAAAACAGGATGTATGAGGAATGGCTCCACAAATTCATCATGAGGTATTCCTGAGGAATGCTGGAATGCTTCTCTACCTTAGGCAAAGCACACACACACACACACACACACACACACACACGCACACGCACACGCACACGCACGCACGCACACACACACAAATGACCTACAGTCAACTTCCTAAAGGCTTGCTAATGCCTAAAACTCGAAGCTGCATTCTTTTAGTTTAGATCTGACATACCAAACAGCTCTCAGAAAGATTGATTTTATGCCATACACATATATTCTGAAGTGAAAACAAGAAGATAAATTATCAATTATAAGCCAGGATGTCTGTCACTGGGGCTGCAGGAAGGCTACTCAGGGTTACTTCACAGTTCAACCAATTTTTCCCTTCATATCCCAATGGGGGGAAATTTTTTAAGCTAAGTTTCAGAGGCCTAGGAGATTTCCTATGGAGATGCAGGAATGAAGACAACAGCCCTAACTCCATGCTTGCACAAGGGACAGTCCTGGCCTCACCTACAAATCAGCCCTTCAAACACCTAAAATTTCAGACAACCAAGTCAAGAAAGAGGGCAGCCCAAGAAAAAGTCTGCCACTAATGCAGTCCATGAAAGACTTCACCCGCCGTGATTTATCTTCTTTACCTACTTGTATCAGCAGACACTCACTGAGACATCCCCTCACTGAGCCTGCCTATCCTCAAACACCCCAACTAGTCTTCTGCCCCCAACCCTTCAGGCTACAGTCTCAGGCAGACTGTAGTGACAGGGTGTGAAAAACAGAAAAAGAGAACTGGTGATCTTCTAAGCTTTGTGTAAAGTAATTGCATTTTTTTAAAGGTTCCTTTCTACTGCAAAAGTATTGGCCAGAGAGCTACTACTGCTAAGCAAAGCTCTGCAAGGATACAGGGAAAATAAGGACAGATTAAAAATAATAACACGGAATCCTTACTCGCATCAGTCAGAAGAAACGGATTAAGTCAACAAGTGGTCCCAGGATTTTTTATTACCGAGAAGTCAAGAAAGGGCCATTTAAGTCCCTAGTGGTAAACAGGCTTCCATCTAAGGACTTGCTTTGATATTTCACATGGGCACAGGCAAAAGACAGATTTCCTAAGGGAAAGGAGGGACTACAGTTCTCATGGTGGTTAGAACAGAAAGGCACACCTGAACAGCAAGCTGTAGAAAAACAGACCCAGCCCTGCTCTAATCTTCCCTGCCCATCCCGAGTGGCCTCAACCCACCCCCCGCCACCCACCCCCTTATACCTCAAGTGATAAAACTGGCTAAAAGCAAGTTTAACATCTGAGAAGGCCACTCTTCCGGACAAGAAGTCCTGAATGGGGCCTCAACCTTACTGATCTAAAAAGTCAAGGTGTCCCCAAGAGGCTTCTCACTACCTTCCGGAGGAGGGATAAGGAAAGTTGCTCAGGGGAAATACTAACATTAGGCATGACTACTACACGAAAGAACTTCTTGGACTACACAGTGCTACGGTGTATCTCACATGTGCGGAGATTCCAACATGCCCACTTCGGGCCACTCAGTCTTGAGTCAATCAAGCCCCCAGCCCAGTCCAGCCTGCCGCAAGGCCTTCTTTACCTGCTTCGGTAGACTCTTCAGAAGTCGCCCCGGAGCTAGCTCCTGTATTCTTTTCACTGTGACTATGGCTGAGACTCTGGCCCTGATGCAGAAGGAGCCCCCAAAGAAGCCACAGGGCAAGACGGGCGCACACATCCATGACGGTAGGTCTCAGTCAACATGCGCCTGCTGTAGACACCTTTGGATCCCAGAAGCAAATCCCAGAGTCAGGGAGTGCAGCCGACGGTTCCAAAGCAAGATGCCCTCGCGGCGCCGCAGCTGTCCAGCCACCTGCGGGCTTACCTCCTCCGATAAGCGAAGGTCAAGTGCCCCAAGTTTGGACGCAAAAGATCGGAGTCTCCGGTCCAACTGTAGGTCCGCCGGGGCTGCGGCGGCGGCGGCCTGAGCTCTATCTGCTTCCGGAGAGTTTGAGCAGGGTGGCTGCGGGGCCGCTGTCAGCTCCGCAGCCTGCTGCACCCCTGCGGGAGGAGGCGGGCAGAATCTCCCGCCCGCACTGAGGTGGGGGAGGGAGAGAAGGGAGGCGAGAAGGGGGGCACCTGACCTCGCCCCGCGGACCAGCGATGAGCTTCAGCAGCTAGGGCTTCGGCGTGCGACCTACAGGCCCCAGCAGACACGGATGTCTCCGGGATCCTAAGACTCCTAGGGCGAGGTCAGCGCCCCCGCCGGGTCCCGTACCTCTGCGGCTCCTGGTGCCCCGGTGCAGCAGGCGGACGCGCACGGGCCAGGCCCGGGACAGCGGCTCCCGGGAGGGCGGGAGGGCGGGAGGGCGGCACGGGGCGGGCCCGAAGTGGGCGGGGGCGTGCTCGACCGCCGGCCCGCCCCGCGCCGCCCGGCCCCCAGCGAAGCCCGGGCCCGCCCCAGAGCCGGCTTATCCCGGAATAACCTGTTGGAGAGCGCCCGCCAGAGCCCCCCGCAACTGGCGGGGTCTTTTGGGGACCCGGCCTGGGCTGGTGGTCGTCAGGACCGCGGCCCCGCGACAAGGATGGGGCCTCGGCCTCTGCCGTGCGCACCCCAGCCTCCAGCGCTAACGCCCGCCCGCAGGCGGGCCCCTGACACGCAGTTGCTCAGGTAACTCAGGCCTGCGGCGGCGGTGACAGCTACTGCCCTGTCCGGATCTTCGGGCCGCAGTGCTGCTCTCCGGGCTCCACTGTAAAGCCAGGTTGGACAGAAACCCCGTACTAGGATAACAGACCCGGAGCCGCCTGGGGTGACTATGGTCCCGCTAGGTTTGGCCCAGGGGCGCACTCCCAGCCCCCAACTCCCGACTCCCAGGCTCCGCCCTCTCGATGCGCCTCGCAGCCAATCGGCTTCCGCCTCTCAAGAACCCGCGCCTCCGGTCTCCCGTACGCAGCGGTCCCTGGTGGTCACATCTAAGTACTGCAAAAGGACTAGTTCCTAGGTGGCCCTGACCCTTTCTAGAGGGTTACAGAAGGGAAGGGAAGCCCCTAGTCAAGCCCTTTAGAGGCTACAAGTGTTTAAAGAAGAAACTGTTCCAAAAAGCAGAATGAAATGTCTATCCCACTGTAGGTAAAACGTCACCTGTACGTAGCCTAACAGGTCTATCTGCTTTCCTAACACCCTTCCTGTCCCTGATCTACATCCTATGCCCTCGTGTAGCTCTTGCAACCCACCTCTTAAGCCCCACCCTCTTGAGGTCTGCGGGGGGTAAAGCCCGTGATGGTCCCTCCCATCTCATTCTCCTATCTCTCTGATTCCGTTAGAGGAGATGGTAGCGACTTGAGAATAAGTGCCCCAAAAACAGAGAACCCCGCCCAGGCTTCCTTCAGCAAAGCCTATACTTCCTGTTCTCTTCACAAGTGTACAGTCAGCAGATCTTTACCGAAACCTCCGTGCCCTACCCCTGTCCTTGGCACCGGAGGCAGGAGACTGGATTAGGCCCAGTCTCTCTTCTGACAGTGATAAACCAGCTCCTGTTATGAGTGAGCCCTTTGAAGACCAGAACACGGATTTGCCCAACAGCTGCCTGGCTTAAGGGTTAGGCTGTTGATATAAAAATACATGTTAGACGTCATCAACTACCACTCTCTCCACTCTGTTAATCTCCTATCACACTGGCCTTTTTTTTTTCCTTGTGGTGTGTGTGTGTGTGTGTCTGAGTGTGTGTATACGCTTTTACAATATCAAACCCAGAACCTCAGACACAATAAACAAGCACTCTATGCGCCACACTAAACATGGACCTTCAGGAAGTTCCCAAACACATCAAACAGGCTTCAGGGCATTTGTGTCTGTTGTTTCTTCTACCGAAAACCTTTCTCACCCTACTTCCCTACCCGCTCCCCACCAATAAACTTAACCTCTTGTTATTCTAGATATTGTTGAATAACTCCTTAGAAGGTCCAACCTAAGGCTAACAAGATGGTTTAGTGGGTACAGGAGCTCTCCACAAAAGCCAGACGAACTGAATTCCAGTCCCAGAAGCCACATCGTGGAGAAGAGTTCTCCTCTAACCTCCTCGTGTGCCAAAAATAAATGTAAAAAACTTTTTTTAAAGATTTATTTTATTTATTATATGTAAGTACACTGTAGTTGTCTTCAGACACTCCAGAAGAGGGAGTCAGATCTTGTTACAGATGGTTATGAGCCACCATGTGGTTGCTGGGATTTGAACTCTGGACCTTCGGAAGAGTAGTCAGGTGCTCTTACCCACTGAGCCATCTCACCAGTCCTGTAAAAAACTTTTTAAAGAAATTGCTACCCATTAGGCATGGTGATGAACACTTTTTGCCCTACCTGGAGACAGGCAGGGGGATCTACATGAGTTCGAGGCCAGCCTGGTCTACAGCATGAGTTCCAGGACAACCAGGGCTACACAGAGAAACCCTGTTTCAAAGAAAGACAGACATAAAGAAAGGGAGGGGGAGGGAGCAAGGGGAGAAGGAAAAGAAACTACTATCTGTATCTCCCTTCAAAATCAGTCCACAGGGTTAGGCCATAAACATATCTACCCCTCCCACTACAGTGCGGTTGTGAGCGGTCAGAGGTTTCTGAGATGTACGCCTGCACATGATAAATACTTAGTAAAAAGCTTACTGGTAAACATTAGTTCATTTGATCACACAAATATTTATTGAATGACAGCCATATACTGGAAAATTGGCCAGAACAAAAGGCGAACCCCTGACCTAGAGTCTACCAGATCTATGTTCTGAGCCAGCTCTCAAACTCAAGTGACAAAATAAGCAAGTAGGCAATGTGACTAAGTCTTGGGTAGGATTGATAGGGGTGGAGACTACAGACTGGAAATCGGGCAGGAAGGTGGACACAGCATCAACAGATTGTCGCCAAAAAAGAACAGAGACCTTTTGGGATTCAGACCCAGGACAAACAGCTGAGGTGAATATTTAACATACCAAAGTGGACCTGGCCTCCAGGTTCTCCCAGTATCCCACAGTGCCTACCTGACATAGGACTCCCTCCACCCAGGGGCTGGGCTTCTTCTCCCCCAAGTGTTCTTTCCTATTAAGTGCAGGCACTTTGGTCTTTCTTGCTCTCCTTCTCACCCCCTCTCCCTGCATGTGAATGCTCTTCCTCTCATCCCCTCCTCTGTCCCCTTCCCCTAGGTGACTTACCTGGCCTTGTTCCATGGGACCAGTGAACCCACCTGAGAGTGGCTTTGCATTAAACCTGCTTTTATATACTGAAATTCGGCCTGAATAGGCTCATTTCACTGGCAGAGAATAACTTATCAAGGAGCTGGAGAAATGGCTCAGTAGCTAAGAATACATGAGCTCTTTCAGAGGACCCACATCAGGTCTCTCATAACCACCTGAATGTCCAGCTCCAGGGGGATCCAGTGCCCTCTTCCCTACACACACACACACACACACACACACACACACACACACACACACACACCCTGAATACACACACACAACTAAAAATAATCTCAGAGAACTGGGAGGGCTAAGTTACAGCTGAGAGGAACAGGGCTTGCCTCCCATGCCAAGGCCCTGGCTTCAATTCTGAGCACGGCGAAAAGTAATTAATTTTTTAAAAATTGGCATTTGTACAACACAGAAAAACTTACAGAGTAGAAAAGGGATGGAAATATAGCTTATGAGTATTTGCCTTGCAAGCACAAGGCTCGAGGTTTGGTACCAACACCCACATCCCCCCACACACACACACACATACACACATAGTAAGTAGGTTTTGTTGGGCATTGTGAGTCATGCCATTTAAGAAGTTGAACCAGGGGCTGGAGACATGGCTCAGCAGTTAGGAGCACTAAATGTGCTTCCAAAGGACCTGAATTCAATTCCCAGCACAATATGGCAGCTCACAACTGTAACTCCAACACCTGACACCCTCACAAAGACATAAATGTAGACAAAACACTAATGCACATAAAAAATAAAAGTTGGGGGCCTGAAGAGATGGCTCAGTGGCTAAGAGCACTGACTGCTCTTAAAGGATCATGAGTTCATTCCTGGGCAACCAAATGGTAGATCACAGCAATCTGTGATGGGATCCGATGTCCTCCTCTGGTGTGTCTAAAGACAGCGACAGTGCTCTCATATACATAAAATAAATAATTCTTAAAATTAGATAAGTAGGTAAATAAAAGTGGTTGTTTGCATATCCATGGCACGATTAGGAGGTGTGGCCTTGTTGGAAGAAATGTTGGCCTTTGAGGGGCTTATGCTCAGGCTCTGCCTAATCTAGAAGAGAGGAGTCTCCTCCTGGCTGTCTGCGGAAGAGTCTCCTGCTTGCCTTCAGATCAAGATGTAGAACTCTCGGTTCCATCTCCAACACCGTGTCTGCCTGGAATGCTGCCACGCTTCCCAACATGATGATAATGGATGATCTGTAACTTACTCTGAGACTGTCAGCCAACCCCAATTAAATGTTTTCCTTTATAAGAGTTGCCATAGTCACGGCGTCTCTTCAGAGCAATGAAAACCCTAAGACACTGAACCCTAAATTCAGCGCCGGGCCTAGCTACTCAGTGAGTTCTAGGCCATCTGGTACAGAGTAAGAGCCTGTCTCAATTAATGTCTGCATGAGTATAATCCTAGCAACTAGCTAGCCCCTTTGGAGGCTGAAGCAGAAAGATCACGAGTTTGAGATCAGCCTGAGCCACATAGTGGAACCTGTCTCAGAAAGAAAAAGGTCATACATAATCATACATAATCCCATCACTGGAGCGGTAGAAGCAGAAGAATTAGGAGGAGTTCAAGGCCAGTCTCAGCAACATAGTGAATTTGAGGCTAGCCTGAACTATATATATCCAAATTTTTTTGTTTGTTTGTTTTTGTTTTTGTTTTTGTTTTTTTGAGACAGGGTTTCTCTGTATATCCTTGGCTGTCCTGGAACTCACTCTGTAGACCAGGCTGGCCTCGAACTCAGAAATCCGTCTGCCTCTGCCTCCCAAGTGCTGGGATTAAAGGTGTGTGCCACCACACCCGGCCCAAATCTTAAAAGAAAAAGAAAGAAAGAAAAAAAAAAACTTTAAGAGGAAATCATGAATGCAATCCCCTGCTACCATATCTGTTTCCATATCTGGGAAAACAGGTAAGTGCTACTACTACAACAACGATGACGACAACTGCTATTGTATATGTGTGTACCTCTGTGTGTGCGTGCCCAGATGTATGCAAGTACTCACAGAGACCAGAAGAGAACATCAGATCCCCTGGAGCTAGAGTTCCAGTAGTTTTTGAGCCACCTGATGTGGGTGCTAAGAACTCAGACCCTCTTAACCAAACAGGAGGTGGTGTGTGCTAACCACTGAGCAATCTCTCCAGCTCCAATGTCTTTCTTTAAATACTGTGAAAATGTTGTCTAGGGGCTAGAAAGATGGAGAGATGTCTCAGAGGTTAAAGGCACTTGTTGCTTTTGCAAAAGATCAGGGTTCAATTCCCAGCAACCGCATGGTAGTTCACAACTATCTGTAATTCTAATTTCATGGACTCTAATGCCCTCTTCTGTCCTCCATGGTCACCAAGCACACATAGGATTCACAGACATACATGCAGGCAAAACACACATAAGATAAAGTGAATAATTCTAATAAAATATTTTAGGGCTGAAGAGATGGCTCAGTGGTTGGGAGCACTGGCTGCTCTTCCAGAGGACCTGGGTCCAATTCCCAACACCTACACAGCAGCCCATAACTGTCTGTAACTCCAGTTCCAGGAGATATGACTTGTTCACACCAATGCACAGAAAATCAAATTATTTTTTGAAAACTAAAACTAGGGGCTGGGTTCTTAGCTCAGTTTGTAGTGCTCACTTAGCATTCATGAAGCTGTAGGCTCAATCTTCACCTCAGAAAACCAAACGAGGTATGCAGCTGCAATCCCAAATCCCAGCTCTTGGGGGTGGGGGTGGAGGTAGGAAGGTCAAAGTCAAGTTTAACTAGGTAGTGAGTTTGAGGTCAGCCTTAACTACAAAAAACATGTCAAGAAAAATAAAAACAAAACAAATAACCTTTAAGTACATGTACCAGATGATTTTTTTTTAAACAATAACTTAATTGCCAACTGTGTGTACATCCAAAATAAAAGCAAGGTCTGAAAGAAATATTTGTACACCCATGTTTGCAGTCATGCTATTTAAGACAACTACAAAGTGGAACTAACACAAGTATAACACAAGTATACATGAAGGGATAAACCAAGTGCCGCACTGCTGGGCAACCTGAAAGAAAAATAAAGGGATGAAGGGCGGGCAGGCAGGCAGGCAGGCAGATAAAGGGATGAAGGGCAGGCAGGTGGATAAAAGGAGCTTGCTTGGTTCTCACTGCTCCATACCTTCCTCCAAGTGGCACTTCTGTTCTTGTGTGATATATATTCAATCATTCTCTCCCGTCCTCCAGCTTCCCTCCTCCTCCACTCTCTGGCCCCTTTGTGCTTTCATGTCTTCAATACATATGTATGTATATGTATAAAACCAAATCTAGATTGCATATGAGAGCGAATATACAATATTTGTCTTTCTGGGTATGGCTTGTTTAGCTTAATATGATGATTTCATTTCACCCATTATTCTGAAAATGTCCTAACTTCTTTCTTCTTTACAGTGGATACAATTCCATTGTATATATGCCCAAAAAGGTTTATGACGTCAGGAGGTGATACTTGATGTAATATCATCACCTTAGAGATGTGAACAAAGGAGGAGCAGGAGCTCAAACCATTCTTAGCCACAGAGCCACTTAGAAGGCCAGTCTGGGCTATCTGAAGTCCTGTCTCAATATAAAACCAGAAAGCATCTGGGTAGATAGAGTTCAGTGGGAGAGGCACTTGCCTGGCATGTATTCCCAACAGTGTGGATTGCACCCACCACACACACACACACACACACACACACACACACACACACACAGAGGCCCTTCAGATCTGCTTAGAAAGGTTTAGCAATCCTGCTAAACCTTTAGCATTTACTAAATGCTTTAGTAGTGGCGCTCCCTGGCGTCCAAAAAAAGAGTACATGTTCAGGCTGTGTAACTTAGCTTCTCCAAATAGAATCATCTCCCCTTCCAGAATTACTTCCTGAATTTTTTTTTTTTAGATTTATTTATTTTATGTATGTGAGTACACTGTTGCTGTCTTCAAACATACCAGAGAAGGGCATGGGATCCCATTACCCATTACAGATGGTTGTGAGCCACCATGGGGTTGCTAGGAATTGAACTCAGGACCTCTGGAAGAGCAGCCAGTGCTCTTAATCGCTGAGCCATTGCTGAATCTATATAAATAAATAAATAAATAAATAAATAAATAAATAAATAAGATAAGCCGGGTTTGGTGGCTCATGCCTTTAATCCCAGCACTCGGGAGGCAGAGGCA
>NC_034590.1:73091285-73095931 GCF_900095145.1 Mus pahari | reverse complement strand
TCTAACATGAACCTGTGTTTTCTTGAGGTGCCAAACTCACTCAACTACTCTAGTTTCTTTATAAATCTCTCTCTCTCTCTCTCTCTCTCTCTCTCTCGCTCTCTCTCTGTGTGTGTGTGTGTGTGTGTGTGTGTGTGTGTGTGTGTTTGTGTGTGTGTGTGTGTGTGTTCTGCTTGTCTAAATGTGTTTACACTGAGTTCATACCTGGTCCTGTCCGTAAGCCAGAAGAAGGAAGTGACATGGTTGTGAGGTGCCATGTGTGTTCTGGGAATGGAATTCAGGTCCTCTGGGAGAGCAGAGCAGTAGGTCCTAAGCACCGAGCCACCTCTCCAGCCACCCAACCCCCTTCTTGACTCTTCCTGTCAATCTTCACTCATTTATTCAGCATCTACTCACAGTAGCCACTTCCACCCTCACAGAGCTTAGAATTTAGGGAGAATGTGCAGACGTACGTGAAGAGATAGTTTATAACTTGGTACTGTCTTGAGAGGGAGCTATAAAGAATAGATGAAAAGGTGCAGAAAATGTAATTACTTTTTCTAGAAGTAGCCAAGGAGGCTATGCAGAGGTACAGTTTGGAAGGGCAAGAGGCAAGAGGGCAGCTTCAGACTGCCTAGATTCATACCTGAGCTCTGGTATGTGACTTCTAAGCAAGTCAGTCAACCTCCCTGGCCTTGAAATCTCCCTCTGGCCTTAGTTTTTCCTCCGAAAAGCTCAAACGAATTAAATCTGTGGGATAACTCCTACCTGAAATCCCAGTACTCGGGAAGGCTGAGTCAACAGAACTGCCATCACTTCAAGGTCAACCTGTGTTACAGAGTGAATTCCAGGCCAGCCTGGTCTCAGAATAAGACTCCATCTCAAGAAAAAAAAAATAGTAGATGATATAATGTGTATAAAATGATCAGGACAGTGTCTAGCATAATATGCTCAATAAATATTGACTTTATCAGGAATGTCAGAGCCATTAAAGGATTACACCTATGCTGGGCAGTTTTGGCGTACACCTTTAATCTCAGTACCTGGGAGGAGAAGCAGGTAGATCTCTCTGAATTTGGGGCCAATCTGATATACAGAGCTAGTTCCAAGACAGCCAGGACTATACAGAGAAGCCCTGTCTCAACAAACAAACAAACAAACATCATAGAATTACACCAAGATCGGTTACATATGTTAGGTGTTACAATGCACACCAACATTCCAGGCACTCAGGAGGTAGAGGCAGAAGAGTAAGGAGTTCAAGATCAACCTTAGCTTCAGAATGAATAGGAGGCTGACCTTGGGAAACATGAAACTCAGCCTCAAAAACAAAACAGCAAACTGAACTAAAGTTATAGGCATCAAAACATTCTGATGATAACGCTGAGAATAGATTGAAAAGGTAGGAGCTAGACAGGTGAGGTAGTCAGAGAGACATACACAGAAAACCCAGTTCATCTTGTTAATTTAATTTAATTATTGTTTGTGTGTATGAGCATTTTGTCTGTGCACCATCTGTGTGCCTAGTGTCTGTGGAGGCTAGAAAATGGCATCTATCTGTTACAGGTGGTTTTGAGCCACCTTGTGTGTTCTGGGAACCAGACCTGAGGCCTCTGTGGATGAAGTAAGGACTCTTCAACTCTGAGCTATCTTTCCTTACCTTCATATTAGATGAGTGATCTTGAGCAGAACCTAAGGAATAAGTATGATTGAGCAATAATGGAAGAACAGAAAGGATCTAGATTTGTGATTTATTTAGTGATTAATTGGCTGATCAGGTAAGACTGATCATAAAGAAAGTACTTTTTTTTTCTTTTCTTTTCTTCCTTTGTTGTTGTTGGTGGTGGTAGTTTTTGTTTTTTTGAGATGGTTTATCTGTGTAGCCCTGGTCATCCACCTGCCTCTGCCTTCCATATGCTAGGATTAAAGGCACATACTACTACTGCCCAGCAACTTTTAAAATTGTGCTGTTGTATCAAGGCATGGTGGTGCATGCCTTTAGTGCCAGCACTTTGGAGGCAGAGGCAGATGGATCTCTGTGAATTTGAGGCCAACCTGGTCTATAAAGCAAGGTCAGGACATCTAGGGTTCTGTTAATTAGAGAGATCCTCTCTCGAAAACCAAGGGAAAAAATGTACTGTTGTTTTCTGAGCGTAGACTAGCCTTGATTTGCTATGGAGCCAAGAATGACCTGGAACTGCCCTTCCTGGCTCCACCTCCTGAATGCTGGGATCATATGCACATGCCACCATACCCATCAGGAAGGCACTATTATAGGCTAGGTATTGTGTTACATGCAGCATCCAATTATCCCTTCAGCAAATATTCACTGAGCCAGGCACTGATAAACATAGTTTATTGCCCACACTGAGCATGCCTCACATAATTAACGTCCACGGTGATATGATGATGTCACTTAATTCTGATTCATCTTATAAAGGTTTAGATTAAGACTGATAAGCTTGATTTTTCCCACATGGAGCCATGTTTTTAATCTATAAAATGAAGGGAGATATTGCCTACCTCCAGGAGTTCTTCTATAGACTTAAAAAGTGTAAAGCAGCCAGGCATGGTGGCACACGCCTTTAATCCCAGCACCCGGGAGGCAGAGGCAGGCAGATTTCTGAGTTGGAGGCCAGCCTGGTCTACAGAGTGAGTTCCAGGACAGCCAGGGCTACACAGAGAAACCCTGTCTCGAAAAAAAAAAAAGTGTAAGGCATATCTATGTTATACTAAAATTGCAACTTTCTTGGGGTTATATAGAAAGTAAATGACTGTCGGGCATGGTAGTACATGGTTTTGACTTGGGAGGCAGAAGCAGGTGGATCTCTGTGAGTTCAAGGCTAGCCTGGTCTACAGAGTGAGCTCCAGGACAGCCAAGGTTACACAGAGAAACCCTGTCTCAAATAAATACCAAAAAAACCAAAAAAACAAAAAAACAAAACAAAACAAACCACACACACACAAGAAAAACAAAAAAGTAATGTCAAAGATAAAACTTAGAGGAGGGGGGCCATGTGGCACAAACCTTTGTTTGCACCACTCTGGATGCAAAAGCGGGTGGCTCTCTAAGTTGGAGGCCAGCCTGGTCTCCATGGTAAGACCCTGTCTCAAAACAAAAACAACAAAGCGGGAGGGGATACTAAATTATTTGGCATCTATAGAATTGAATTGTTCCTGAGGAAGAGAAATTTTTCAAAAAGGGATTATGCCAGGTGACCTGAGTACTACCCATCTCAAAAATGCAAAGGCGTTCTGCAGGGAAACAGGACACCCATTGTTCTATCTGCCTGGGAGGAAGGACTCCTGGAAAACTGGGCATGACCACTGTACCCACTCTCTCCATCTACTGAGTTCACATCCCCTGCTAGTTCTCTCTACTGCCTCCTAAGCCCACAAAATAGGACAAGGAAACTGCCTTTAGCAATACAGAAAAAGAAAGCGATGAAGGGACCGTCGACTTCTCAGGCGGGCTGAGATAGGCCAAGAGGAGCGCAGACAAAGCCGAGTTCCCTTCAGCCACAATTTAAAGTTAGCCGGTAGTGGCTAAGACAGATTTTCAGAACACCCTGTGGGCACTGGTGAACCACAAAAGCTGGGGTTCACTCGGGACTAGGGGTGGGAAGACTCGCTTGGAAGGTAAGAGAGTTCAGGTGACATCACCCAGAACACCTTTATCCCTGTCTCTGGACCTTTCATATGAGCAACAGTCACCTTTAGCATTCTGACTTAAGAAATAGAGAAAGGGGGACTTGAAAATGTCATTAGGGAATGGGAATTAATGCTTGTTTGCTGTACCAATGGCCAGTTTGCCATCCCACAGGTGTTACTTCACTGTGCAGCCCCTCCAGGCATTTGTCATTCACATTTTAAAATGAAACTATGACTCAGAAAGTAGCTCTGTGGCATACTCTTGCAATACTCTGTGCTTTTGTGAGATTAAGATATCTCTGTCTGTCTGTCTGTCTCTCTGTTTCACTGTATAGCCTTAGCTGTCCTGGAACTCTGTAAATAGACCAAACTAGCCTCCAACTCACAGATCTGCCTACTTAAGATGTCTGTTATCTATCTATCTATCTATCTATCTATCTATCTATCTATCTATCTATCTATCTATTTATTTATATTTTATGTATATGAATTTTTTTGCCTGCATGTGTGTATGTGCATCATGTGTGTGCCTGGTACTTTCAGAGTTCAGAAGACAGCATCTGATCCCCTGGAATTGGAGTTCCATGTGAGTATGAGAACCTGGGTGCTCTGCAAGGGCAGCAACTATCTTAATTCCTGAGCCCTCCAGCCCTCGGGTCTCTTTTTCCTAATAATATCAGAACAGGGTCTTGTCTGTTCCCTCTGCTTCATTTTTGGAATGTAAAATTATGCCAGACAGCAAGCAGACTACAATGAGAATATGCACTGAGAGGGCCGAGGAGAGATGACTCAGATGGTAAAGCGCTTGTGAAAGCACAGAGGCTCGAGTTCAAGTCTCTCTAGCACCCAGGTATGCATAGCACAATGGTGTACACTGCAATCCCAGTCCTGGGGAGTAGGAGACAGAAGGATTCCTGCACTTGCTAGCCATTCAGCCTAGCCCAACTGAAGGTAGAAAGGGATTGGGGAAGACACCTACACACACACACACACACACACACACACACACACACACA
>NC_034590.1:73071073-73090980 GCF_900095145.1 Mus pahari | reverse complement strand
CACCACACACACACACACACACACACACACACCACACACACACACACACACACACACACACACACTGAATTGAAGGGATGAGTGTAAGAGGGCATGTGACTGGCCAAAGGTCCTTATACATCACCATCATGATTTGAATTTTATCAGCTCTATTGTCTATTGTGTATATTCTACCCCACCCCACCCCCCCAAAAAACTTTCAGAGGTAGATGCTGGTATTCAAGGTCAGCCACAGTTCATCAGGTGTGGGAGCCTAACCACATGAAACCAACAACAAAAACAAATAAACAACTTCCCTATGTTCTGTTATTTCTAAATATCCAGGTTCTGTGGGTACCTCAGTTGTCTGTAAGCTTATGACATATACCACTTGCACGAACTCACCTGGTTAGGAAAACCCATGAAAGACTAAAAGACTATGGCATGAACTTTCTTCAGTTTAGATTCTCCTCCTCTAAGAAGCCTTTCCATACAGCTCCACCTTTCTTCTGGCCTTAGTGAACCTTCTCACATCTATGACACCAAAGTGGCTCCAAATCACCTGGATGCCGATGACCATACACATATTAGTGATTTATTGAAGCAATTTCATTCCACAGGTGTTTACTGAACACAAATGTATGCTCAGACCTGCCTGTGCCAGGCCCAGTGGGTGGACACAGAGATGAATCAGACACAACCTCAAAGGACTTAACAGTTGGTAGAGGAGACAGACATTAGACACAGATACAATTTACTAGAACTCAAAACAGGATGACCTAAGTGATATTAAGGAACTATGAGCAATATGCTATATGCATAAACCTCAATTACTTAATTATTACTCTCAAGAGTGCATCACAGAAGGTCAGAGCTGAAGGGTACCATCTGCTCCAACCCCTTGTTTTCCAGTGGGGGAAGCTGAGACTCAGAAATGGGTAAGGACCTGGCCTAAAATTGTTCTAGTCTGACGGGCAGAGTCCAGACTTCAGGGTCTTCTGAAACTTAGTCCTAGGACTTTTAACTCTTCCTCTGGATGCTCCAGATCCGATAGTCCTATATTTCATCAAACAGATCTCTGAGAAGGTCCTCCCTCCTGGACAAAGATGAGGCAAACCCAAGGCATTCAGAGTTCAGGAGGCAGAGTGTAATCCCAGGCTGCCAACCCAGTCTTTGAATCTATTTACCCCATGTTCTTTCCCCCTGTTCCTATCACGATGCCCCGCAATTGATTCTAAAATAAACATGCTAGTGCTTATGGTGTTGGGGTACAGGCCTAAACACATGATAAGCAAGCATGCTATCTATCACTGAACCTAATTTTCTTTTTCTTTTTTTTTTTTTTCAGGATTTTCGTTTTTTTGTTGGTTTGGTTTTTGTTTTGTTTTGTTTCCAGAGCTGAGGACTGAACCCAGGCCCTGTGCTTGCTAGGCAAGCGCTCTACCACTAAGCTAAATCCCCAACCCTTGTTCAGGTTTTTTGTTTGTTTGTTTCTTTGTTTTTTGAGACCAGGTTTCTTTGTGTAGCCTTGGCTGTCCTGGAATGTAGACCAGGTTGGCTTTGAACTCGGGAACTTTTTATTTATTAAGGTAGGTAAGGTCTCATATAGTCCAGGCTGGCCTTGAACTTCTGAACCTCCTGCCTCCAACTCCGGATTGCTGAGATTACAAACGTGCTACCACACCTGGCTTGGAACGTATTTTTAATGGCTTCATTGAAGCCACTTGAATGTGACCCTGTTATTTGGGAGATTTATAAACCTCACTTAAGGACCCTGTTATTTTTGGGACTCACGAAGTTCTTCCCATTAAACACCAAGCACTAGCTCTGCCCTCCCAAATTTCCCCTATCCCCCACCTGCCCCCATTTATTCTCCTCTCCCCATAGGGAGAAATTTGCCTAAGGGCCAAAGAAGAAACTTCTTCAAACTGTCTGAGCGATGAGAACAGGCTTCTGGAATCTGAGAACACTCGTTTAGTCAGTCACTGACCAGCCTGAGTTTGATTGTCCTAACTTGACTTTCTATACAGTAACACAGCACGGATACCTATTCTGTTACCTTCACATCCTCTGGGTGGAGAAATTTTGTTGATTTTACCAAAATAAAAAAAAAAAAAATGATACTTGGAAACAAACTATTTGTCAGACCTGATCCACTTTATTTGAAGGTCCTCTGTAAGACCGGGTGTCTATACTGTGTTATTTTCACTGCACCTTGCGGAGCTCTGCACGTGGTAGAGCACCCAGAAAGTTGTTAAAAGAATCAAGAATGTGGATTCTCCAGGAAAACTGCGCCCAAGGCCTGGGTTAGAAGCACCAGAGGGCGCCCACGAGGCCGTCCACTCGCCGGTCTCTAGGGCCCTAGCCGGACCTCAGGCCTGGGTGCGGTCCTACCGCTCCTAGCAGCCGCGCGCCAGGGCGAGATCGGGGAACAAGAAGAGCCCCACGTCTTCCCACGCCCCGCCCCCTCCCCAGGGCCCCGCGGAGCCGCGAGGTGCGGAACCACGACACGACATCCTGTTTTGGGGGCCCGCGCGGCTCCGCCTGCATCTCTGCTGATCATGTCTTTTCCCGGGGTGCTGACGGCAGCTGCCCTCCCCCAACCCCTGTCTCCCCACCCTTCCCAGGGGTCTGGGACCTTCCCACTGCTGAATCACCACCACCCGGCACTCTCCCAAGGCTCAGGGCAGGGGTGGGGACTGCCCCAGCCTGACCCATTCCGGCTAACCCCTAGCCAGCCGCGACTACCTCTAGATTCCCGGGCTGAGCGGAAGGCATTTCTCAGCCTTCCCGCGAAGGCTGCGGGGCGGGGAGTGAGATACTAGGAAGAGAACAAATGCCCAGCGCCTAGCTTAGGGCCCCTGCTGGGGAGAGGGGGATGCCAAGTGAAAGCGGGGAGACCTGACCTTGAGAGACCAGACTCAAGGGGCTCAGGGCTCACGGGGCAAAGAGTGGAGGGAAGCAGAGAGTGCGGGACTGTGCGGAGGGCAAAGCTTGCAGAAGACCCCGGGCTGGAGGGTGGGGGAGGCCGCGGACTTCCTGGTCCGCCCCGCCCCGGCCGGCCCGCCCCCGCGCCCCGCCCCGGCCCCGCCGGCCCGGCCCCCACCCCCCCACTTCCTCCGGCCTCCAGCTCTCACTTCCTTCTTGAGCCCAGAGCCGCCGCCGCCGCCCCCAGCTCCCCCGCCGCGGGGAGGGCACCAGGTGAGGCCCGGGTCCAGCCTGTCGGGCAGGGGGTCCTGGGAAGAGGAGTTGAGCTGGCCTGGACTGGGTACCCGGGAGCCGGGAAGTTTGCAGGAGGGAGGCCGAGCGCGGGAGGTTTTCGTTCACTGCAAGTTGGGCGGGCGCGGCAGGCCGGGCGGGGACAGCGGCCACCGCGAGCCAGCCGATCGCTGGTGGCTGGGGTGAGGGTGGGATCCGAGGGACAGCGCGGGCTCCTGCCGTCCGCGAGGGACCCCTGAGATCCGAACCGTGAGAGGCTCGGAAGTGGGAAAGCGCTGAGCTGTGAGGCTGGGACTCTGCGGTGGGGTGCCCTCAGAAGTTGTGGGGCTGTTCAGTAGTGTGTGAAAGGAAAGGGCCTCTGGGCTGCAGAAGGCGCGCTCTCTGCTCTGCAGTTGTGACATTTGTGAGGCTGGGGTTGGGGGTTGGGGGGGGCGGTGTCTGAGGCCTCTGAAGTCTCACCCGGGAAGGTCGCAGCCAGTCCATAGCTATACTGTTGCTGCCGAGGACGCTGTTGGGGAATCCCCATTCTCTCTCTGTATTTTTCTGAGCCAACCTCTTTATTCCTGTCCCAAGCAACGGGTATTTAGTGAACACGTCTGTTGTGTCTATCAGACTCAATCTGGCCTTGTTTGAGGATAAACTGAGGAAGGAAAGGGCCACTATACTGATAGTCGCTGACAACTTCCATGACTTTGAGAGGCAGCTGGAGTACTGGCTTTCAGGAATGATTGAGAGCTCTTAACGTCTTCTCCCTCACCTGAACTCCGCATACTGTCTTCCACATTTGCCATAGTGTCGACCACATTCGCCTCCTTCCGGCTCTTCCCCCAACCACATAGATGTACCCAGGCCCTGATCTCGCATTTACCCGCCCTGCCTGTTGTTCAGCCTCTGACTACCACACACACTTTGTTTCTATCTTCCCTGCCGCCCTCAATCTGTCTCTTCCCTTGGTCTGTAATCTCGCTTTGGTGTCAGAAACTGCTTTAGACATGCTGAGTTTGAGAGCCTTTTTCAAACCTCTGTAGCTTAGAGATGCTGGCTGCAGCCTCCCGATGATGGAGATGATTAAAGGGCTGGAAACATGTGCACACGCGCGTGAACATGCAAGTTCTGGTGTGTCAACATCTTTATCTCTTAGAGACAAAATAACTGCCCTCAGCCTTGAGAAGGACCAGAGCTGAAGCTGGCAGAATGAAGGGAACCTGCGGTGGGTGACACTGTGGTTAGGCAAGGGGAAGCAGTCTGTAGCAGCCAGGGTTGGGTGACACACGAATAAGACTAGTGAGAAAGTCCATGGGAAATCAAACTACCCTGATTCTTAGGAAGGAAGCCTAGGAGTGTGGGGGTGGGGGATGGGGGGGACTAGCTTCAAGGTCCCTGTCTCCAAGCATTTACTGGTTCCAACCAGTGGGGAGAGTGGGTTGGGCCATTTGGCCTGCTAGGAAAAGGAGGGGGGATAGAGGCAAGATTCTGGAGGGAAAACTGCAACGAGTCTAACTTCAGTCTCTACTGGTTTTTAAATTTTGATCAGGAAGGGGATGTGAGGCAAGGTGTTTGTCCTTCGTCCCTGCTGCTTGGAGGGAACTGCAGAAGTTGGGTATCTACATTTTCTGGTGTGTATCAGAGCCTTGACTGGGAGTTGTGATGACCGTCTTGCCTTTAAGCATCCTTGATGTTCTCTTCTTACCGAGCTGAGCTCTCTATTCCCGCTCTTGGAGGGGCTTCTCCACAGTCTAACGTAGTCTGTCCTGGCCCCATAAGTGCTTGTCTCCATCCTAGAACCCCTGCCTCTCAGCCTTCAGATTACATACTCAGATTTTGTGTCTGCCTTCTCTGCTCTTCTGGATTAACTTCTCTCCATGAGAATAAAAAGAAGTGGAGGAGAGCAAATGTCACATTTGGGGGATCGTCGAGCACAGCTAAATTTAAGAGCTAGGCTCCTTCCCTTTCCTATCCTCTTACCACCTCACAGTTGTCCCTCTCCCATCAATTGTTTCTTCCTCTGGGCCTGCCCTTCTCCACCTGTCTTTCCTACTCTCATCCCTGGGAGGTACAGAGGTTTGGCCTCACGGAGGAAATCCAGGGGATCTGTATCAAATCCCCACTCGGGAAATGATGTGCACACAGCACATTTTCTCGGCATCACAGCTCAGTAAAAATCCTCAGGAGCCCTGACTCCTCACTTGACAAACCAGCCCTTAATTTAGTATTCGGTCTAAGCAACCCACAGGGCTCTGAGAGCAGAGAGAATGGTGGCAGTAACAGGGGTTTTCTCTCAGGCATAGTCGGGCCCCATTGGAAATTTGAGCTAATGGCAAGAAGAGTGTGACCAGGGTGGGAGGGATCTAAATGGGAAAATGCCGTGGGTGGGTGGGGGTGCCTAGGAAGCTGCTGTGAATGGTTAAGGTAATATGAGAAGAAATGGCAGGGTGACGGTGCTACATATCCTGCTTAGCAATCTGGGCTATGGAGCGTCGCTTCAGGGGAGATGCTAAGGCAGATGATAGTAGCTCATGAGGGGTTATGAGCAGGAAGATAGGAGAGGCTGTGGTTATATGTGCAGCTGTGAAGACACTGGGTGATAGTAGCTGGAGAACAGGGTGTAAAGAAGGGTACCTGGGCACAGTCTGAAAAACCTGTTCCCTTCACGTACAGTGTTGGTCCATTAGAGGTGAGGTTTGTAGGGGTCTGTGAGAGAACCTTCGAAGGGAAACCAAAGACAAAGCCTGGGCCACCTCCCCAGATCAGACTGGTTTTCCTGTCCAGGGTCCAGCTTCCTCTTTTGTCCTCATCTCACATGGGGGGAGGGCATGTCCCTAGGAGCTAAAGACCAAAGGAGGAGCTTCTCGGCTGGCTCGGATGAGCCCAGGGTAGCTGGCTGTCCAGCAGTACACTGTTAACTCGAAACCCTGAGCAGTATAAGATGCCCCAGGCAGGACTAGAGCTAGGAGGCTGGAGATCATAACAGTAAAAGGATGCAGACGGATATCAACCTGACTCCTTTGGCCCATTTCTTTCTTTAGATTTCTCTCTCTCCCTCTCCCTCTGTGTGTGTGTGTATGTATGTATAAAATCTATGGGTGTTTTGCCTATATATGTGTATGTGTACCACATCCATGCCTGGGGCCCACAGAGGGTGTCAGATCCCCTGGAACAGAACTCTATGGACCTGTGAGCCACCCTCTCAGTGCTGGGAACGGAATCCAGGTCCTCTGCAAGAACAAGTGCTCCTAATCCCACTGAACCATCTCTCTAGCCCTCTGGCCCATTACTTAAAAGAAACAACCATGCTAGGGCCATCTTGAAGTCAAAGGTCAGAATAGAGGTCTTCACCTTGTCTGCTTTGAGAGACAAACATCAGGCCAGAGGTTAGGAGATCCTGTCCTTAAGCTAAATTTGCAACTAAGTCTTTCTTTTATCACTCTGGTCAATTTAGTATCTCTTGACTCTATTTCAACATTAAGTTGCAAGCCAGGCCTGGCAGTGCACACCTTTAATCCCAGTGCCTGAGAGGCAGAAGCCCACCTGGTCTACATATCAAGTTTCAGGCCAGCCAGGGTGACATAGTAAGACCCTGTCTCAAAGGAAAAAAAAAATGGCTTATATTTTCAGTGCCTCAGACCCAGCCTTCCTGTCTCCCTAGCCTTGATCTGTTCAGGTTAGAACTGTCGCTCTTTACACAAAGTACAAAGATTGCTGTAGGTGGACAGATAAAAGGGCAGTAATGCTGGGATCTTGTCTCGGGACTCCAGGGTGAGCTGTATACCTTGCCCTCTGTCCCAGCTCTGTGCCCACTGACAGTGGAAAACAGATGTAGTGTTTCCTCCCTGATGTTTTTTCCCTTGTGGAAACCCCCTCAGACCTTGGGTGGCACACTTAGAGGACCGGGAAGCCCTGGGTTTCTCTGTTTTTAAGTTGGGGGACAGGACTGCAAGGTCGGCACTCACAGCCTCCTGTGAAGTGAGCAAAAGCAAGGGAAGTGCCACTTCACAGGCCCAGAGAGTGCTGAGCTGCTGCTAGGCAGGGAGAAATAAGCCAGTGTGTGAGCCTTCCTCTGTGTGGCTGGGTGGGGGAGGGGCAGCTTGGCTCCCCAAGCTGGAGCTGTCCTGTCTCTGGGGCTCACCCTTTGTGGAACACCCTGGGTGTTGAGATGAGCATGAGACACACATAGTGAAGCTGTCTCTGGCCCTCTGTGTCCTCAGCTCCAATTGCCATTTCTTCCTCCTCTGCCGTCAATCCCTAGAAAGCAGCATCAGGTCTCTCCTCTTACCCTGCCTACTGTAGGCTAAAATCCTCTGCTGGAGCCCAGAGGTGGAAAGGACAAAAAGGGAAGAGTCCTTCAGTGTGGGCTTGCTTGCTTGCTTTCATTTTTCTTTCTTTCTTTCTTTCTTTTTTTTCTTTTTCATAGTGTTTCTCTGTGTAACTCTGGCTGTCCTGGAACTCACTCTGTAGACCAGGCTGGCCTCGAACTTTTGAGTGTAGTGCCTCTGTCTCTGAGTGCTGGGATTAAAGGCATGTGCCACTACACCCAGCTCAAGCCTTTTTTTTTTTTTTTAAGGCTGAGAACTAGGCTCTCTTGGGCTCTTCCCTGCTGCTGCTGAGAAGGGGTAGAAAGAGCCTCAGCCCTTGGCCTGGTCCCAGTCCCACACTGACCTCATGTCTCCCCCAGCTTCCTCCTCCCAGCCCAGATGCAGCCAGCTGCAGCCACAGTGTGAGCCTCCTTGTTTTACCTACAAACAAACAAACAAACAAACTTTCAGTGCCCTGTTCCTGGCCTGGCTGTCTTTGGCCAAAGGTCTTCAGCGATTCCAGTCTAATCCTTGGCTTATCTTCTTTTTCTTCCCACTTTCTCCAGCCCCTCTGAGTTACCACTGCTCGACTGCTCGACTGCTCGCTCTTTTAGTGGAGGACAGAGCAATCTAGTTTGTGTGTGCGTTACCCTAACTTTCTGTTTCTCTAAGTGAGGAAGAAGTTGGCTACCTCTGTCCAGTGTCTCTTGGGCATAGAGGCTTTCCTTGTTCCCAGTCTCAATGTCAGGGTTGATTGGGGGTGGGGAGTGGGGGGTGTATGTCACTCTGCAACTTTTGTTCAGCCCTGTGCTGGGCTTCTACACATAAACAGGCTTCCCTCCCCACAGATCATCCAGTAGGAGTCCAGCACAATGAACAGAACAGTCACTACTGGGAAAGGTGGAAGTGGGGAGCTGTGATAGGCTGGAGAAGGTGGGGACAGAACTGAGCCTAGGGAAGAATCTGAAGGGTCCACAGCATTCATGGGAGTGAGCTCTTGTGTGTACAGAGGGGCAGATTAAGCTCATGGTTGTTTTGTTTTGTTTCTTACTGACAGTCACATGTGCTGTACTCAGCTAGGGAGACAGAAACCAGGCAGGACTTTTCCCAGTCTAAGAACAAGAGGTAAGATTCTGACCAGCTTCTACGTGAAATAGACAGGGACTAGACTTTGGATCAGTGACTTGTGACTTGGATTGGAACACACACACATACCTTGGGTTTTCCAAGGCAGAGTTTTTCTCTGGAACTCACTCTGTAGACCAGGCTGGCTTCAAACTCAGAGTTCTGCCTGCCTCCACTTCCCAAGTGCTGGGTTTAAAGGCGTGTGCCACCACCACCCAGCTTGTACAGAAACCTCCTTGGAGTAGCTGCAGCAGGGCTTGGCCCTGTTCAGTATTGCGTGTGTGTTGGGATAGAGCCTTATGCAGGTCACTTTGCAGAGGTAAGGGCTGGGGTGTGCATTCTCAGTAGGGAAGGTTGCAGAATACTAAGAGCCTTCCTTCCCTGTGCAGGCTGCAGGAGTACACTGAGCATCTTTTAGAGCCCATGCCTCCCCTCCCCCACTCTCCGTTGGGACACTTCCCCTGCTCTAACTGCCACAGAGATCAGGCAAACATCAGTACTTCCTTTTCCTCCCTCTTCTGGACCTGCCTAGGACACACCCCAACGCCAGGGCCCACTGGATGCAAGCTGAACTTCAGAGACCAGACTCTCACCCTGACAGGTTCTACCCTCTTGCCCCATGAGCTATCTTCCCACACTAACCCCTCTAGAGCCATTTCAAGCTAGTTCTCAAGATTTTTTTTTGGTTATCATTATTCTCCACTAAGAGTCAGCATTATAGTATTGTTGGTTGGGACAGACTTGAGAGGGGTCCATCCTGCTCCTCATAAATGCTTTCGCAACAGATCAGAAGGCAGTGGCTGTGCACTCCTGTGTGTCTAGCCCTACACACACAGCTTTTCTGTGGTTGAGGGGACACAAACCCAGCCTGCTATTTAAGGGGGCATGTACCCCTTATATACAGAGAAGGAGATCCACAGCCAAAGCAGAGGTAAAAGAGGTAATGATGCTACGGAGCCTTATGGAGTGGTGAGACTTAGCCTAGGCCCAGAAGAATCAGGAAGATTTGAAAGGGAAAAGGGAATAGCAACAGAAAGAAAAACAAGCATAAACTCTAAGAGACAAGAATGACTAGGACTTGACAGGTGTGGTTCCCACCTTCAATCCCAGCATTTGGGAGGCAGAGGCAAGTGGATCTCAGAGTTCAAGGCCAGCCTGGTCTACAAATTCCAGGCTAGCTAGGGCTACACAATGAAGCTGTCTTGAAAAAGGAGGAGGAATAAGAAGAGAATGACAGAGACTTGCTTTACAAACACCATTGTAGACCCTTTTGGAGCAAGGAGCTAGGAACTTATCTAAGTACCTATATCATGCAATACTGTATATTAATGCACTTAAGCTTTATAGCAACCCCGTGAGAGAGTACTGTTGTAGCCACAATTGAGAGATAAGGAAAATGAAGATTACAGAGGCAATCCATTCTAAGTCCAGGGTCACACAACTGATAAGTGGTGGGGAAAAGAATTTAAATCCAGGTCTGTATGAGTCTAAAACCCCTCACATTATGATCACCTTTGAATGACAAAGTGAGAGTCCAGGCATGAGATGAATGAGTTAAATTGGGTGTCAAAACCTAGAACAAGTTGTCATTGGCTAATATATAGATCTTCAAATAGAATTTATTTGCTAAACCAAGGGTTTTGAGTTTTTTTGTTCTGTTTTGGTTTGTTTTTTTGTTTTTTTGTTTTTTTTGGATTATTATATTTATGACTAGGGAGTAGAATATCGAAATTGAAACTGGCCTTTTGCACATGCTAGGCAAGTGTAGTACCACCGAGCCACATTCTCAGCAGAGTTTTGGTTTTGTTTCTTTCCCCGCAGCACTGATCATCCTTTCTTCCTGTTTGGCGTAAGTTAGACCCGACAGTGTAGAGCTTAAGTAGTTAAAGGGAGCTTATCTGACCCACTGCAGCCAAAGAGTTTGAGGGAAAAGACTTGCCATATAGCTGGAGATAGCGCGTCATGACAGAGCACTTGTCCTCACTAATGCTAACAACAACAACAACAAAGATAACAAAATAAAGGGGGAAAGAGAACAGTTGTATTGGGAAAGGGGGAAGGTTTGAACTGGGAGTAAGTAGGGAGCAACTAGATACTACTGACACACGCGCATATGTCATGCTTACTGACTGTACGGATGGAAGGCTTTGCTCTTGTCGCTGCCAATGTACATGGTACAAGATAGTTTACAAGATAGAATGCACCCTCCTTCTGTATCCTCATGAGGCCAGGAAGGCGAGTGTTGTGGCTGTTGCTGTAGATGAAGAAACTGAGGCTGACGTAAAGGAAGTGACTAATTTGTTCAAGGCTCCACGGTGATCTGGGAGCCATCAGATACAATGAAAAAACTTGGGACTTTGGATCACAGAGCTAAGTTTGTGTCCTGGCTCCCATACTCTAAATAGCTGTGTGAGGTTAGATTACTTTTAACAGTTAGGATTAGAGTTAAGGTGTTTTATTGAGGATCTAGGTCAGCAGGTGAGCTCAGTAGGTCAGATTCAGGTATCTGGTGCTCTTGATCATATGCCACACCGTGTTTTGGACACTAAGTCATTCATAATCCTTTTCCGGTGTCAGGGCCCCTCTTCCCTTGCCAGCCTGGAAGCTCCTCCCCCTCCCCACTGCTGTGAGGGCTGACTTGCTGACTGCTGGTTGATAGCCACCTCCCTGGAGAGCCTGTTGCACTTTCAGTCTCTTGGGACTGTGACTGCTGGCCAGAATTCCTTCCTTGCCTTCCTATCTGTGCAGCCCATTGCTGGATTTGAGGGGGCTCAGTCTTACTGCCACTTCATCCCCTTCTGAATGGACCTGGAGATTTCAGGCCCAGGAATTCTGCTGTGAAATGCCAGGACCCAAATAATACAGTGGACACAATGATCCTTGTTAGGATACAAGAAAATAGATTTCATTCTGAAGTTTTCCTATGTGTGCATATTTTATACACACAGTCCCCCCATTCCCCTCTCTTTATTCCTCCTCTCCACACATTGCCCTTCCTTTTTCCAAGTAGTTCCCCTTCTGCTTCTCTCTCTCTCTCTCTCTCTCTCTCTCTCTCTCTCTCTCTCTCTCTCTCTCTGCCTCTCTCTCTCTGCCTCTCACTCACACACACATTTAAAATATATTAAAATTTTGATTTCACATATGAACTATGAATCTTTTCCTCTCTAGGCCTAAGTCTTTTTTGTTTTGAGGCAGGTTTTTATTATGTATCTCTGACAGGCCTAGAACTCCCTAGGTAGACCCGGTTGGTCTGGAGCTTGCATGACCCTGCCTCTGCTGCCTGAATACTGGGATTACTGTAAACTTACCACATCCAGCGTGTTTTACTTCATTCACCTAGTGCCCTTGTTGTAGACTTTTTAAGATTTATTTTTTAGTTATGTGTATTCGTGTCTTACTGTCTGTATGTTTTTGCATACAAGTGCCAATATGCTTCCCTGGAGTGACAGACAATTATGGAGCTGCTCAGAGAGGGTGAGGGCTGGGATTTGAACTCTGGTGTTCTGCAAGGCAGTACCTACTCTTACTGCTGAGCCATCTCTCCAACCCTGTCATAGACTTTCTACTTCATTTCCTGAAAAGAGAAACAGCCCCAGACGGATAAGTGCCCAGTGTTTGGCTGCAGTGTGTCAGAGAGCTGCAGTAGAATTAGGTCTGTGGTCTTGCAGCCTGAGGCTCCCTCTGCTATCCTGGAGGGCCTTTATGTACATCTGCTACCCACTCTGAGGGACGACTGCTGACTATCCTGAGCTTGAACACTCACTCATTCTTAGCAAATGGGAATCCTGTTGGTGGGAATGAGAAGAAACCTCATCCAGTTGTACCGTTTCCCTCCCAGCCGGTCCGAGAAGAAGCTGCGTCTGGGAGAGATCAGTGCTAGAGGCTAGGTCCATTGAAGCCTCACAGCACCAAAGTCCCATCTCTGCCTCCCAACAAGGGGTTGCCCTGGTGCCATCATGCATATTGACTTTGACTTTTGAGGCTTTGGAGCAAATACTGAGAGACTAGACTAACGAGAGACGTCTATTAGTCGTTCCTTAATGATCTAGCAAATCCCTGTACTGAGGAAGAACAAAAGTTGACCAGGTACTACCCTCAGTGCTTTAAAAGTAATAACTAATCCGTAGCATAAGTACGTGCAGAAGGTATTATGTCCATTTCACAGGTGAAAATACTAAGGTTTGAAGTAGTTTTTCCAGTGTCATTGCTTGAAACAAAGATTCGACCTTAGGCTAGTACCAGAGCCCATATAATGCTGCAGCTTTGCAACACCTTGCTCAGTACCCCTCCTTGTTTCATTGTTTATTTGGGGTGGGGGTTCAAGACAGGGTTCCTCTGGGTAACAGCTCTGACTGTCCCAGAACTCTCTCTGTAGACCAGGCTGTCCTCAAACCCACAGAGATAGGCCTGCTTCTGCCTCCCAAGTGCTGGGATTAAAGGTGTGCGCTACAACTGCCCAGCATCTCCCCTTGTTTCTGATGTTTGTCTTGATGGGATAGGGATGACATCAGGATAACTGAACAAGAAGTGGTTTTTCTTTTGTCTTCATCTTTTCTTCTCTCCTAAATCATGACTGTCCCTCTCATCTCTCCACAGGTCACTACTTCCAGTGGGGTCCAGAAGAGGGAGGAGGCACTGCCTCCTCGATAGTAACTTTACAACACAATGCAGAGTATCAAGTGTGTGGTAGTGGGCGATGGGGCCGTAGGCAAGACGTGCCTTCTCATCTGCTATACAACTAACGCCTTCCCCAAGGAATACATCCCCACTGTGTTCGACAATTACAGCGCCCAGAGTGCGGTTGATGGGCGCACTGTGAACCTAAACCTGTGGGACACTGCGGGCCAGGAGGAATATGACCGCCTCCGCACCCTTTCCTACCCTCAGACCAACGTCTTCGTCATCTGCTTCTCTATTGCCAGTCCACCCTCCTATGAGAACGTGAGGCACAAATGGCACCCAGAGGTGTGTCACCACTGCCCCGACGTGCCTATCCTCCTGGTGGGCACCAAGAAGGACCTGAGAGCCCAGCCTGATACCCTACGGCGCCTCAAGGAGCAGGGTCAAGCGCCCATCACTCCACAGCAGGGCCAGGCGCTGGCCAAGCAGATCCATGCTGTGCGCTACCTCGAGTGCTCAGCACTGCAGCAAGATGGCGTCAAGGAGGTGTTTGCGGAGGCTGTCCGGGCAGTGCTCAACCCAACACCGATAAAGCGTGGGCGGTCCTGCATCCTCTTGTGACCCTGGCGCTCAGCTTGGAGGCTATCCCTTGTCCCCCCACCAATTGTGCCTTGGCGCCTTGTCTGCCCCCAGCTGTGCCTTAAGGACTAATTCTGGCACCCCTTGCCTGGGAACTCCCTGAATGCCTTTTATTCCTTAAGGAGGTACACAGGGAAAGGGGCTCTGGGCCCCACCCCACTCTGCTTGGGAATACCAAGTATTCCATGAGTTCACCTAAGCCAGGTTCACCTTTTTAAGAGGCCAACCCGGTGCTTGCCTCTATTCCCCGCTACTGACCAGTTCATCCAGCTTTCCACAAAGTTGTTGCTGCCTGTTGTGATGCCTCCTAAGACAGGGGCTCTAACCTCTCTCTGCCTTAGCTCTTGGACTAGGCTCTCCAAGATGTTCTCTCCCTCCCCCAAGGGAAAAACCACAGAATCCTGAGAAGAAAAATGTGCCCTAACCTGCCCCATGTGCCCAGGACTTATGCACCTGCTGACTGACTCAGGCCCCGTGCTCCTGGGGGCCTTTCCTACCCCCACCAGCATCAATAAAACCTCCTGTCTCCAGTGCCCGGCTCCTCCCTATGTTCTGGCCATGTGCTGGGCATTAGCGGGTGGGCATGAGCTAGGGCTCCCCAGAGACTGGGAACCTTTTGTTTCCTCTAAGAGGGGTCAGAGACAGTAGGCTCCATTGTGGTTCTTCACCACTACCCTCAATTTCCCTAACCAAGCTCTGGGCCCCAGCCACCGATGCCCCAGTGAAGTAGGATGCAAAGCTTGAGGGGAAGACTTCCTGTCTAGGGCTCCAAAGGGGTTTTGAAACCAGCCTGAAGGCAGGTGCAGTCGGTCATACATCTGAGTTGTCCCTTAAATGGTTCTAAGGGGAGAGGTCTTCACTGGCAGGATGACAGTCATAACCAGCCCCCAGACGGTTGAGCCACTTCTGTTCACCAAAATGGAGGCAGAGGCGTGGCTTAGGACACCCTAGGCAGCAGTGGTAATGAGATCATCATGTGAGATAACTGGAGCCTGCAGAGCTGCTGGAGACTTAACCCTTCCGTTCTGGAGCCCATTCTTCACCTCAGTTCCCATGCAGAAATGAGCCCCAGGAGGAACATACCTGCCTCAGATTGTTGGCAAAAGAAGGAAATTTATTGTCCTTTGAAATAAAATATACAAATAAAAGCTGGGGCCCTGGGACAGTAGAGAGGATAAAGGAAAACCAAGGAACCCATTCTGAAGTACTGAAATCTACCTCTGACCCCTTCCCCTGCTCAAAGGAGGGAAAGGTCTTATAAGCCTGTGATTTTAGGGTCCTTTATTTTTTTATTTTTTCTAAAACAGGGTCTTACTGTATAGCCCTGACTCGCCTGAAACTAACTGTAGACCAGGCTGGCCTTGAACTCAACAGATATTTGACTGTCTCTGCTGTGTTGGGATTAAAGGCATGTGCCATCATACCTGGCATCTTACTTCATTTTTGAGACAAGGTCTCACTGTGAAGCCCAGGTTGGCATGGACCCTCCAACGTGCTGGGATTACAGACATAATTCCCAAAAGCTAGAGGTTTTAGATGGGAAAGAAAAATATATCCTACATCTGATGCTTCTTCTGGGATGAGTTATCTGTCAAGACAAAGCACAACACTACTGGATAACCTCAAACAAAGCCCTTAGAAATCATAGCGCACACTTCCCCCAGTCACACGCAGGAACGCAATGAAACTGATGGGGAAGAGGGTACATCTAGAACACCCGGGCAAATTTATGGACCTATCGCCTGGATGCATACACTCTGGGTGTACATGGTAGATTGATAGACACATCAGTCAGATGAATGACCAGAGAGAGATGGCTGTGGTCTTCAGGTAGCAACCACTGCTCTAGACCCTAACCTTAGTGAACCTCAGGACCTTTATTTTTTAGCACCAAGTGGTGGAGCTTTCCTGCCAGCTCAGTTTCTTAGGACCTCTCAGTGAATGGTGACGCTTCTTGAAGATCCCTGTGAGTGGTGGGGAGAGGTGAGTAGTGCTGGGGTCAGCCCTGTCAGACCCTTCCCGCTCTTCTCTCCCAGTCCCCACAGTGAGAAGGGCCCAGAGAGAACGTGGAGATAGGGAAGGCCAGAGTGGTTTCTTGTTTTCCAGCATCAGGGACAGGGTTAGAATCTCTTTTCCTCAGGCTGAGAGGTTATTAGCAGTTCTTTGTTCCCGAAGTCCCACCAGGCTGTCATGTGGAACGCCATGTTGGTTAGGACAACAGTGTACTCCAGGATGGCAAAGATGGTATACACTGTTATGAGGACACAAGGAACATGATGAACCTCCTGTTTAACCCTCTCGTAGCTTCTTAAATCACATTACCGGCCAGTGATAGCCAGTGACTGCCCACCACCAAAACCACACCGTTGCTCTCAAGTCACTCATTTACAGACCCTAGCCTGGCCTCACCTCCAGCCTCACAGTACATGTTGTGCCGGAAGTAGACAGCCAGCGCCGAGAAGAAGGAGATGAAGTTGATGATGAAGAGCCGCTGTTTCCAGCTGTAGGACTTGCGATCCTAGAGGAGAGGCTATCTGGTCACTCCGCAGCTTGTTGGGTATATATTGGTAGGCTTCCATCTTAGACTCAGTTCCTAAAGGTTGGGACTCTCTACCCACACACCTACTGGTTGCCAAGATGATCATGGAAGGGGGAGTTTACAGCAGGGGCAGCAAAAATGATGAGCATTTGGGGTCTGGGGGACAACCAAGCTCAGGAATAATGCTATCCTTGCCTTTCCCACTTGAAGTTCACCCACCAATCCAACACTTTCAGATTCTGTGGGGCAAAGAAAGGCCACATATGTGGTTGAGGTTATTACAAACCAATCCACTGACATAGTGTTTCTAATCCACTGGGTGTGGCTGCTACCCTTGATTTTGGCCCCATTTCCGGCTTCTATGCATTCTCCAGTATACCCAGACAGTTGAGTCAAGCATTCTCCACTCTCCAAGCCTCAGCCCAAAGCCCCATATCCTTCTGCTGGGTTCCTATTAGAAAGTCCTTTGTCACCCGTTATTACCCACATCCTGAGGACAGATGTCCTTTTCTTCTGGGCCTCCTAGTGCCCAATAGGGGTAGACCGTACCTCCTGACTTACTGTGTGCTTCTTGGTCAGCCGCCAGAGAATGCAGGTGAGGAGCATGTAACTGAGGGATGCCGCGATAAACACAATGAAAGCATTTTCATGGATGGCTGGAGGGAGAGAGGAGGATGGACACCACCCTCACCCTTAGGCAGGATGGAGGGCTGCGCCCGCTTCCCATTCCCTTCACCCCTCCCTGCCCCGGCACCCACTGAAGTCCTCGGAGGAGGAGACGTAGGTAAGCACGAGCAGCGCGAGGTTCTCCACCACATTGAGACTGAAGTTAATGCGGCAGAGAAGGCGGTAACCCGGACACGGGGACACGCAGCTGAGGTAGTGGTTCCAATAGGCGAAGGCTGTCAAGAAGCGGGGTGCCGAGTGCAGGCCAATGCAGAAACGCCACACGTAGCGTTGGGGAACCTCCCCACCAATGGCGGAGCTCACTGATGGCAGGTAATTGGGCACCTAGAGAGTTAATCCGGGAGTCTAAGCAGCCCCTTTGCTAGTCTGGCCCACCAGGAGAGTCTTCTCCCCATCCATCAAAGCCACTCCCTTCTCTTCCAAGTTGTCCTTCTGGTGCCCACTTCTAGGACTGACATGTTCATTCCCTAGTCTGTCTGGGTTTTAGACAAGGGTAAGGTGACTAACTCCATTTTTCTTGAAACTGGAACCTACACATTTGGGCAGGTTCTCCTCCTGACAGCTTGGGCAGTGCCTGAATAAAGAAGGCTCTGTGGGCATCCCAGGATTCCAGGTTTGAGTCCCAAAGACCAGGATGAGTCACAGACCTTCCGGACTTTCTTTGGAAAGTCCTGCTGAGCTGTTCCTCTCACTGCTTCCAGCTCCACTCATTCCCCTAGGCAGGCGCACCGATGGATGCTATGAGATCCAGAGGGGAGCCAGGAATTGCAGGTAATCCCTAGTCTAATCATATGATTGCATTTAAGGAAGCGGGATGCACCCCGGCAGTGGTGGTGCACACCTTTAATCCCAGCACTCAGAAAGCAGAGGCAAGCAAGGTCAAGGCCAGTTTGGTCTACAGAGCAAGTTCCGGGACTGCCAGGGCTACACAGAGAAACCCTATCTCCAAAATAGAACAAAAACAAAAAGGAAAGAAAAAGAAAGGGATCTCCTGAGATCATCTAAGAAAATAGCCCTGCTGGGTGTGGTAGTGCACACTTTTAATCTTAGCAGAGACAAAGGCAGGCAGATCTCTGTGAGTTCCAGGCCAGCCAGGGCTACCAAGAAGCCTGTCTCAAAAGAAAAAAAAAAAAGGAAAAGCCGGGCATGGTGGCACAGGCCTTTAATCCCAGCACTTGGGAGGCAAAGGCAGGTGGGTTTCTGAGTTCGAGGCCAGCCTGGTCTACAGAGTGAGTTCCAGGACAGCCAGAGCTACACGAGAAACCCTGTCTCCAAAAACCAAAAAAAATAAAAAGGAAAATGTGACCCTATTCCTGTGCACCTCTTCTCCCCATCTTTTTCATGTGCCTGGAACTCCTCGTTCTTTGAAGAGCTGTGGTCCTTAGGCTTGATGAAAGACAGGAAGGTAACATTCACAGAGCTGCAAGGACTCATGTTATTTGTTTGACAGGCAAGATAATGGGGGCAAGTGAACAGTGGTTTAGCTAGGAAACCCAGGGGATAGGACAAGGACCTCTTGCATGACAGTGTTTTGCAAATTTTAACACACATGGACTTATTGTAAAATTGTGTGCCATGTATGTAGCAGAGGATGGCCTAGTCGGTCATCAATGGGAGGAGAGGCCCTTGGTCTTGTGAAGATCATATGCCCCAGTACAGGGGAATGCCAGGACCAGGAAGCAGGAGTGGGTGGGTTTGGGATCAGGGTGGGGGGAGGGTATAGGGGACTTTCGGGATAGCATTTGAAATATAAATGAAGAAAATATCTAATAAAAAAAAAAAAAAAACAAGGAAAAAAAGAAATACAACAGAGAAAGAAAATTACTATTTTTGATTTGATTAGTAATTAAAATCCATTATTATGATTTAAAATAAAAAAGAAATGTATGCCATGCAGGTCTGGAAGGTGAGAGTTCCTTGTGTCAAAGATTCCAATACCAGAAGCTGCCAACCCATTACCCATGCTTTCTACAGACACTTTTACAACAGCCAGGACACTGGAGAGCCCAGCAACTTAGCAACTCTGCTCTACGTCTGAAATGGCTAGTCTTTAGGTATTCAGAAATAGTTCTGGAAACTCCATTCCTTTCTTCTGATGATGCTGAATAAGCCGCTGGACTGCTGGGATAGTGGGCAGTGCTGGAGGGAGCCCCCAGAGAATGGGGAGGGCCATCCACAGAGCACTGTCAGGGGAAGCCAAGGGCAGAGCTCTCAGAGAAGCTGCTCATCCCACCTCTGCCTTTGTCAGCAAGGTGATCCGGAGCCCCAGTGTCCTCACTGGCAATGTGGTGATTATAATGTCACCTGTCTTATACGGGGTTTATTTAATTTTGTTATAATGTCACCTGTCTTATACGGGGTTTATTTAATTTTGTTATAATATCACCTGTCTTATATGGGGTTTATTTAATTTTGTTATAATGTCACTTATCTTATACAGGGTTTATGTAACTTTGTTATAATGTCACCTACCTTATACGGGATTTATTTAATTTTGTTTAATTAACTAAGACAGAGTCTCACTATGAAGCTCCAGCTGGCCTGGTACTTGCTGTGTAGACCAAGTTGACCTTGAACTCACACAAATTCACCTGAGAGTGCTAGGATTAAAAGCATGTGCCAGTATTCCTGGCTTTGCAGGGTGCAGACCATCTGCAGTGTCAGGCCCACAGCGGGTATAACAGTGATAGCTTCCTAGCCCGGCAGTGGTGGCACACGCCTTTAATCTCAGCACTCGGGAGGCAGAGGCAGGTGGATTTCTGAGTTCGAGGCCAGCCTGGTCTACAAAGTGAGTTCCAGGACAGCCA
>NC_034590.1:73055266-73069783 GCF_900095145.1 Mus pahari | reverse complement strand
TTTAATTTATTTATTGCAGGTATGTGAGTACACTGTGGCTGTCTTCAGACACACCAGAAGAGGGCATCAGATCCCATTACAGATTGTTGGGAGCCACCATGTAGTTGCTGGGAATTGAACTCAGGACCTCTGGAAGAGCAGCCAGTGCTCTTAACCACTGAGCCATCTCTCCAGCAAACTCCCACACACACCATACATGCTTTATTGTTTTCTTCTTTCTCTCTCTCTCTCTCTCTCTCTGTCTCTTGTCCTGGTTATTCTAAAACTCATCAATAGACCAGGCTGGCCTTGAACTCACAAAGATCCACCTGCCTCTCCTTCCCAAGTGTTGGGATTAAAGGAGTGAGCCACCACCACTAGGCTTGGTCTCCCTATTCTTGATCCCTATTGTTTTTTCCAGCCAGAAGCTAGAATGAACTTCTAAGGCACAAACCTGATCACATCTATAACTGCCTAAAATCTTTCCACAGTTGTTAGCCTGGCACTCACAATGATCCGCCCTCACCTCCGCACAGTCCAGCAACAAAGTTCCTCCCTTCAGGAAAGTTATCTTCAGTGTCTACACTAGTTTAAATGTCTCTTCTGAGTCCTGCAGTTCCTGTATTCCCTTTATCACAATAAGAATCCCAATTCAGGGTCAGGAGATGCCAAAAGACACCAGTTAGGTAGCTCACAACTACCTGTTACTCTAGTTCCAGGGGATTTGATGCCTTCTTCTGGCTTCCATGGTACCTGCCCTTTTGTGCACAGACACAGACATAGGCACACATATAAACAAACAAACAATTCTAACTCACTATATTGTAACTGTACCCAAGGACCATCTCTTGTGTGATTCAGATGCTAAGAGCAACTGAATATTCATCTCAATACCTCTGACATACACCTTGTACTCCTGAGCCCCCAGGAAAGACCTAGTAGAGATCTAGGAAGCAGAAAGTCTATCCTGGTTTCTAGCTAGCCTGAGTGGACACAGGTTGTGGGGAACAAGACTGCCAGTAGAGAAACCAAACTTGAAGACTGCAGAATAGAGATCTCATTGGGGATTCCCTAATCTGAGCTAAAACTACTTGTGACTTATCCTGGCTCCTGGCCTCTTATACATCCTTAGTCTCTTGATTCCTCTAACCTAGTTTTTCTTCAGCATCTTCCTCCTCCTGACCAATCCTGCCCAGACGAAGGTCCTCCCCTTCCCCCGACTCCCTCACCCTCACCCTCACCACACTTTGCTCCAACTCCTCTGTATTTTCTGTAATCCTCTTCCAACTCTACTCCTAGAGTCCCTGCCTCTCATTTCTCCATTCACCCTGACCTGCCTTACCCCCAACCCTTCGTCACTTTCCTTTTGCTGACCCTCCATCTCTCGCCTACTTGCTGATTCTTCCCTGGCCACTACCTCATAACCTGCCCCTGCCCCGGGTGCTCGGATGCTGGAACTCACCCCACAGTCAGTGGCCACCGTGTACTCAAAGTGGAACACCAGAGACCAGATGATGCAGAAGAAGAAGCCGAACAGGGGAAAAGTGATGACCCACCAGACAAAGGCTGTGAAGCGGAGCCGGAACACGGTCCCATCAGGGTCCAAGGCCGCAGAGAACATCCTGTAAGAAGTGGTCCAAGCAAAGCAAGGGGCACAACTTGGGGCCTGGTAGGATACCTGGGCCTGGGGAAGTAGAGCCCTTTCCAGAGCTGGCACAAGGAAAAGCCAGAACATAAATGGAAAGAAGGTCAGAAAGGGAGAAGAAGAAGATGAAGAGAGATGGGACAGAAGTGGCAGAGACAGTCAGGGGCAGCTGTCAGGAACCATGGCACAGTGATACTCTAGTTCCATCTTTTAAGAGTCTAGACAATAGAGGATGCCCGGGGCTGAACACTGGGACTGTGAGGACTTCACAATCACCATCCTTATGGCAACTGAGGAGAAGGTTCAGGAGTGGAAAAGTTATTCTTCCCATCACACACAGGACGAGACAAAGGCTCAGAACTATACCAGAACCAAATGCCTGGACTAAAGCCTCTTGTTATCTAGCAGCTTAAGGCACTAAATTAAGGACCTCTGGCTCAGATTAGCTCAGACCTCCCACTGTCCCTGTCTGATCACATTCCTCCTTCTCACCCATGTTCAACTGGGAACAATGAGAAGGTCCTAGGACCCATTTCAGCAGAACTACAAGCTACCAGCCATTCCACCCCCAGGCTCTAAGTGAGCCAAGCCACAGGTCAGCAAGCACTGTTATTCTGTGGAGCCTAAATGTCCATTTCTGTCCCCTCTGAGAGGACTATCTGATCCAATTCAAAACTTGGAAGAATATGAGGGTCTTGAGAACCTTCTCCCTTCAGCTTCAGCTCAGTATACTGAGTCAAATCCAGGAAGCCTCCCTCCATCCAGGTTAAACACACCAGGAAGCTGGCTTTTCCCACTCCGTCCCTCCTGGCAGAAAAGTTACCCCCACACCCCACAGTCCCTATGGCTCTGATCACCATGGCTATTCCAGGGCTCTCTTTAGGGCAAGCAGAGGCAGAGATCTGGCTTTGGAGTAAAAGGCCTAGGACCAAATCTTCTCTTGGATTCCATACTTCCTACCATAAAGGAGGAAGCAGAACCCAGTCCACCAGACTAGCTTTTCATCAGGAATGGGGTGGGATGGGAGGGTGGTCAAGAAACACTTACACTGGGTGCTGCAGAATCCTAGGATGGGACTGAGGACTCCAGTCAGACTGAAACTGCTCCGGACCAGAGGGTCCCACCCCCAGGTCCTCAGGGCCTGCCCTCCGCCCACAAAGCCAAGTTCTCCATGCCTGCCCAGGCACACAGCCTTCTCAAAATCAACAAGGCCACCTCATAAATCCCAGAACACTGTGCAACTGTAAGAAGTGATAGTGACTAAGGTCAGCCCACTAAGCTTCTTTGCCAGGCATGGGGGCGGAGACCTTTCTAAATATTGTGTCCAGGGGAGACGAGTAGGCTTCTAGAAAGGGAAAAAGAGAAAGAAAAAAAGGGATCTGGCTCATTTTTTATTGGCACATGACTGGGTATGTATTTAGATCCACTAAGAGAACTGACTAGCCTGTATTAAGAGAGTTAAGAGGCCAGTGAGATGACTAAAGGGTAAAAGTCCCTATCATGCACCCTAATGGTCTGAATTAGATCCCCAGAACCAATGGGAAGGCAGAAGGAGAAAACCAAGTCCACAGAGCTGCCCTCTGACCGACACACATGTACCATGGCAAATGCAGGCATGAGTGCATGTGCTTACATACACACACATAAAGAGTAACTAAAATAGAATCAGATTCAAAAGAGTTCTAGACAGGACTGAATATGGGCTATCAGTGTCCAGCCTGTATCCATACAGAAATAGTTAATGGTAGCTTGGGTTGAATCAACAGCAGTCTGACAGCAATAGGAATAAATAGTATTGCTTATGCCTGTATTGCCCAAGCCAGCTGAAGTCCAACTATCCAGATATGGCCCAACAAAGACAACACAGTTAACAACTGGATCCAGTCCAAGGACGTAGTTAGGGTTGTCAGGAGCTTGTAGACCCTATCCTGGAAGGTCGCCTGCAAAAATTAGAGCGACACTCCTCGGATGGACTTAGGGTCTCCATTACTGTCTTCTCATCTACGCAGGCCTGACATAAAACCAGGAGGAGAGCACAGTGCCTGTCACAGAAGAACCAAGACAAGGGTAGGGACCGGAAAGAAAATCAATGTTGGCTGGACATGGTAGTGTTTGTCTTTAATCCCAGCACGTAGGAGGCTGAAGCAGGTGGATCTCTGTGAGTTTGAGGCCACCCTGGTTTACATAACAAGTTGTAGGCCAGCCAGTGAGACCCTGTCTCACCCCCCATCCACCCAAATCTATGCTTATTTAAAAAAAAAAAAAAAAAAAAGGTGTGTGTTCATTGCTAGTTACTAAATCTCCTTATACAGGTTACTTGAAGGATGATGAAGCTTCCTGTTACTTGGGATGTGTAAGTAGAGGTGTGTTGTTAGTGATGGGTGTGTTATGCTGGGTTACTTACTTTATGCCTAGGGCTGGCCCTTCCTGGGTTATTTTGGGTAGGAAACTCAAAGCATAAATAAAAGCTTCAATTGTATCCAACAGAAGAGTCTCAGGGAGTGAGGGTGAAATATTCCCAGGGCCACTAGGCCAGCAACTAACCTATGCTTTAGTTCCCTAACTAGTATACCAAGAGTGGGTAGTGGGTATCAGGTAGGCTGAGGTCATGGGTCCCGTTAGCCCCCAGGGCCAGTCAGAAGGGCAGAGCAAACAATGTACTATTTAACTTATAAGCTGTAAAAACTTTATATTTTAGTTTGGACTACCTGCCTTTCCCAAGGCACTAGACTGGGAATCATATGTATTTACTCAACAAATTCTTTTTGACTCAGTGTAGTGTT
Organism: Mus pahari; assembly: GCF_900095145.1. Lineage (NCBI taxonomy): Eukaryota > Metazoa > Chordata > Mammalia > Rodentia > Muridae > Mus > Mus pahari. The sequence goes on along the minus strand of NC_034590.1, from coordinate 73,065,376 downwards.
TGTTCTCATGGAGATACCAGTATGGTGAGGAAGACAGATACAGATATGGTATGAGAGAAATGTAGACAGTAACACCAAGAACAGTAGGCACTTATAAAAAGGAGTTGCGTCTGACTCAAAGAGGCCAAGCAAGGTGTTCCAGAGGAGGAAACACCTTACAAGGGATTTTCAGGACAGACAGGAGTTAGGTAATGAGAACACATGATGCATTATCTGAAGTAAGCACTAAGGCAGGAAATGATCTTAGATCACCTAGCTCACTGGTTCTCAACCTTCCTAAAGCTGTGACCGTTTAATACAGTTCCATTTGTTGTGGTGACCTCCAAACCTAAAGTTATTTTGTTGCTACTTCATAACTGTAATTTTGCTACTTTATGAATCATAATGTAAACATCTGATATGCAGGACGTCTGATATGTGACCCCCCCCCACCCCTATGCTTGAGAACTGCTAACGTGGCTGCTCCCCCCCCCCGTCCTTTCCTTCCATTTACTTTTGTGTATTTATTGGAGGGTAGGGATGAGATAGGGTTTCATGCTTTAGCCCAGGTTGACCTTGCTTTCAAGTGAGTCCTCCTGCTTCAGTCTCCCCGCTGCTGGGATTACATGCACAAGGCACTACCTCTGGTTTCTCTATCCCCTCTGTGATCTCTCATCAAGTATCATGTCTGCAAATTAGAAAGAAAACTTTCAAGTCATATTGAACAAAAGAAGCAGGACATCGCCCCAAACTCCCATTCAGAATCCTGTGCTAGACCTAGGCTTCCTATGGGGCAGATGGCCTTTTACAGGAGGTGAGGGTCATATAATGCCAGGCCTTCAAAGCTCTCTCTAAGGCTAACTAAGCTCCATGTCCAGGCTCCCCCTCACCTGGGGCCCTACCTCTTTATCTCCTGACCCACCTCCTAACCTTATGATTGCTTACTCTTTCTCATTCTCTTCCTCGTCCTGTTTTAGACCCTTTGTGCTCCCTACCCAACTTCCCATGTTGTCTCTACCTGGACTCTACCCTAGTCTTAAAAAGGAACAGGGCAGGCACCATAGACCTGTCTATAGACATGGAAACTGATGCTCACACTCAGGGTCTCGGGTAGCACTGTCACTCAGTGAAGAAGAAACATAACAGACGCCAACACAAGCATTACCCCATTTACTCATATTTTATGGAGAAACTCAAATCTCACTGCATGGCTCAAGTACCCTCAGAGGACGTGGAACCCACCCTAGAAGACAGGCACGCATATAACTAGGTCTCTCACACACACAGCCGTTCTGGAAGCCATTAAATACAGGCATGTCCCTCACAATCACATACATGCACAAAACTGCATTCCCACAGACACAGGCATAAGTCCAAAGTGACAAACTGTAAAACCTTCATTGTCCTCTATCCCACTCCCATCCTTCCCCTCCCCCTCCAGGAAGCCCTGGAGCTCTTGAACCTGTTCCCCTATGAAGCAGTAATTGGATTCTGGGTTTTGATTTCTTTGTTTGTTTTCAAGGCAGGGTCTTTCTATATTACCCTGCTTGGCCTGGAACTCACTATAAAGATCAGGTTTGCCTCTCCCTCTCCCTCTCCTCCACCCCACCCCCCACCCCGCCTCTAACTTTTAAGTGCTGGGATTAAAGACATGAACCTCTATACCTGGCCAAGGTTCTGAGTTTGGGGGCTGCCCAACTTTAGTAACCTCAGCCCCTATAACTTTCCTAACTCATGAGACCTCGATTTACAAATAACCCACCAGCACCCAGGAGCCCAGTGAATTGGATGGAGCCTCCAAGAGAACTGGCTGACTCTGTCAATATGAGCCGCCAGTGCCCTCCAAGCCCTACCCCACAGTGTGTAGATGTTGTCTCCTTGAAGTGAAAGAGCAGGGACCACAGGATGCAGAAGAAGAAGGCGACAAGTGGACAGCAGACCGTGACTAGAGCCACCATAGTGAAGCGGAGCCGGACTAGGGTCCCATCCCGGTCCAGTGTCAGTGGGACCTGGTACATCTTGCCAGACCTAAGGATGGAAGGTGTGTTGTCAGGGCCCCAGGCAGCAGGGCTGAGGGCACAATGGTAATGCAAGCACTCATGCTCAATTCAAAACTTAGGGGAGGAAGTCTGAGGAGACTCCTAAACTTTGGCAGCCCCTGTCCCAGATAAGGGAGTCTCAGAATCCCAAGGCAACACTCAATTTCCGTTTCTGAAGGAAGACAACGAATTCCATCTATACTAAGATAAAGCTTGAAACAAACTCTGCAACTCTTTGCCAGTCTAGATAGGCCTTGGACTTTGTAGTTGGGTTATCTACTCTTCCACTGATTCAAGAACCAAACTTAAAACCCGTGGCCTGTACCTATCTGCCCACCCCCAAGCCTCTGCCCCAGCCTCTTCGTTCTCACTGTTTCACTCACCTGTGTAGGGCCCTGCTGCACCTTCAGGCCTGTCCCAAACTCTGGGGTTGCAGGCACAGCAATCCAGTGTAGTAGGGACTCCATGGAAGCTGACAGAACCTCCATCCCATGATTGTCCCTGCCTGCAGCCTCACGTGCTCTAAGGGTGAAAGGCTTTGCAGAATCAGGCCTGGTGATAGCCTGGGCTTGCTGTGTGCAGGTCAGAGCTGCTTCATCAGCTTCTGGTGGCTTCCCAATACCCAGTGTGCCTCCTGAGATGAAGTGAAGGCTCTTGAAACTGATTTTTTCCCTCAGACAAGAGTCTGTTGGAACGTAGTGGTGCACACCTTCAATCCCAGCACTTGGGAGGCAGGGGCAGGTGGATCTCTGTGAGTACGAGGTCACCCTGGTCTACAGAGCAATTACTGGAATAGCTAGTGCTACACAGAAAAACTCTGTCTCAGGAAACCAGAGTGGGGGAGGGGGTATAGAAGGAGATTGATTCTAAAGTTCTAAAGTCAGGCACTATAACAGCTAAGTACACACTAAGAACCCTAGCCCAACCCCTCTCAGTGTATAGATGTATAGAGGGAAAGGGAAAGCAAGATTCCACCCAGGATCAGCAGTAAGGAAATACAGGGTCCACAAAGAGCTATATATTTCAACTGATTTTCTTGATTCCTTTCTCTCTGGACCAAAACTCTAATTTTGGAATGAGCAAAAGAGAAAAGAAAACAAATACCACATATCTATACCCACGAGACAGTCTGCCTGTTCCCATTGTAAAGATGGAGAAACCAAGAGGGAGAGTCTTTTCCTCAAAGCTGAGCTTGGGGAAGTCATTCTCAAGAGTTTAGGTTTCTTGGTGCCAAACTATAGCTGGCTCCAGATACATAAAAACCGGCCCTTCTGGTCTCAAGCCATGACTCTTTCTGGCCCCACCCTTAAATAGAACTCTGATCTCAGGCTGGCCTCCTAGCATTCCAGAAACAGGTGGGCACACCTCCACATTTTCCTCTGCCTTTCCACATACCTCTCTGCCAGACCAGATCAAGTAGCCCGACCCAAGTTCTCAAGTTCTTCCTCTCCTTTGGGGCAATAAATATTTGGTCAAGCATCTCCCTGGGAAGTTGGAAGTGGCATTGATGACCCTCCCAGATCTCACCCATTCTCTAGATAGGGCCCTACACAAGAGCACTGTCCTTAGCCAGCCCACACCTAGACTCTATCTTAAGTAGATTTAACCCAATCCTCTTCCTAATGCTCCTCCCGGAAGCCAGCTGCTCTGTATCCTGTGAACCACTGGGCTCCTCTAACTGAAGACCAGATCTTCAGCTTGAACAGACCTTACCCCATGCAGGGCCAACGGGGGGGGGGGGGGGAGGGGGTATTCAAGGACAGTGTGAGAAACAAACAGAAAAGATAGTTGCTTCTACTTCTTGGCAGAGTGTCTGGCCTCCCTTTTACATGTACGACCTTGGACAAGTCACCTAACCATCCTGGGCCTGTTTCAAATTGTAAATGAGGAAATCACATAGTCTAGATTACTTCCAAGGCCTCTCCACCGTGGCCACTGCTTGATATCTCAGATTGAGGAGCCCACTACCTTAAGTTCTGCTCCTAGGCAACCTTAACCCCTTCATTGGCACTACTTAATTTCATTTTATTTTAGTTTGTGTATGCATGTGTTTGTGTACACTCTTCCAGAGAAAGGATTTTACCGTGTAGCCCAGGCTTGCTGGAAACTCCCAATCCTTCTGTTGTTGCCTCCCTGTTGCTGAGATTACAGGGCTCTGAAATCTGTTTTTGTAGAAGTATCACCACTTCATATCTAAAGTCCCTAAAGATCTCACTACCACACTCCTGTCAGAATCTACATTCTGAGCTCAGTACTTGATATACAATAGTATATGTATTTTAGTTCTATGTATTTTAGGAGTCGGTGTTATCCTCTGGGTTCCCATTTCACAGAAAAAGAAACTAAGTCCCAGGGTAGTTTAAACAAACAAACAAACAAACAAACAAAAAACAAAAAACCCACTTACTCAAAGCCACAAGCTAGTAACTGGCAGAGCTGGGATTCAAAACTAGTCTGAGATTCCAGGGCTCCCCCACGCCTCCATCCGCAGTGCCTGGAGGGATCTCGAGCAGAAGGCCCTGCGGAATAAATGAGGCAGTCTTTAAACCCAGCACACCCCGCCCTGCCACCGAGTGGGCAAAAGCAAGACGTCGGTTCAGCATCTGGATGCCTGTAGTTCCCGGGGTTCTGAGTGTGGGCACAAGGCGGGCAAGCACCTAGACCGCAGGCCTGCGGAGGCCGGACCTCGTGGCGGGGCTCCCGAAGTGGCGTTGCCCTGTGGCCTAAATTGGCCATTCCCTCCTTACTCACCCAAGTACTGGTGGATAGGGGGCTGTACCCTGTAGCCAGGGGCGCGAAACCGGGAGCCCCAGCCCGGCCCAGGGGCGAGTGGAAGGGGGCGGGTCGCAGCAGCAACGGCGTGAGGCGGGGCCAGCGCTCTGGGGTGGGTCTTAAAGAGGAAACTGGTCCCGTTTCTACACTTGCTCCTCCCCATTTTGGGGACGGGGACTCCTGGCTTTCTTTATAATCTAGCGTCTCCTGATGCCAAGCTTCCCCAGTTCGGCTCTGTCCCCATTATTTTTGAGTACGTGAGAGCAGTCAGAGGGCCCAGGACACATGGTTTTGAAATGTTGGATAAGTCACCTTGTCATCTTACCTCTGGCTGCATGCCATCACCTGTTGAAAGAATGTAAAATTAATTCAATGGGGCCCAAATTCTTTCATTACCTGACCCGATTCTCCAGTCCTCTACGCTCATTCTAATCGAATTATCCAGCCTTGCACTTCTGAAACATTAAGCCAATTTTGCCCCAGCCTTGGCTATTTTCCCTCAAACTTTATTCCCTATGGCCGGCTACAGCATCCAACAAAAGGAGCTGAAAAATAAAATAAAATAAAATAAAAATAAACCAAAAGCCACACAGCAGATAGATCCTCTAAGCCCATCCCAGAAACTCAGGGCCAAAGCTGTTCTCACCTTTCATCAGAAGAGGGAGCCCTATGCTGTCCGACTTCACTGGCGCGCGTGAAGGGTGAGGGGGGAAGGAGGGGACGTTCAGCCAGATCCAGCTTAAGGGTTCTTCATGAAAAAGGGGGGGGGGGAGGAGTGAGGAGAGGAGGAGAGAAGGGGGAGGGGACGGGGAGAGGCAGGGGGAGAAGCCAGGGCCCAGTGTTCTTTCCCCCACTTTGGCCTGGCCTAGACTGATAGTTTTGGAAAAGACTATCCTACCCAAAATAGGAAGAGTGAGGGGACCAACAATTTCCTATAGTCATCTTGGGGATTGTCAGGACCAACTGCAGCAGACGTGGGACTTCTGAGCCAAACTGTTATCACTGCTTAAATCCTACTTAAAATCACATCCTAGGCACATTGCTATTTTGCATTTAACTCATTTAATTCTCATAAAAATAAAGTGGATTTTTTTTTTTTAACTGAGTCTCCTATGGGTGAGATGACTTGTTCAGTGAGACCTCTGGGTGGGTGAGATAGCTCAGTGGCTAACAGTACTTGCTACCCAGGCCTATAACCTGAGTTCAATCCTTGGAAACAGCAGAGTGGAAAGAGAGAACTGCCTCCCACAAGTTGTCCTCTAACCTCCATCAGCATTCCCACATTGCAAAGTAAAAAAGAGTATCCTCCTCCCCCTCAAAACGTAGGCAAGAGCCGGGCGGTGGTGGTGCACGCCTTTAACCCCAGCACTTGGGAGGCAGAGGCAGGCAGATTTCTGAGTTCGAAGCCAGCTTGGTCTACAGAGTGAGTTCCAGGACAGCCAGGGCTACATAGAGAAACCCTGTCTCGAAAAACAAAACCAAACAAAAAACGAGGCAAGAATCTCACTTAGCCCACAGGGGCAGGCCTCAAGCCTGCTATGTAGTCAAGGATGACTTTGAACTCTGATTTTTATTCCTCCACTTCTGAGTGTAGGACTACAAGTGTGTATCACCAATCCATGGTTTATGGATGGCTGGAAGTTACTGGTGCATGCTGAGCAAGCACTCTACCAACGAAGACAAATCCCTCACCAAGATAGCACCGACTAATACCCCATTTGACCAAGTAGAGAAGTCTCTAGAGAAGGTACTTTACTTACTCATGTGTCTGAAGTCATTCCAACAATCACTCTGTAGAGTCAACCCCACAGGATAGCTATCAGTGCCACACTGGCGGACGGGAAAGAGAGGTTCAAACGTGCTGATTAACTTGCAAGAGCTCTTTTCCCTGGATTTAGGCTTGTTGGTTTACTCATCCTAGGTCCTCTCTGGGACAGGTGCTGGGCAGAGCAATGATGGGGGTGACCCACTCTCTGGGGCACCAAGTCTAGAGAAAAGGTGGATTACTATTAAAAAGCTAGTTTTCTTTTTTCTTTATTTCAATCTAATTTTTTCCCCCCAAGACAGGGTTTCTTTGTGCAGACTTGGCTGTCCTGGAACTTGCTCTAAAGGATAGATCTAGCCTGGAACTCACAAAACTCTGCCTTCCCTGCCTCCCAAGTCCTGGGATTAAAGGCATGCTCCACCACCTGCCCTATTTGTAATTTTTTAATATTGTATTGGGGGCAGGGCCCATGTGTGGAGATCACAGGATATTCTTAGAGAGCCAGCTCTCTTCCTTCACTGTATAGGTCCTTGGGATCACATTTATCCTGTTAAGCTTGCCAGCGTGTGCCTCTAACCCACTGAGCCATCTCATTTTTTTTTTTTTTTTTTTTGAAAACAGGTTTCAGACAGTCTTTGAACTCACTATGTAGTCGAGAAGCAAGTGTGTGTGGATTACAAGTGTGCCACCACCAAGCTTACTACAGCTACATTAAAAAAAAACTTACTGTGTGTATATGGTTACGTGTGTGTGTGTGTGTGTGTGTGAGAGAGAGAGAGAGAGAGAGAGAGAGAGAGAGACCATGTGTCCTACACATGCCATGTGGAGGTTAGAGCAAACCTCTCAGAAGTTGGTTCTCTATTACTCCCATGGTTCTCTTTTTCCAGGGATGAGACTCGGGTTATCAGCAAGTGTTTTACCAGATAAGCCTTCGCAGCCCCAGAAGCTACTTTTCTTGACTGAACTCTACCATGTTCTTAAGGTTTTCAGAGTAAATAAACTGGTAAAATTTTACTAAAATGACCATGTCTACCCAGTCTCAGCAACTAGGTTTGTGTTTCCTGTCTTGGGGTTTCCTGTCTTCCAGCTCCATCCCATCCTTGTTCCTGCTCCCTGTGTGGATTCCTTACTGTTCCTGTGGCCCTAAATGCTGGCCCCTGCAGCTGGGTCCTTTAGTCTCTACACTACTACCAATGTCTGGCTTGAGGGTCTCTGACCTTGCATTTGATTCTCTTGGGATCTGTACAGTGAGGACCATTCATCTCATAGTTCTGAGTCTGTTCCTTTGTCTGTAAACATCTTAAGGAATATCACAGGATACTTTGAGAACAGAAGTAAGACACAGTGGCAGGTGAGCAGAAGGCACTCAGGATGTGAAGGCTGTTACAACCACACAGAGCTACACTGTTACAACCACACAGACTACTTGCTGTTACAACCACACATACAAGCTACACTGTTACAATCACACAGAGCTACACTGTTACAACCACACAGAGCTACGCTGTTACAACCACACAGAGCTACGCTGTTACAATCACACAGAGCTATGCTGTTACAGCCACACAGACTACTCGCTGTTACAACCACACATACAAGCTAAGCTGGAACTCATGCTAAGCCTTCTCTGAACTCAGTGGTGCATGGTCCACCTCTGAGCCTTTTTCTGTCCATTTGGTTTATGTAAGAAGCAGGAAGAGTGAGTTCTTACAACATGCCAGAGACCTATAAATATCCTTCCATGTGACCCTCTTAATAAACTGGATGGGTAAATTTGGTGAGATCTATCATACAGATAAAGGTGATTGAACAGGTGTGGTGCCACCGGCCTGTAATTTCAGTGGTAGAGAGGTAGAGGCAGGAGGACCAGGAATTCAAGATCAACCTTGGTTACATGGAAAATTTAAAGCCAGCCTTGATTGTTGTGCCTCAAAAGGGGAAAAGGGGGGGAGGGAAGGGGAGAGAAATATGTGTGGCAGATGGCAAGGTACTTGTCAAATATGCCCACCTCATCCTTTGTGGTGGAGAGATATGGAGATATAACCAACTCCCAAGAATTGTTTTCTTGCCTCCACACATGATTTGGGCACATGTATGTGTGTGCCACAGACACAATACACACAGACACATCAATAAATGAATGTTAAATTTTTAAAAAATCATTAGAAAATGAATGAGCAGCCAGTCAGTGGTGGTGCACACCTTTAATCCCAACAAACAAACAAAAGGAAAATGAATGAGCAATTAAGCTGCCAGTCTCCCTTCAACCAGTAGGCACCCAGGGCTTCCTAAATTGGCATTTGTCCTTTGTTCAAGTAGCTGTTGGGGTTGATATTTTCTGGTATCTCTTGTTCTCCCGTGGATTTGCTTATATCTGGAAATACCCTAGACAGGCTGTGCCTTAAATAGCATCACCGATGTCCAGTTTTATCCAGTTATTGTCAAATCTCCATATGCACACCCTCACGCCACGCCCTTTTAAACAGACTCAGTGTTCACAAAGATATTTCCGCACCCAGTAGCATGGAGGCAGTGTACAAGTCGGGAGTAGAAAAGAAAAGAAAATACAGTCTGATGTGTCAAAAACAGCTCACGGGGCTGAAGAGATGGCTCAGCAGTGAAGAGCACTGGCTGCTCTCCAGAAAACCTGGGCTTGATTCCTAGCACCTGTGGTGACTCACAACCATCTGTAATTCTGGTTCTAAGAAATTTGTCACCCTTGTCTGGACTCCTAGCGGACAAAGCATGCACATGGCACACATACAGGCTAAACATCAATCCACAAAGTAAAATAATAGAAAAAGAAAAGACTTCTTATAAGAACTCTTCACTTAATATATCTTTAAAAATATATATATACATATATACATATATATGTATATATATGTATATATATTTTATATATATACATATATGTATATATATTATAAGATATATGTACATTTTAAAGATACACACACAAGCTGAGTGTGGTGGCACATGCCTTTAATCCCAGCACTCAGGAGGCAGAAGCAGGCAGATTTCTGAGTTTGAGGCCAACCTGGTCTACAAAGTGAGTTCCAGGACAGCTAGGGCTATACAGAGAAACCCTGTCTCAAAACAACAACAACAACAAAACACACACACACACACACACACACACACACACACCAGAAGATGCCATTAGACAGTTGTGAACTGCCATGTGGGTGCTGGAAATTGAACTGAGGACCATTAGAAGACCAGTGAGTGCTCTTGACCACTGAGTCATCTCTCCAGCTCAGTTTTTGCTTTACTTTGTAGAGGGATTTAATCCAGCAATATGGTTACTTTGGCTAGAATACAAACACACTCTTAGTACACACCTTTAATCCCAAACGGTGAAGTAACGTTATTTTGTACAAGTAGACATCCATGTATGAAAGTGATGTCTAATTGAGTGCAGACAAAGTGATGAGTCAGAGAATGATTTGACAGAATAGGATCTGCCCAACTCTCACGAAAGAGAGAGGAAAGGAAAGCTACTTGAGGGAGCAGTGCAGAGAGGGGGGGAGGGAGGGAGGGAGGGAGAGAGAG
>NC_034590.1:73050705-73054806 GCF_900095145.1 Mus pahari | reverse complement strand
CACTTTGTAGACCAGGCTGGCCTTGAACTCAGAAATCTGCCTGCCTCTGCCTCCCAAGTGCTGGGATTAAAGGCGTGCGCCACCACCGCCCAGCTTCAAGCCCTCTTGAGTCAGCCTCTTAACATTGGGAAAACAGGCATGTACCATCACTCCCAATATCGCATTCTTTTTTTCAGATTATTTTTATGTGCATGTACGTGTGACTGAGTATGTGTATGTACACCATGTCTGTGCAGAAGCTGGTGTTGAATCCCCTGTAAGTAGAGTTATGAACCATCATATGGGTGATGAGAAGACAGCCCAGGTCCTCTGCAAGAACAGTAACTGAGTAACTGCTCTTAACCCCTGAGCCATCTTTTTTATTTTGTTTTATTTTGTTTTGTTTTGTTTTGTTTTCGAGACAGCATTTCTCTGTGTAGCCCTGGCTGTCCTGGAACTCACTCTGTAGACCAGGCTGTCCTCGAACTCAGAAATTCNCCTGCCTCTGCTTCCCAAGTGTTGGGATTAAAGGTGTACACCACCACTGCCTATCCTGAGCCATCTTTTTAGTCCACATTGGTGCCCCTCATTGCCCCCATTTATTTATTTATTTATTTGGCAGGGTCTCATTTTTAGCACTGTCAGACCTGGAACTCACTATGTAGACCAGGCTGGCCCCAACTCATGAGATTTGCTTATTTTTGGCTCCCCAGAGCTAGGAGTATAAGTGTGCAGCAATCATGACTCCTATTTAAAACATGACCATGGCCCTTCTTTGCTGTTAATCAATTATTTAGTAGCCCTCCATAGCTTTTATAAACAGGGATAAATTCCTTAGTGTGGTGCTCAACCGTTTTTAAAATCTGGTTATCGTCTACTTCAGCAACTAGATTTTAGACCCTAGCTTTATCTTCCTCTTCCATGAAACTTGGATCATCTTTTCCTTTTCCCTACATCTTACAATCACCTGCCTATCTTCTCACATCTGTAACATTAGAAACATTCTATCAAGTTTTTATTAGGACAATGGCCACAAAGTAGCAAATGAATTCCTGTCTAGACCCCCACACTTCTAGAAGTTCTTTTATTTTCTGAAATAGTTTCAATCTGTGACCCAGACTGGCCTAGAAGTTACTATATAGCCTAGGCTGGTCTCAAAATCACAACGATTCACCTGCTTCAGTCTCTCAAGTGTTCAGGAGCTAGTTTAAGGAGGCAACCCCCACTTAATGGATTACTTGATCTTTCAGCCTAATGTAGGGGCTAGAATAGAGTAAGAGCATAATTGATAGACTTTAGTGAACTGGGTTTTAAAGACTGTACTGAAACAAACCTAGCAGCACTTTAAGAATTGCAAGACAGGCCTTTTGAAAACAATTGCTAGTGAGTGGGATGAAGAGAGAGGGCTGGGGAAGGTGAAGAGACAAAGAAGGCAGAGACACAGGTAACGCTAGACATCCAGGCCCAACACTGGCCCTGCCTCACTGAAAGGCGAAGGAAACCCTGCTCTTCCTGAGCTGCTGAGTTTTTTTTTTCCCAGATATCTTTGTCAGGATCAAGACATCCTTCCTGGATGGTTTTAAAGCCCACACTCGGGCTGAGGAGATGGCTCGGTGATTAAAGCACTGGATGTTCTTCCAAATGACCCCAAATCAATTCCTAGCACCCACATGGCATCTTAGCATCATTTGTAATTCCAGTCCCAGGGCATCTGATACCCTCTTCTGGCCTCTATGGGCACTTCTTCCGCATAGTTCATAGATATACATACTGGTAAAACACTCATAAAATAAAACACAAAATCTCAAAAAAATAACAATAAACTTGCTGGGAATGGTGGTACATGCCTTTGATCTCAGCCCCTCTCCTCTTAAAAAGAAAGTCAGCCAGGCATGAAAGAGCACACCTTTAATCCCAGAACTTGGGGGCAGAGGCAGGTGCATCTGTGAGCTGAAGAAGCCTTAGTCTATAGAGTGATTTCCACGACAGATAGGGCTGTTTTGAAAAAAATAATAAATACACCCTGGGGCACCCATCTAATTCCAGTAACCAGACAAACAATAATAGAATCTTCATTGTTCTAAAGAACTTTCTTTGGCTTTCCTGTTGCTTCTAGAATTAAATCTAGGATTACAATCCCAGACATGGTAAGTGATTTCCTGTGCTTCCCTGTTTATCTGTTCTGGAATATTTTTACTTTGCACTTCCATCTTAATGAATTCCATTCTTCCTATAAAGGTATTTAATAGCATGACTCTTTGCTAAATTAAGAATTCATATGGGGGGCTGGAGAGATGGCTCAGCGGTTAAGAGCACCTACTGCTCTTTGGAAGGTCCTGAGGTCAAATCCCAGCAACCATATGGTGGGTCACAACCATCTATAATGAGATCTGATGCCCTCTTCTAGAGTGTCTGAAGACAGCTTCAGTGTACTTACATATAATAAATAAATAATTCTTTTAAAACAAGAATTCATGTGGTAATATCTATGGCAATCATTAAAGCAATTATAGTATGAAAGAGACTAGGAAGCGAGATCAGCATAGTGAATTCTAGGCTATCAATGGCTATTGAGTGGGCGTTTACATAGATAGATATACATATATACGTGTGTGTGTGTGTGTGTGTGTGTGTGTGTGTTTGCCTGCTTTATATATGTTCATCCATGTGTATGCCCACAGAGATCACAAGAGCAAGTCAGATTTCTGGAACTAGAGTTAACAGACAATTGTGATGCTGGATCCCCTGCAAGAGCAACAAGCACTTTGTTGTTGTTTGGTTTCTGTTTGTTTCATTTGTTTGTTTGTTTTTTGAACAGGTTATCATTGTGTAGCCTTCACTGTCCTGTAACTAGCTTTGTAGACCAGGCCGGCCTCAAGATCACAGAGATCCACTTGCCTCTGTTTCCCAAGTGCTGGGACTAAAGATTGTTGCCACCATTGCTCAACTGCAATAAAAGTACTCTTAGGCCCTAAACCATCTTTTCAGCCCCCCAAATTAAAAAAAAAAAAAATAGAACTAGCAAAATGGCTCAGCAGCTCAAAACACTTGCTATGCAACCCTGATGCCCTGATTTCAGATCCTGAGAACCCACATGAAGGTAGAAGGAGAGAATAGACTCCTGTAAGACTACTACTACTACTACTACTACTACTACTACTAGTACTACTAGTAAGTGATACATTCGGGACTGGAGAATTTGCTCAGGAATTAAGAGTATATACTGCTCTTATAGACTTAAGCTTCCAACATTTATGTAGGGTGATTCACAAGCACCTGTAATACTTACACAGATACATAAATAAATTTTTTCTGTAGTTTTTTGAAACAGGGTTTCTTTGTGCAACTCTAGCTGTCCTGGAACTTTCTCTGTAGACCAGGCTGGTCTCCAACTCCCAGATCTACATGCCTCTGCCTCCAGTGCTGGGATTAAAGGCATGTGCCACCATACCCACAAATTAATATTTTTTAAAAAAACAAAAGTGATTAAAAATCAACACATAAAATTATAGATCTTGAGAATACCAAAAAAATTATAAGTAAAGTATTTGGCATAGTGGTAGAAGGAGTTAAGTACAGTTACCATGTATCTCATATTCCAATAATTCAACTCCTAGGTATAAACACAAGAGAGACATATGTCTACTAAAATCTTGAATACAAATGTTCATAGCAGTATTATCCATAATGGCTAAAAGTGGAAACTCAAGTTTCTATTAACTGATTTGTATACAGAAGATGGTATACATAGATAACAAGATATTATTAAGCCATAAAAAATAAATGACATATTGATACAAGCCAATGAACTTTAAAAACACTATCCTATGTGAAAGCACCAGATACAAAAGCCATAGATTATATGATTCCATTTACAGTAAATAACTACAGCAAGTCAATGTAAGAAAGAGATTAGTAAATCCTAGCTAGGGCTCAAGAGCAAAAGTGCATAGCAATTACTAAGGGTGCAGGGCTTCCTTTTTAGGGGGTTATAAAAACTGTCCTGGAATTACACAGTTGAGATGATAGTACAACCATTTTATTGTATTAAAAACCACTGAGTTATCGCCGGGCATGGTAGTGCATGCCTTTAATCCCAGCACTTGGGAGGCAGAGGCAGGC
>NC_034590.1:73045086-73050549 GCF_900095145.1 Mus pahari | reverse complement strand
GATTTCTGAGTTCGAGGCCAGCCTGGTCTACAGAGTGAGTTCCAGGACAGCCAGGACCACCCAGAGAAACCCTGTCTCGAAAAACCAAAAAAAAAAAAAAAAACAAAAAAAAACCACTGAGTTATATACTTTAAAAGAATGAGTTAGAGTTTGTTTAAATTACATTTACTTAAAATAAGACCCAAGGTCAGGCACCACGGTACATGTCTTTAATTTTAGCAATCAGGAGACAGAGAAAGATGGACTGTTATGTGTTGGAAGGTAATTTTGTCTACATTGAGTTCTAGGTGACCCAGGGTGAGACCATGTCTCAAAAACATCATCAACAACAATAAAATAACAACAACAACAACAACAACAACAGATCCAGCCAAAAACTGGGACTTAATAAAAAGAAGGTACTATTACAAAACTAAAAGAAAAGAAAGGGGCTGGATGATGGCTCAGCAGTTAAGACCACTTGCTGTTTTTGCAAAGGACCCAGTTTGATTCTCTGCACCTATTTGGTGGCGCACAATCATCTATAACTCCAGTTCCAGGGAATAAGACACTTTCTTCTGCCCTGCAAGCAATACATGCATGAGGTATGTAGTTATACATGCACACAAGACATCTACACACCAAAATTTAAAAATAAAAATAAGAGAAAAATAAATAAGAGAAACAGAAGTAGAATAGGTTGGACAAATAGAAAAAGCCTAACATAACATTAGGTAAAGTCCTGAGTATGTCAATAAATTCTTGAAATGAAATGTGTTCAATACTCAAACATCAAAGGCATTCACATGGAATTTCTAAAAATCCAGTTGGGTGCTACTTATAAACCTCAGCCTTCCTTATCAAGTTGTAGAAGAGGGAGAGAATCAACACTTACTGGTATTTACTATGGGCCAAGCATGACCTTGGAATTTGGCAAGTTCTACTACCCACCTTCATAAACAGGTTATCATTCATACATAGGGGGGCACTGTGACATAGCACAAGTAATTTGTCAAGGTCTGAACACTTGCAGATCTGAGATGGAGCCTTACTCTGT
The DNA here is from genome assembly GCF_900095145.1 of Mus pahari. Classification (NCBI taxonomy): domain Eukaryota; kingdom Metazoa; phylum Chordata; class Mammalia; order Rodentia; family Muridae; genus Mus; species Mus pahari. The sequence goes on along the minus strand of NC_034590.1, from coordinate 73,049,513 downwards.
CTGACTCCAGCTCTGCTGTGCTTTCCATTGTGCCATATTGGAACCTGGAGCCGTCAGTTCAAAGCCACTGCACTTTGATGGTTCTGCTGTTTCCACATGTCAGGCTTTGCTCTGAGCACTAATCTATCTCAGCTGCATAGAAATCTCTCAAGTTGTGTGTGAGAAAGGAGAGGCTCCTAGGACAGAACCAGCCAATACAGGGCTGTGGGAATCTCTGGGCTCCTAATGCCTGCAACAAGGCTTAGTTTGGAAAGTTCTTGTGAACGTCCCCCAATTGCTTGTCTTTAGAGTTGATGAAGAAATGTCTGGGGCAGTGGTGGTGTACACCTTTACTCTCAGAACTCAGGAGGCAGAGGCAAGCAGATCTCTGTGAGTTCAAGGCTAGCCTGGTCTACAGAATAAATTCTAGGACAGCCAGGGCTGTTACAGAGAGAAACTCTGCCTCTTAAAACCAAAAATAAATAATTATAATAAATTTAAAAAGTTAAATGAAGGTAGATAATGGTAACTCTAAGGGGTATTATTAGAGTGGGTTGGTGGGGTTGGGGGGTGAAGGAAGCCCTGGCTCCAAATTGATGGCTTTACTAATCAGGAGTCCCTGGGATGATAAGTTATAGATTACATGTTCACCAGAATAATACTTAATAAGGAACTTCGAGGGCTGGCGAGATGGCTCAGTGGGTAAGAGCACTGACTGCTCTTCCGAAGGTCCTGAGTTCAAATTCCAGCAACCACATGGTGGCTCACAAACACCTGTAATGAGATATAATGCCCTCTTCAGGTGTGTCCGAAGACAGCAACAGTGTACTTATTTATAATAATAAATAAATCTTTGGGCCAGAGCAAGTGGGGTTGACCGGAGCGAGCAGAGGTCCTAAATTCAATTCCCAACAACCACATGAAGGCTCACAACCAGCTGTACAGCTACAGTGTACTCACATACATAAAATAGTAAATAAATCCTTAAATAAAATAAGGAACTTCAAAGCCAGCATGGTCCTCCTCACTGAAGCCTCTCTCTCTCTTCCAATGTACCCTCTCCATATCCTCTCCAGTCTTCCTATAAGTACACACCACGTAAGAATCCCATCTCCTGTACATCTACTAATACTTTAAATTGAATATACTCACCTGTTGATTCATTTAAGACACATTTCAAAACCCATGCCTTAAAACATTTAAAATGGTCCCAGTTTTATAGAATATATCTATTACTTATCGAGGGCAAACTGTGTACCAGGTACCATATCAAATGTTACATTCCTCTCATTTCATTCTCCCAACAGTCTGTAAGTCAAGCAAAATTATCCTTATTTTACAGACAAAGAAACTGAAGTCCAGAGGCATTGGGAATTTCCCCCATATTATCATAGTTGGGCCTGGATTTAAACTGGGGGTTCTCTGATTCTGAAGTCCAACAATTCTATTATTTTGCTGCTAAAAACAATAATTCACTCATCTATGCAACAAATATGTAAATTGTAAGGTACATCAACTATGTGCCAAGTCTTAAGAACACTAAAACAAATGTCCAGGGCAGGTTTAAATGTAGTTGCATTTCAAGACTGAAGAACCAAAAAAATCAGAGGTTTGGATGGTGTCAAGAGAGCCACTGTAAAGATTCAAAAATAAACCCCTGAGGATTGTTGTTGTTTGTTTTGTTTTTAAGACAGTTTCATGTACTACAGGCTGGCTTTCAGCTTCATACTCTACCTCAGCTACCTGAGAACTGGAGTTACAGATCTTGGCTATTATACCCCACCTGCTAATGACTTTGTGATTTAGAGTAAAGGCAAGGAGGAATGATGGAAAAGCAGGGTGTTTGGACAGAGGGGTTTAGGGATGGTGGCTACAGATGGATGTTCAAACTAGCTTTTCCTGTCAGGCGATTTATACAATATTCTTTCAAGTATATACTGAACACCAACAATATACATGTTTCTTCCATTTACTGCCTTTTTAAAAAAAAAAAAAAAAAAAAAAAAAGATTTATTTATTTTATGTATACCAGGAGAGGGCACCAGATCCCATTACAAATGGTTGTGAACCACCATATGGTTACTGGGAATTGAACTCGGAACCTCTGGAAGAGCAGCTGGTGCTCTTACCCACTGAGCTATCCATCTCTCCAGCTCCTTTGAGATGGGTTTGTTTGCGGGAATCATTTAAAATTCTTAGCAAATCTCGTTTCAGTTCTATATTGATGTCCCAGGACGTGCTGGAGAGCTCTTTTTTTGAGCACAGCTCCTGTTATTGTGAGACCTCAATAATTAGAGAGGTCTGGTTTCTAGATCATGCCCACTCCTCTGCTCTTAGCTAGATCCTAGGAGGGAAGACACCAAAAGGACGAAAATGAAGCTGTGGCCCAGACCAGGGGAGGGAAGAGGCACAGAACAGAAAATAAATAAGATACAAAGTAACAAGGTCTTGCCAAGCTGACTGCCTGAACTTCACCCGGACTAGTAAAGGTTACCAAATGTGTCCTGTAGAAGGCCGGAAATTTGCGCAAGAAACCCAGAACAAGTATAGATTGTGGAAGTGCAGCTGAGGCTGAAGGGCCAAGAATCCTCATTGGGCTCAAGCTCTAGAAGGCAAGTCCATTGCTCAGGTCTACTCTAGAGATTCAGAGGGGAAAGGTGTACGGCGAGGGCTGGCTTGCGCTGGAAAAGTACAGTGGGGAGTGAAGTGTCTGCAGACAATCTGTGGATTGATGGGTCTCCCGGAAGGGTCCTCCAGCTCTGCAAGTGCAAGCTAGGTGGCCAAGGAGCCTTCCCATCATTGCCCGCAGACAGGAGCTAGAGAAGGGTAGAACAATTACCATGTCATCCTTGGGACTTCCTTCTGATTGGCCGGAGCTTCCGTAGCTAGTCTCCGCGCTCCAAGGAAGGGGGCGGGGCTTGGACACAACGTCACTGCTGTTTGGTACTCTCTCCTCTAGCCACTCACCAGCCCTCTTCGAGGGGCCTGTGTGACGTCATGAGCCTCTCTCAGCCAACCGTCGCCGCAGAGGGGCTGGGACTCTACGTCCCTCCCCATCGTCCCTCCTTTTTTATTCCCCCCCCCCTTTCCCCGCAATTCCTTACGCCCCTCCTCTTCCCCTCCGCTCCTAATCAGAGACCGCCTCCACGTTCGTTTTCAAAAGGGTCGGCACCCAATGAATAACGGTGTGGGCCTCGAGTGGCGGACCGGCCTGCCAATGCCCGGCTGCCATGGGCGGAGCGCCCGGAGCCGACCTCTGACGGCGGACGGCGTGTGACGCAGTCAGGCCTCTGCGCGCTGCGCCCGAAGCGGCGGTCGGTGGCGGCAGCGGCGGCGACGACGGTTTTTCTGGAGGCCGCGCGGTGAACGGCGGGTGACGGACCGGCCTGAGCTCTCACTCCAGACGCACCTCTGTAAGTCGGGAGCGCTGCCGGGGCCGGGCGGGTAGATCTTCCCCTCTGTACCGGCATCTGCGCTGGACGCCCGGGGCCCTCTCGGCCGCCCAGTCTCGTGCGGGGCGCGCTCCTTCGGGCCTGCGTGAGGGGGCGGGGCCCGCGGCCTACGGCCTGGCTCGGGAGGCCCCGGGAGGGGATCCAACTGTGTGGGGCGTAGGCCGGAGGGGTCTCGGGTCGCGGCCCACGCCGAGTGAACCTCGCTTTCTCCGGTGCTGTTCATTCATTCGCTGGGTGGAGGTGAGCAGCCCGCGGTAGGAGGCCCTTGCAGGGTGGTGCCTTGGGGGACTTCAGTGAGGTCCCCCAAGTAAGGTCCCCATCACTTCCTTGACCACTCTACAGGACACGTTTTGTCTAGGGTTAACCAGAGGGTTGAGTGAGTCAGAACTGCGTTTAGCTTTTTAAGACACTGACAATTGTCCGGTCAGTGGAATGAATGGTTCTTTCTGTTCCGTGTAAACCTAGGTGAGAAAGATTGAATTTCTGAGTTACTGGAGCCATAAGCGTTTAAATTGTCAATCACCCCCACTCTGCCGCACGTACAGAGGCTTTGTAAGTGGGAGGTAAGTAGAGGAAGAGACAGGATTCAGGAATCCCAGGTGTCTTGATTCAAGTCTAGTAGACTTTGTATACTATTCCACCCTTGCTGTATGTTCCAGTCTCCCAATATTGACAGTTCTCTATTTGGTAGGGGGAAGGACACAGACATTTGACATAGTTCTCAAAAACACTTCTAGTTTAGCTGTTTTCATGTTTGTTTATATATAGTAAGGTAACTTGATTAGTAGTACCCTGATGTGGACTTTTTATTTTTGCTTTTTTTTTTTTTTTTTTTTTAACTTTGGAAACAAGATCTCACTCCAAACCCTTGGTTGGCCTGGAATTCGCTATGTAGACCAGGCATGCCACAGACTCAAAGAGACCACCTGCCTCTACCGCTGAGGTAATGAGATTAAAGGTGTTTGCCATCACATCCAGACTTGACATAGACTTTTG
>NC_034590.1:73040985-73042361 GCF_900095145.1 Mus pahari | reverse complement strand
TTTTTTTTTTGGTTTTTCAAGACAGGGTTTCTCTGTGTAGCCCTGGCTGTCCTGGAACTCACTCTGTAGACCAGACTGGCCTCGAACTCAGAAATCCGCCTGCTTCTGCCTCCCAAGTGCTGGGATTAAAGGCGTTATTAAAAATAGAGCTTTAGCCGGGTGGTGGTGGTGGCGCACGCCTTTAATCCCAGCCCTTGGGAGGCAGAGACAGGCATATTTCTGAGTTCAAGGCCAGCCTGGTCTACAGAGTGAGTTCAAGGACAGCCAGGGCTACACAGAGAAACCCTCTCTTGAAAAACCAAAAAAAAAAGTAGAGCTTTATGGAACTGGGTGATATAGATTAGTTAGTTGTTGGTTGATTGCCTAGCATTCATGAAGTCCAAGGTTCAATCTCCTGCGTCCTATGAATCAGGCATAGTGATTGGCATATGCTTGTAATGCCAAGGTTTAAGCCAGTGTTTTTGTTTTTGTTTTTTTTTCGAGACAGGGTTTCTCTATAGCCCTGGCTGTCCTAGAACTCACTTTGTAGACCAGGCTGACCTCAAACTCAGAAATCCGCCTGCCTCTGCCTCCGGGATTAAAGGCGTGTACCACGACGCCCGGCTAAGCCAGTGGTTTTTAACCTGTAAGTCTCAACTCCTCAACCTCTGTCTCTAAAAATATTTACATTATGATTTATAACAGCAAAATTACAGTTAATGAAGTAGCAACAAAGATAATTTTATGGTTGGGGTCACTACAACATAAGGGACTGTATTAAAAGGTTGTAATGTTGGGAAGTTTGAGAACCACTGACTTAAGCAGGAGGATCTATATAGTTCTAGCTTCTCCAAGTATAATTAGTCTTTAAAGTTAATAGTAAGTTTAAGATAAAGGTGAAGGATAGCTTATAGGGTAGATTGAAGGATGTGAAGCTAGAGGTGGACAGATAGAGTTAGTATAAGACAGTACCTCTCAAACTTGGTGGTTTCTAAACTCCATAAATGTTTTAAAAATATAAAGTGTTCCAGGGCCAGTGAGATGGCCCAGTGGGTAAAGTGTGTGCTATGATAAGCCTAGAAACCTGAATCAGTCCTTGAAATCCACATAAGCATGAAAAGAAGAGAACAACTCCAGAGGAGTCGTGCTTGGACTGCCACATGGACTCTGTGGGACATAGATAATACAATAGTCATTCAATAATAAAAATAAACTTTTTTTAAAATTAAGGGTTCCAGTCAAGCTTTTTTTTTTTTTTTTTTTTTTTTTTTTTTCTAGACAGGGTTACCAAGAATATCCCAAGCTGTCCTGGAACTCACTTTGTAGATCCAGTCAAGCTTTTATTTATACTGTTGATACTTACTGTGTTAAAAATTAGCCAGGCAATGGTGGCTTTC
>NC_034590.1:73015871-73040590 GCF_900095145.1 Mus pahari | reverse complement strand
TATATATATATATATGTATATATATACATATATAATAAATGTAAAATAAAGTAGAAGTGGCTATTTAAAGTAAATAATAAGTGGGGGCACGATGGCTTATACCTTTAAATTCAGCACCTTAGAGGCAGAGCAAGCATATCTGTAATTTCAAGTCCATCCAGAGCTACAAAGTAAAATCCTGTCTGAAAAATAAGACACAATACAATAATAATTTTAAAATTTAGTGAGAAAGCTGGATTAATAAAAGATGATTGGATACAGTAGTTGACTTTTATATTCCAGCAGTTGACATTGTAAGTTTGTGAGAAATACCCAACCTATGTAGATAACTAGCTAAAAAAGAAGGGAGTATTTTAATAGTCTTTTCAGATGTTTGTGTTCTCCATTGATATGGCACTCATCTGTTAGAGGTTTGTAATGCAGATTTAGAAGCCATACATTACATTTATGTCCTGTGTTACACAGAAATTTATCAGTTCATCTTGCATACTGTATCTTATACATGATTTAATGACATCAGTATTGATAGTTTGGAAATTATTGGTTCACTAAGTTATGTTGATAAATAACATTTTACAGTTGTTACTATATTGATCCATTTCAGTATTCTCACAAGTTAAATCAGGGATGTCATGGCACAGGTCTTCAATGACAGTCCCAGGGAGTTTAATGGTGTACAGATGGATTCCGGGGCCAGCCAGGGATACAGTGAGACCCTGTCTCTCAAAACAATAACAAATTTGGAAGCAAAGAGCTGGCAATATAGATTAGTTAGTGGAGTGTTTGCCTAGTATACATGAAGCCCTAGATTCTCCTCAATACTTCATAAAACAGGCCTGGTAACATGACCTTTAACCCCAGCATTTGGGAGATAAAGGCAGGAAGATCAAAGTTGTTTTGGTTTACTTTCCTGTTGCTATACATGATCAAAAGTTACTTGGGGAGGCAAGAGTTAGTTCATCTCAAACTTTTAGTTTCAGCACACTGCTGAGGGAATTTTAAGGCAGGAACTGAAACAGAAACCTTGAAAACCTAGCTGTTACTTGCTAGACCACTGGCTCATGCTCAGCTCTCTTAATATAGCCCAGACCCACCTTCATAGGGATGCTGCTGTTTATAGTAAGCTGAGCCCTCCTGCATCAATCAAGACATTTTCCTGCATACAAGGATGCAGGCTAGGCTGGTCTGGATAGTTCCTCTCTCCTGGTGATCCTAGTGTGTAAAGTTGACAAGAGAAACAGCTAGCACAGAAGTTCAAGGTCCTCTTTGACAACATACCGAGTTTGAAACACGGCCTGCGATTCATGAAACCCGTTTTTAAAAAGTGAGGGACCCACACACATGTTGCATAAATGTGTAGGAATAAATAAATAAAACAATCTTTGCTGCGTTGTGGTTGGTGGTTGTAGTATAGGGACCTTTTTATTTATTTATTTATTTTTTGTTTTGTGTTTTTGTTTTTGAGATAGGGCCCTGGCTGTTCTGGAACCCTCTGTAGACCAGGCTGGCCTCCAACTCAAGAGATCCACCTGTCTGCCTCCCTGGTGCTGGGATTAAAGTTGTGAAGCTTGTGATGGGGCTTGTGGGTATGCTTGAATTCCCAGATCTTCAGAAGCAGAGGTAGAATAAGGAGTTTAAGGCTAACCTCAGAAATGTTAAAGTTAAGACTAGGTACTTTGTTCTTTCTGGACTTGTACCTAGCCTCCTTTCCTGTCTCTCTTATCACATCCAAGACCAAAGTAGGCAGTGCTTACCAGGTGCTTTTGCAGGAAGAGTGCTGTGAGTTCCAGGTCAGCCTGGGTTAGTGTGAGATCCTGTTGAGGCCTTGTCTCAAACAAAAACATACTCTTTTCTTTTATTAATTCAATAACTATGGGTAGTGATTCCTCCCTTTTCTACTATTACCATGGAGATTAAAAGAGAAACAAAAAAGTGCTTTGTAAAGTAGAAAGTAACTACTCAGTCTGTTCTTCTACAAGTGCCTACTGTGTTTGCTCTTTGCTGACTTTGTTAAAAATGAGTTCAGTGCAGTAGGAAGGAAGACAGATCAGTTAACATTTGTAGAACGTTTTAGAATTAGAAAGCAGCGGACCGGGGGTGGTGGCGGCGGCACACACCTTTAATCCCAGCATTCGGGAGGCAGAGACAGGTGGATTTCTGAGTTCAAGGCCAGCCTTGTCTACAGAGTGAGTTCCAGGACAGCCAGGGCTTTACAGAGAAACCCTGTCTTGAAAAAAAAAGAATTAGAAAGCAGCAAGCTGGGAGGGGCCTTGAAGCCTCATAGTCATAAAGTCATTCACGTTGTCAGACAGTGCTTAGAGGTTTGGTTATTTGTTGTTGTTTAACTTTTTGAGTTAGAAAACTAATTTTGTTGTTGTATCCAGAGTTAACATAGTGTACAAAATTTAGATATATGATAAAGTAAGAGATCAAACTTTTTGACATTGGGGGAACATATTTCTGTCTAGTAGTTAGATTACTGATGTGTGTTGACTCTTTCTTGGTATTATATAGAGTAAGTAATAAAGGTTATTGATGCACAAACTGCAGAGGGAAATTAAGGCTGAAATTAAAGATCACTTTAAATGTCTTATGAATGTAAATAAATTAATTCATAAAGATAAAAATGAGTTTTTGTAGAAAATTTTATCTAAGCCATGGAAATACCGTGAATTGTTTTATCATAAGAGATTACATTTTATCTTGCTTCTACTTCATCATATCTTACCTGAATGTACCACCATAACTTGTGTTTCTTGTCATTTGTTGTGCTAGCATATACCTGTAGTCTCACTGCCTTGGAGATGGAGGAAGAAAGATCAGTGTCATTCTTAGCTACCTAGTGAGTTTGAGGCCAGCCTGGGCTATGAGTGATCCTGTTTCCAAAACCCCAAATAACCTGTTGTAGAGTCAACCACCTGGAATCCTACATGTGGGAGGTAGAGGCAGGAAGATCAGCAGTTCAAAGTCAATCTGCGGTCCATAGAAAGTTTGAGGGTAGCTTTCTATAGCTGTGCCATCTCAAAACAACAACAAAAAGGATAATTGCCCCTTGCCTCAGCAGGTTAGCAGTAAATGGGATAAAGTTAAGTTCCTCTGGTAGCAGACTCTGAAGTGGGCAGTCCTTAGAGGTTGGTGCAGGAAACTTTCTTGGTATCATCTCCTGTGAGAGAAGTGAGAAAGTAGGAAATGACATTTGAATATGCATAGTGATGGGATAGAACCTTGGGCTTTACAGACAAAGGCAAGCATTAAAACTGACCATTGCCCTTGTGACACTCTTTATTTTTATTTATTATCTTTTCTTAGTAGTAGAAGAGAATTGAACCTAATTCTCTGAAAAAGTACTCTACCACTAAACTATATTTCTAGTGTGGTCAGTGTTGTGTTAATCAACATTGGTTGATGAAAGCATCAACCAATCCCACAAAAATTTAAAAAGCTGAAATTACCTCCCCTTTAGAGTTACACTAAGCTGGAGTCGAGTCCTAGCATTGGCCATGGATTTAGGCTATCAAAGGAAAAAAGTATGACCTTGGATGAGGCAAGTAGAGGCAATTCTGAAAAGAACTGACAGCTGAAGGCTGTCTTATAGTACAGCAGCTGGTACAAGAAATATTTTCCAGTCCTAAATGAAAGTCTGCATAGTTTATTGTTTCACAGTATCCAGGATGGGAAGTAAGGGTCAAGATAGATATGTGTAAAGAATTTATGTTGTGCTATGGATGTTTAGAAGAATGCCATTACTAAATGAAGTAACAAAAGATACCATACTGAAGTTGGGTTCTATAGAGTGAATTGGGTTGTTTGGCAGCAACAATAAAGAATAAAAAGTAGACAGTTTTCATTGAGTCAATGGTGTTACACAGCAGAGTGAGGAAAATAAATGATTTGAAGAGCAGAGCTGTATGTATTTACTAGTTTTTGTTTTGTGTTAGGGCCTCAGCCTAGGCTAGCCTCACGTTTACCAAGTAGCTGAGGTTGAGCCTGAATTCCTGTTCATCTTACCTTTGCACCTCTAGTGCTGGGATTGTAGGTAAGCTCCAATTCACCCAGTTTACCAGACTTCAATTTTTGTAGTAAGACAAATCGTGAGGTTGTCTTTGATCTTGATTTACTTCATTGTAATTTTGTTTCTGTTGTGATTTGTTTTGAGATAAGATCTGTGTAGCTAAGGATGACATTTGACCTCCTAAAAACCTACAGAGACATGTGCTGCCATTCCTCACTTACGCTGCATGCTAGGCCAGCACTCTTGCTAACTGAGCTACATCCCTAGCCCCTGTTGTGATAATTTAAGAGACCTTGCTCAGCAAGATAGCTGAGAATATGACAAGTTCATTCTTCTCAGAACTAAGAAAGTTGAGTGGGCATGCTGATTTTCACCTTTAATCCCAGCACTGAGGAGGCAGATGCAGGCAGGTCTCTTGGTCAGCCTGAGACACATAGTGAGACCCTGTCTCCAAAAAGGGGTGGGAGGAGTAGGAAAGATAGGTTGCTTTTGAATGAGAAACTTTCTTCATAGATTAAACATTTGCTGCCCTCATTCTTCTTGTTCTTGGGTTTGAGGCAGTTGAATTTCTTTAATATACTATGTATGTTTTTGCTTATTGCCTATTACCTATCTTTAATTGATTGAAAGGGTCTTTGGAAATGTAGAAAATAGATTAAACTTGAGTTCCACTTACCTTTATGACCTTGTAAAATGCAGTAAAATCTGGTCTTTTCTAATCTGCAAAATAGAGGTGATGTAAGTGATAATAGATAGCTCCTAACAATATCCATTCATTGTTGTTGACATGATGAACACAAATGCTTTTGTAGATGGAGAGGTATCTTCCAGGATATTTTATTACTACTTAGAGTCCCTTCGTGAAATATGTATATAATGAGTGGTAGGTTTCTGTATTAGGGTAAGATTTCTAAAAGTAAAATGTTGATAGTTAGGAGCTATAGAATTTAAGGTGTGTAGAGTCTAGTGTACCCAAAGCACAAATTACAACTAAAATGCCCTGTAAAGGTATGTTTTACAGAGGAAAAATTGTTATTAGCCATCGTTTAAAGAGTGCAATGCCTCTCGTTTAGCCATCAGAATTACACAAACAAGATGGCTGTGTGTGGAGATAAGTAAGAAGGTACCAGGCTGCTGGGCATGGTTGTACACCCTCTTAATCTCAGTACTTGGGAGGCAGAGGCAGGCAGATGTCTGAGTTTTAGGTCAGTCTTTTAGGATAGCCAGGGCTATACAGAGAAAACCTGTTTCAAAAAAAGAAGAAGAGGAGGAGGAAGAGGAAGAAGAAGAAGAGAAAACCTGTTTCAAAAAAAAAAAAGAAGAGGAGGAGGAGAGAGAGGAAGAAGAGGAAGAAGAGGAGGAAAAGAAAAAAGTGACAAGCCACACAGTGACGGTGCAGACCTTTCATCCCAGCACCCAGGAGGGAGAGGCAGGAGGACCTCCGTTGGAGACCAGCCTGGTCTACAGAGGAAGTTCCAGGACAGCCAGGATTACACAGGGAAAAAAGATAGATAAACATGAAATTAAAGGGGGACTGGTAGAGATATGGAAGAGAGAAGGTTAAGTAGTGGGAGAAAGAGGTATGAATATGATCAAAGTATGTTTGCACATACAGAGTTAGCATGTGCTAATATAATAACAATAAGAATGAAAAAGGGCAAGTAACAGTCAAACATCCCTTGACACTTAACAATGATAGTTATAAGCCTAATCTTTTTTTCGAGACAGGGTTTCTCTGTATAGTCCTGGCTGTCCTGGAACTCACTCTGTAGACCAGGCTGGCCTCAAACTCAGAAATTCTGCCTCTGCCTCCCAAGTGCTGGGATTAAAGGCATGCGCCACCACGGCCAGCAGTATTTATATAACTTCAAGCACTGTAACTAACACTATATCCCAAAACAGTGTTTTGTTTTTGTTTTTTTAAAAAAGGAGGTGCCTGGCAAAATCAACATGATAACTGGATAACCCTTGATTTGAGTGACACATGGTCCATGTGTCCAAACTCACTATTGTTATGAAACAATTTTTTTTTTAGATTTATTTATTTAATCTGAGTACTGTTACTCTCTTCAGACTCACCAAAAGAGGGCATTGGACCCCATTACAGATGGTTATGAGCCATCTGTGGTTGCTGGGAATTGAACTCAGGACCTCTGGAAGAGCAATCAGTGCTGTTAATCGCTGAGCCATCTCTCTAGCCTCATGTACTAGACTTTTAAAAAAAGATTTATATAATTAATGCATATAGGTGCTTTGTTTATATGTACATTTGCACAGCAGAAGGCAGTGGTTCCCATGGGACTGTGGCTAATGGTTGTGAGCCACCATGTGGATGCTGGGAATTAAACTCACGACCTCTGGAAGAACAGCTAGTGAGTGCTTCTAATTGCCAAGCCATCCTTACAGCCATGAAATAGAATTTTTAAAAATTGTGATAATATGTATATAAATAAAATTTATCATTCATTTATTTATTTTTTGTCAACATACATGTTGAAATCTTTTTCTCCCCTAACTTATCTATTCAGATCTTTTGGCTTTGTGTGTGTGTGTGTGTGTGTGTGTGTGTGTGTGTGTGTGTGGCAAAGTTTCTGCTCTGTGTAGCCCTGGCAGTCCTGCCTGTTATAGGCAGTGTGCTATCATATCTGGCTAAAGATATGGAATTTAAAACAGATCTCATTACTGAAAAGTAGGTGATTACATGAAGTATATATTCCCTAACGTTAAGTCTAGTCATTAAGTGCTCTTAACTGCTAAGCTGTCTTTCCAGTCCTGACCAGGAAAATATTTCAGATAGTTCAGATAACAGAATATGGTTTTGATGTATATGCTGTATAATTTCCTAGGTGCGTTTTTTTTTTTTTTTGTTGTTTGTTTGTTTTGTTTTGTTTTTGATATGGGGTTTCTCTGTATAGCTCTGGCTGTCCTAGAACACACTTTGTAGACCAGGCTGGCCTCGAACTCAGAAACCCACATGCCTCTGCCTCCTGAGTCCTGGGATTAAAGGTGTGTGCCATCACGCCCAGCTCCTAGGTGCGTTTTTTGTTAAAAATCTATCCTCATAGACGTAAACTCATGTTTTCTGTTTGTTTCTGTTGTTTTGAGACTGGCTGTGAGCTCTGTATAGAGGATGACCTTCAATTTCTGATCCCCTTTTCTCCCACCTCCAGAGTGCTAAGATTTTGGTGTGCCACAGTGTTCAGTGCTGGATAGCAAACACACTGTTCATGCAGATTGTTTGTACTGAACTGTATTATAATATTAAAACAAAAATTAGGTAAAATTTTTAAATAAGCTGAGCTAGTGTCATTTTTTTTGTCAAGCCTGATGAATTGAGTTCAACTCCCAGAATCCACGTGGTAGAAGAAAAAATATCCATTTATATCCCCTGTCTTCTCATGTGTTGTGGCATTTGGAGGGATGCACACACTAAAAATAATAAAAATTAAATTGCCCTGCAATTCAGTGCACATACATGAAAACATTTTCAGGGGATGGCCATTGATACGATCAGAAATTAATATCACGCTACAGTACTAGTCATTTTAGAAAGCATGCAGATTCATATAGTATTTAATTCATCATTCAAGGCTAGAGGATATTGAATAGGAGGACCATGTTATCATTTCTATGGGCCTAGCTAATATTTGTAAAGTGATAGATTTCTTGAAACAAATTTCTGTGTCTCAAAAGAAAAACTTCTCTTTTACAGCTTTCTGAAGCAAACACTTGCTTTGAAGATGTTTAACAAATCATTTGGAACCCCCTTTGGGGGTGGTACAGGGGGCTTTGGCACAACGTCGACATTTGGACAAAGTAAGTTATTAAAAAGAATGAACTAGGTGAAAATGTCTTGATTTGGTTGTCTTGTTTTGAGAACCAGTATCACTGTAACGGGCACAACTCTATATAGCTCAAGCTGGCCTTCGACTTCCAGTCCCCCTGACTTAGCTTCTCTAGTGCTGGAATTATAGGCATGAGTCACTGCCATGGTTAGTTTTAATTGTTAACTTGACATAATTGAGAATTGGATCTAAGAATATCTGTGAATGATCATTGTGATTATCCTGATTGATGGGGAAGGATCCACCTACTGTGGACCACACCATTCCCTGGGCTTGGGGTTCCTCCAGTCCACTTTTTCTGGACCTAGAGATAAACCCAGGGCCTGTGCTAAGTAATACTCTTACCACTGGGCTGCACCCTCTGTTCGTGCAGTCACACCTTTGATTTAAAGTTTACATTCCTGAGGGTAAGTAAAATGCCTTGGCTTGATTTCTATTCCATAAGAATTTCCATGGAAATTTGAGAAAGGTTTTAAATTGCATTAGTGGTTCTGCTTAATGCAGGATGTTACGGAAAAACAAACAAACAAAAACAAAACAAAACAAAAACGTTGCAGTTATTATTGACCCTGAATTTTGCTATTTCAGATACTGGCTTTGGTACGACTAGTGGAGGAGCATTTGGGACATCTGCATTTGGTTCTAGCAACAATACTGGAGGCTTATTTGGAAATTCACAGACCAAACCAGGTAAGGGATTTTGTTTGGAATATATATTGTTTATATGTAGCTGGCATAGAACTTTACTTAGTGACTACAGTTTATCCACATAAACTTGTTTTCTTCCCCGCCATCTCTTCAGGAGGATTGTTTGGTACCAGTTCATTTAGCCAGCCAGCAACCTCCACAAGCACTGGTTTTGGGTTTGGCACATCAACAGGAACATCAAATAGCTTATTTGGAACTGCAAGTACCGGGACCAGTCTTTTCTCATCCCAGAACAATGCATTTGCACAAAATAAACCAACTGGCTTTGGGAGTAAGTAGGACACTATTCTTTGGACTTGTACTTCTACTCGTTTAATATTTGATTTGTTTGTTGAATGTGTTCTCTCCTCTTTGCTCTACAACCAAATCAAGACATACTTATCTCCTTTCCCATCAAGTGGTCAAAACCAGGAAATAGGAGAACCTGAAAGTATATTGAGTTTAGTAGGCTAGAAAAGAGGGCAGTAAGTATAGCAGTTTCTGGACATCTAGGGCTATACAGAGAAACACTGTCTCAAAAAAATACACACATACAATAAAACAGACAGAGAGATGTGTCTGACCTAGAATGGCCTCCTGGCCTGTGTCTCACATTTACAACAAAGAGATTAGAGCAACAGGAATTAGAAATACTGCTTAATTACTCCTCTGCTTTTTGCTCATAGCAGATGTTGTTGACTTTATAAATCTGTATGTCGCCAGTGGCTATTTCTCTAGATAGTACTTTAAGGCAGCCACTAACTGCCCTATGAGGTGATGCTGTTTATGTGACAAGAGCACAGTAATATACAAGTGGCTAAGCAACCAACAATTTTTTGAAAGGTAAAACTGTAGGGATTTTGAAAAACAAACAAACTTTTTCTTGGTGTGTCTGAGTGAGGCAAAGTCTCATGTAGACCGGGGTAGCCTCAAACTCCGGCGTCTACTTCCCTGGTATTGTTATGTCACCCTTTCTGGTAGGATGTTGAAATAGTTAAACATGCCACATAGAATGCAATCTTTTTTGTTTGTTCAGGGGTTTTTGTTGTTGTTGTAGTTGTCTTTGTTTTGTTTTGTTTGTTTTTTGAGACAAAGTTTCTCTGTGTAGTCCGGCTGTCCTGAAATCCATTCTGTTGATCAGGTTGAAAATGCAAAAAGAGATAGTCCTATCAACTTTTTTTTTTTAAAAAAAGATTTATTTATTATTATATGTAAGTACACTGTAGCTGTCTTCAGAGACACCAGAAGAGGGTGTCAGATCTCATTATAGATGGTTGTGAGCCACCATGTGGTTGCTGGGAATTGAACTCAGGACCTTCGGAAGAACAGTCAGTGCTCTTAACCACTGAGCCATCTCTCCAGCCCAGTCCTATCAACTATAAAAAACATATTTAGGATCAGAGTTCCTTGGAAGTGATAATTTACTAATAAGAAATCAAAATGCTCATAATGGTTATAACTTAACATTAAATATTAGCAGGCAAGATTTTCCAAGGTTTCTCTGTGTAGCCCTGGCTGTCCTGGAACTCAATGACCCTAAACTTCTGATCCTCCTGTCTCTGCTTCTTGAGGACTGGGTTGTAGGTACAGATTACCATATCTAGCTATAACTTTGTTGAGATAGGGTCTTATGTAGCAATGGCTGTTCTGGAACTCATTGTGTAGAGCAGGCTGGCCTCAAACTCACAAAGGTCTGTCTCTGCCTCTCTTCTGAGATTATAGGTGTGGGCCCCTATGCCTGGCTAGGGGATACTATTTCTATAGTACTTTCTACTTGGATTTTTGAAACAGTGTCTTTGTAGTCTCAGCAAGCCTGGAATTCACTGTGTAGTTAGTCCAGGCTAGTACTGAACTGAGTGCAGCCCTTCCTACTTAGCCTCCTAAGTATTTGAATTACAATCCTGCTTCTGAGTTAGTTTCTGTAAAATAAACAACAGTGCCCTCTGATGTTAAGTTTTTCCAGGAGTTGGTCATATTTTATCTTAACCTATCTATGCTTGATTGCTCCAATAGGACCACTTTACATATACAATATTTTGGTAATATATGGGTATATGAAATACTGTATCTAAATAAAAACATAATGCTGTTGTGATGTTTTCAGAAAGACAGTTTCATTCAGCACTCATTCATTCTTAGTAAGAAAAGGAGAAATGAGATGAAATATACATGTGAAATAAAATATTTCTTTTTAGTTTTGTTTGTAGTATCTAAAAACTACATACACATTTAGCAAACCAGTGGTTTTGCAATTGTTACCTTTGAAAGTTGTAGCCAGGAAGCACATGTCATATGAAATATAGCTTAAATCTGTTTACTCGTGAGAAATGAAGAGTATTTGACAGTGTGAAAGCAGTGCTGCTTTACTCCACCCTTCCCTGCTTTCAAGGTGTGTTAACATTTAGTTGTTTGCTATCTAATTCTCATTTTTCTAATTTACAGATTTTGGAACCAGTACTAGCAGTGGAGGACTCTTTGGAACTACAAATACCACCTCTAATCCTTTTGGTAGCACATCTGGCTCCCTTTTTGGGCCAAGTAGTTTTACAGCAGCACCTACAGGAACTACCATCAAATTTAATGTATGTATTTTCTTCCAGTATATTTCCCCATTTGTGTATTTCTTTGTAGAATGATCAGATTGCTCCTATCTCCAGGAATACATATCACAGTTTTGTTTTTAAAAAATAAGATTTTTTTATTTTGAGTTTATGTGTATGAATATTTGTTACATGTGTGAATACGTACCATGTGCATTCCAGTACTCAGGCCAAAAGAGTGTCATGATCTCTTGCAATTACAGTAACAGATGGTTGTGAACCACCATCTGGTGCTGTTATAATAGGCCTCAGGAGCCAGGTATGGTGGCACACGCCTTTAATCTGGATTAAAGCTGCATTCGGGAGGCAGAGGCAGGCGGATTTCTGAGTTCGAGCCCAGCCTGGTCTACAGAGTGAGTTCCAGGACAGCCAAGGCTACACAGAGAAACCCTGTCTCGAAAAAACCAAAAAAAAAAAAAAAAAAAAAAAAATAGGCCTCAGGACCTTAACATAACTGACACAGTAGAGGCACTATTCTGACCTTAGAACCTAGCATGTAGGTACTAACATGTAGGTTGTGTAGTAAGACTTTGTCTCAAAAATACCGTCTTTTGTTATTGTTTCTTTGTTTTGTCTTTTAATTTATGTGTATGGGTGTTTGACCTACATGTATGTACATGTACCTTGTATGCATTGCCCAGAACGGCCACAAGAGGCATCATCCTCTGGAACTGGAGTTACAGCAAATTGTAAAGCAACATGTGGGTGCTGGGGATTGAACCTGAGTCCTCATGATCACGAAGGTGGTTTTCCCAGGGTGAGGCTCACCCATTGCACTTGGGGTGTGCTGACCCCTGCGATTTCCCCAAATGCAGGAAACTCAACTGCATAATTTGTGGTAGTGGGGAACTGTGTTCGCGCTCTCCCCTGAAAGAATAAATAGAAAAAAAAAAGAACCTGGGTCCTTTGGAAAAGCAATTAGTATTCCTTTTTTTTTTTTTTTTTTTTAAGATTTATTTATTTTACATATGTGAGTACACTGTCATTCCCTTCAGACACACCAGAAGAGGGCATTGGATCCCATTACAGATGGTTGTGAGCCACTATGTGATTGCTGGGAATTGAACTCAGAACCTCTGGAAGAGCAGTAAGTGCTCTTAACTACTGAGCCATCTCTCCAGTTCCCCTACAGATGGTTTTTAGCTACCATGTGGATTGCTGGGAATTGAACTCAGGGCCTCTGGAAGAGCAGTCAGTGAGTGTTCTTAACTGCTGAGCCATTGCTAGTCACCCCATCCCCCAAATCCTGTGGTGGGGGGAATAATTTTTTAAAATAGTACTAATGACACTGTGTTGTGACTACGCCTTTAGTCCCAGCACTCAGGAGACAGAGGCAGGCTGATCTCTGTGAGTTCCAAGCCCTGCGTGGTCTACAGAGCAAGTTCCAGGACAGCAAGGGCACCAGAGAGAGAAGATGTATCTCCAAAAACCAACCAACAAAAAGTAGTAATGGTTTTATAGGACTAATGAGATGGCTCAGTGGATAAAGGTACTTGATATCAAGCCTAGTAACTGAGTTTAGTCTTTGGGACCCATATGGTAGAGGACAGAACTACAGTTGTCCTCTGATCCCTATGCAGACAAACAGAATAGTTAAAAAAAGAAAAATTACATATGTAATTAGTATGTATACAGGAAATGTGAAACATACATCTACTTTTTGTTGTCACTGTAGGGATTTAGCCAAAGTCTCATGTATGGTAGGCGAGCACTCTTTTCACTGAGCTCTGTCTCCAGCATGAAACATACAGGTTATGATGTATATCACGATTATTCTTTTTTTAATGGATATTTTATTTGTTTGCATTTCAAATGCTATCCCCTTTCCTGGTTTCCCCTCTGCAAATCCCCTTCCCTATCCCGTCTTACCCTGCTTCTATGAGAGTGCTCCCTCACCCATCCACTCCCTCCTCACTGCTCTAGCATTCCTCTACACTGGGGCATCGAGCCTTCACAGGACCAAGGACCTTCCCTCCCACTGATGCCAGATAAATCCCCTCAGCTCCTTCAGTTCTTCCATTGAGGTGCCTGTGCTCAGTCTGATGGTTGGCTGCAAGCATCTACATCTGTATTGGTCAGGATCTGGCAGAGCCTCTCAGGAGACAGCTATTATCAGGCTCCTATCATCAGCAAGCACTTCTTGGCATCAGCTGTAGTATCTGGGTTTAGTGTCAGCATGTGGGATTGGTTCCCAGGTGGGGTTGTCCCTGAATGGCCTTTTCTTCCGTTTCTGTTCCACTCTTTGTCCCTGTGTTTCTGGGTTAAAATTTTGGGGATGGGTGGGTGGCCCCATCTCTCAACTGGGAGGGAGAGGGAAGAACATGCCTAACCTCTGGATATGATCTGGACAGGTTCTTCCTCCCCTTTGGAGTATTTCAACTAATGTCATCCTTTTCGGGTCCTGGGAGGCTCTTGCTTTCCTGGCATCTGTGACTTTCTGGTTGCTACCCCCAGTTCCCTACCCTCCCATTGCTACACACCTCTGTTCAATTTCCTGACCCTCTGTACATCTTCATCTCCTCCCATACCTGATTCTGCCCCTCTTCCCACTCCCTTCCTCCCACCCTCTACTTTCCTTGATTATCTTGTTCCCTCTTCTAAGTAGGACTGAAGCATCCACTCTTTGATTGTCTTCCTCTTGAGCTTCATGTGGTCCATGAGTTGTATTGTGGGTATTCCACACTCTTTGCCTGATATCCATACCATGTGTGTTCTTTTGTGACTGGGTTATCTTACTTAGGATAATATTTTCTAGCTCCATCGATTTGCCTGCAAATTTTGTGAAGTCATTGTTTTTAATAACTCAGTAGTACTCCACTGTGTAAATGTACTACATTTTCTGTATCCATTCCTCTATTAAGGGACATCTGGATTGTTTCCAGCTTCTGGCTTCTTTGGACATAGTGGAGCATGAGTCCTTATTACATGTTGGAAATCTTCTGGGTATATTCCAGAAGGAAAGTACTATGTCGAAAGTACTATGTCCAATTTTCTGAGGAACTGCCAGACTGATTTTCACAGTGGTTGTACCACTATGCAATCCCACCTGCAATGGAGGAGTGTTCCTCTTTCCCCACATCCTTGCCATCATCTGCTGTCACCTGACTTTTTTTTTTTTTTAAAGATTTATTTATTATATGTAAGTACACTGTAGCTGTCTTCGGACACTCCAGAAGAGGGTGTCAGATCTCTTTACAGATGGTTGTGAGCCACCATGTGGTTGCTGGGATTTGAACTCTGGACCTTTGGAAGAGCAGTTGGGTGCTCTTACCCACCGAGCCATCTCACCAGCCTGTCACCTGACTTTTTAATCTTAGCCATTCTGACTAGTGTGAGGTGGAATCTCAGGGTTGTTTTTGATTTGCATTTCCCTGATAACTAAGGATGTTAAAATTTTCTTTAGGTGCTTCTTGGTCATTCAAGTTTCCCCAGTTGAGAATTCTGTTTTCCTCATTTTTTGATAAGGTTATTTGGTTCTCTTGAGTTTAACTTCTTGAGTTTTTTGTATATTGGATATTAGCCCTCTGTTGGATGTAGGATTGGTAAAGATCTTTTCCCAATCTGTTGGTTGCTGTTTTGTTGTATTGACAGTGTCCTGTGCCTTAAGGAGAACTTTGCAATTTTATGAGGTCCCATTTGTCTATTGTTGAACTTAGAACATAAGCCATTGGTGTTCTGTTCAGGAAATTTTCCCCTGTGCCCATGTGTTTGAGGCTCTTCCCCACTTTGTCCTCTATATAGTTCAGTGTATATGGTTTTATGTGGAGGTCCTTGATCCACTTGGACTTGAGCTTTGTACAAGGAGGTAAGAACAGATCAATTTGGATTCTTCTACATGCTGATGGTCAGTTGAACCAGCATCATTTGTTGAAAATGCTGTCTTTTTTCTACTGGATGCTTTTAGCTCTTTGTCAGAGTTCAAGTGACCATAGGTGTATGGGTTCATTTCTGGGTCTTCAATTCTATTCCGTTGATCTACCTGTTTATTTCTGTACCAGTACCGTGCAGCTCTGTAATATAGCTTGAGGTCAGGGATGGTGATTCCCCCAGATATTCCTTTATTGTTGAGAGTAGTTTTCACTATCCTGGGTTAAGATTATTACTCCAATTAAATTTGTATTCTACATTGGTTATGATAGCCCACATGAAGCAGAATTTCTTTCCTTTTTGTTTTGTTTTGTTTTGTTTTGTCGAGACAGGTTTTCTCTATGTAGCCTTAGCTGTCCTGGAACTCACTTTGTAGACCAGGCTGGCCTCAAACTCAGAAATTCGCCTGCCTCTGCCTCCCAAGTGCTGGGATTAAAGGTGTGGGCTACCACGCCCTGCTGGAAGCAGAATTTCTGAGGTAGGGTCTTGCTGTGTAATTCAGGCTGTCTTTATACTAGCTCTCTACATAACTCAAGTCTGGCCTTGAACTCATAGTGGTCTTGCTTTGGCTTTTTAAGTGCTAGAATTACAAGTGTCTTAGTCAGGGTTTCTATTCCTGCACAAACATCATGACCAAGAAGCAGTTGGGGAGGAAAGGGTTTATTCAGCTTACATTTCCACTTTGCTGCTCATCACTGAAAGAAGTCAGGACTGGAACTCAAGCAGGTCAGGAAGCAGGAGCTGATGCAGAGGCCATGGAGGGATGTTTCTTTACTGGCTTGCTTCCCCTGGCTTGCTCAGCTTGCTCTCTTATAGAGCCCAAGACTACCAGCCCAGAGATGGCACCACCCACAAGGGGCCCTCCCCCCTTGGTCACTAATTGAGAAAATGCCCCACAGCTGGATCTCATGGAGGCATTTCCCCAACTAAAGCTCCTTTTTCTGTGATAACTCGAGCAGTGTCAAGTTGACACAAAACTAGCCAGTACAACAAGTGTCTGTCACTATTTCTGTTCTTAGGCAGCATTGGAATAGTCTTCTGTTTATAGAAATTAAAAAATAAAGAACAGACCATAGAAAAATAACTGAAAATAAGACTTCTTTGTGGAGCTAAATGGGATAATCCATCAATAGTCTATATCTACTCAAGAGTAAAATCTTGCCAGCCAGTAGTGGCATACAACTTTATTCCCATCACTTGGGAGGCAAAGGTTGGAAGATCTCTGAGTTGAAGGCTAGCCCAGTCTTCAGAGTGAGTTCCAGGCAGTATACAGTAAAACCTAGTCTCCAAAAACAAAACAAGACGGATTATTCAGGTGGCTATGTTATAGGGGAGAGATCAGAAATGTTGCCATATATTTTAATCAAGCATCTTAGATAACAATCTTACCATGCGGTTTTACCATGCGGTTCTTACTGTGTTGCCCAGGCTGCTCTTGAATTCCTGGTCTCAAATGATCTTGTTTCAACTTCTAAAATAATTGGGATTATATGTGTGTTTTCGATTGTGCCTAGCTCTAACTTTTAGTTTGTTTCTGTAGCCCACCCAGGTTGGTCTGGTATTCAGGGCTGCCTCTAGAGTCTTGGGATTGTAGGTATGGGCACTACATGGTCTCCTAAATGATGTTTTTTGAGTAGGCAGAGAGCATGGGGATTTAATCCAAGCCTTTGTAAATGTTAATCAGGTACTAACCACTGAGCAGAATTATACTCTTTGTCCTAACTTGTTATTAAAAAAAAAAAAAATGAAGTAGTTAATAGTTTTAAAGTTTAGTGATTGAGAAATTGTATCTGTGAGAGTACACAGAAAAATTGGAATTTGAAATATTGAAATATGCCTTTGTCTTTCTTTGCAGCCTCCCACTGGTACAGATACTATGGTCAAAGCTGGAGTTAGCACTAACATCAGTACAAAGCATCAATGTATTACTGCTATGAAAGAATATGAAAGCAAGTCATTAGAGGTCAGTAAAATGAAGGGAAAAACCCAGCTTAATACTTAAGATTTAATGGTTCACATTGGTTCTGAATAAAAGCCTGACATTAGTAAAGATGTTTTTCAAGATAACGTATTATCTTTATGTATTATGTGTTATATATTTTAGGCTAGAATAATATTCTCCACATATACAGTAGTACTAAGTACATCTTTTTATCTAGTATTCTATACTGGATAGATATTTACATTGTAGTAACAATACATTTGTGTACATAACATGATCTTTTAGTAAATTTGTGCAAAATCTTAAATATTTGGCTTAAAAATTTTTTCACTAAGTGAAAGGATATGTATTAAGTGACAGCATAGGGAAAAAAAAAACAAGAAACCAAGCATATCTAACATTTCTTCTTGTTCTCTCCCTTCATTACAGTCCTTTCCCTCCAAAATTAGCTTCCACCTTGATTGTCCATTTTTGCCAGTCTCTTAATTTTATATAGATAGACACTGACTTTGTACTTCAGTATATCAGTTTTACTACTCTGTAACAGTTTCTTGTGTAGGTCTCCTCTAAGTAATTTTTTTTTTTTTGCTATATGTTAATTTTGGTAATGTATTTACTTTCAGGAACTACGTTTGGAGGATTATCAGGCTAACCGGAAAGGCCCACAGAACCAAGTGGGAGCAGGTACCACGGCTGGCTTATTTGGGTCTTCTCCAGCAACTTCCAGTGCAACAGGACTCTTCAGCTCCTCCACCACTAACTCAGCCTTTTCATATGGTCAGAACAAAACTGCCTTTGGAACTAGTAAGCACTTCATTATTCCATAAAGAAAAATGGTCAAACTGAGCGTTAGTGGCTCTTGCCTTCAATCCCAGCACTCAAGAAGGAGAGGAAGGCATATGTCTGTGAGTTTTAGGCCAGTCTCACCTACAAAGTTAGTTCCAGGACAGCCAGAGCTATACAGAGAACTCCCCTCCCCACGCCCCTCCCAAAAAAAGGTCAAATAGAAGTAAATCATGACTGTCACTCTGTTACAAGAACTGGGATATTTATGAGTAAGAAGAGACAGTTAAAAGTGTAGGTGGCTAAGGAGTCCTTTCATTTCAGAAGGTGATATTTGAGTAATATCAAGGTAAAAGAACTGATTGTATGTGCTTTTAGGAAAATTCAGCTAACTTGAAAACATGTGTCTTAAAACCCTAAGGTTTTAGAAGTTTTTTTTTGAAGTAGGGTCTCACTGTGTAATTCAAGTTGACTTCAAAATCAAAGCAGTCCTTCATCTTTCAGATGCTGGGATTATAGATATGAGCCAGCAGGCCCAGCAAAACTCAAGTTGGAGGAACAGTCAGTTCTCTTAACCATTGAGTCATCTCTCCAGCCTGAATATTTTATCTTATAAAACAGGAAAAGTTGAGTTCACAAAGGAAAGTCATTTAGTCATTTAGTCATTTTAGAATTTTTGAGTTGAAGTCTAGTAGAAAAGAACGTTTTAACATAAAGTAGAGCTAGCTAAAGATAGAAAATAGGTTGCTAAGTGATGACCATACAATAATTTAGCAGTAGAAAAAGCTCAGAAGATTGTTGGCTCATTTGAGAGAATTTTTGTTTTGTTTTTTTTCATTTGTTTTTTGTTTGTGTTTGTTTTTATCCTTTTTCTGAAAGGCACAACTGGATTTGGAACAAATCCAGGTGGTCTCTTTGGTCAACAGAATCAACAGACTACCAGTCTCTTCAGCAAACCATTTGGCCAGGCTACAACCACCCCGAATACTGGCTTTTCCTTTGGTAATACCAGCACCCTTGGACAGCCAAGCACCAATACTATGGTAAGGAAACAGGCCCTTAGTTAACTCCAGGTCTTATTTATGAAGGAAGCTAAGTAATGGGACTGGTAGTCATGTTTAACTTACAAGTGCTATCTCTACTGCATTTCTTTTGAATGGGTTATTCAGTATAGGGAAGAAAACAAACCTTTCTTTCAGTAGTGAAGACCTGGAGTTTGTATCAGCCCAGTGAGTATTTTGTTGAGTATGTCATTTATCCTTTCTGAGCATAGTTTTCTTTCACTAAGAGGTTGCTTAGTGGGTATCAGGTGACTATCTTGAAGCTATATGCCTTGTGATATTGATGGTTTGATTCAGAAGGAGTGGGAAGGAAATATGAGAGTGGAGCATGTATGTATGATCACAATACATTATGTACATGGATGAGATTGTTGAAAAAATATTGAAGGTAAAGACTGGTTACTGGCATTATAGGGACAAATATGGAACTGGATATACTGTAATCTTGGCAGTTGGTAAGAGGATCATGAGTTCAAGGATAACATTGACTATGTATCTGGTTCAAGGCCAATCTGGGCTGCATGAGACAAATCTCAAAAATTCAGTGAAGCATATGTGTAAAATTGAATAAAGAAACGAATCCTCACATTTATATACAACTGATTTTCCAGCATGAGTACAATAACTGATTGTCCTTCTGCAGAAGAATGAGGTTAAATCCCTTATCATTAATAACTGAGGTTTACTCAATAGATCAAATACCCAGAATTATAAAACTCATGATTGTGTTTCATTGTTGTGTTTATGACCCTGGGTTTCACTCTGCAGTCCAGGCTGACCTGAAACTCATGATTTTGCTTCAGCCTCTTTCATAATGGGTTAAGTTTATAAGCATTTAGAACAAAATGAGGTGGTTTCTTTTGTTTGTTTTGATAGCAGAATCTTTTTACATAGCTTATACCAGAACACCTTAGAGCACATGAATTCATTGAAAGGTTTAATACACGCCCAGCACTTGAAGCTCACTTACTGTTCTGGAAACAGGGGCTTTGGTTGTAGGGGATAAATTTATAGTTTTGATTTTTCAGGATTTTTGCAAAGAAATCTTTAAGAATTTTATGTTTATCACACATGCTTTAAAAAATAATGGTGACTTTTTAAAAACCAATCTAAGACTTTAAAGAAAACTATTATGAATTGCCTTTTAATCTAGATTACACTTTCCAGGGCCTATTTGGAGTAACCCAAGCCTCACAACCAGGAGGTCTTTTTGGAACAGCTACAAACACCAGCACTGGGACAGCATTTGGGACAGGAACAGGTCTCTTTGGACAGCCCAATACTGGATTTGGTGCAGTTGGTTCGGTAGGTATCACAGTTGACTGCAATTTGGAGTTCTTAAATCTGTTAAAGGAATATATATAAAATAGATAACTATTTTCTAAGAATTTAACATAAATATGTTTGTGTTTTTTGTTTTCCCCCTCTCTATTCATATATAAATATGTATACATATAATTTGTATTAATTTTAAAATTCATTTTTGCATATGTATGCCTCTACTATACTGCACACATGGCAGTCAGAAACCACTTATTTGTAGGAGTCTAGTCTCTCCTGCTATGTGGGTTCCAAGGATCAAATTCAGATCATCAGGCTGGGTGGCAAGTATGTTTACCCAGAGCCATCTTGCCAGCTTCCCACAGTCTTTCTTCTCAGGCTGACTGGAACTTCTTTGTAGCCAAGGATAACCCAAAGTAGTTTGCCCCAAACTACTAATCTTCGTGTTTTCACTTCCCTGGTGCTAGTATTGCAAATATTTGCCATCATGCCCAGATTCCTGAAGTGTTGGGGACCAAACCTGGGCTTCATGCATTCTAGAAAAGTACTGTACTAACTGGAGTCTGTATTCCCCGCCCCATTGTTTATTTTCAGTTACTAAATTGTCTCTTACCTCAGTGATGGCATGGTTTGCATCTGTTTGAACATGCTGTTAAGGGCTGGGGAGATCGTTCAGCAGTTAAAAGCACTGGCTGTTCTTCCAAATGACCTAGCCCCACATGGCAGCTCAAAAATGTCTCACTCCAGTTTCAGGGGACCCAACACCATCTTCTGGCTTCTGCAGGCACTAAATATACACATATTACATAGATATACATGTAGGCAAATATCCATACACATTTAATAAAACCTTTAAAAAGAGAAAATAAAATAATGTTATAGTCATTCAGTTTTAAATTGAGAATTAGCAGTGCTTATTTTTATTATGTACAGCATAAAGTCTTTTTTGGTGTGTTTGTTTTATACTTAGTGGCTTTGCCATTTCAAGCTTCCTCCAAAGTTTCAAAGATGATTTATATTGTAGAATCTATTTGGTTAATTTAAATTATGTAGTCTTAATTTAGATGGTTTAAATCAGGTTTTCTTCCTTCCTTCCTTTCTTTGTTTCTTTCTTTAAGATAGGATTTTACTATGTAGCCCTGGCAGTCATGAACCTTGCTATGTAGACCAGGGTGGCTTCAAACTCAAAAGATCCACCTACCTTTACTTGCATAGTGCTGAGATTGAAGGCCTGCATCACCATGTGTAGCCCAAATCAGATAAATTTGAACACCTAGTTTTTTTTACTGTGTTTTGGAAGAAAAATTGGTATAATTTTTGGAATTTAAATGCTTTTGGTGTTGATTGCTGGAATTCTCTTACTGTGGAAGGTATAACTCAGTTATTCAGTTTGTTGAGTAAGTTGTCTAAGTACAGAACTACTGTTTTGGAATGCAGTTAATCTAAAAAGCAGTGTTAAATTTATACTATAATACCACTTGAGAAAAAAATTGACAAAAGTTTCAGAGTACCTTGGGTGTAACAGTGTGTGGCTGGCATGCGCAAGGCCCTAGTTTTTATCACCAGTACCACCATCACCACCACTGCAAAGAGCTGGTCAAACATATCTAAGACAAGATTAAAAGTTTGAATCCAACCTGGGCTACAGAGAAGTCAAGGCCAGCCTCAACCATATAATACTCTGCTCAAAAAAAGGGTGGGGTGTGCTGAGGATGTAGCTTAGCATTAGAATGCATAGCATGTACTAGGCCTTGGGTTCAA
This sequence comes from Mus pahari, assembly GCF_900095145.1. Classification (NCBI taxonomy): domain Eukaryota; kingdom Metazoa; phylum Chordata; class Mammalia; order Rodentia; family Muridae; genus Mus; species Mus pahari. The sequence continues at coordinate 73,018,751 of NC_034590.1, read as the reverse complement.
TCTCAGGCTACAAACAAAAATGTTTTCTCCCTTTACCTTTACCCTCTTGACTTTTCCCTCTCTCATCTCCAATAAAGACGGCTGGTCTTCCTCTTGGTTTAGTTTTCCACATGTTGGAATTGCGGGCCTGTACTACCACCCTTGGCTAATAGTCACCTTGGTATTTTTCTTTGACTCACTGAAATCCTGTTAATTTTCTGTGTTAGTAGCATTGTGCTTACATCTTACTCAGACTGTTTTATCTTCCTTTTGTTTTTATTGTTGGTTTATTTTTGTTGTTTTTAGAATTATTTATTATATATAAGTACACGGTAGCTGACTTCAGACATACCAGAAGAGGGAGTCAGATCTCATTACAGATGGTTGTGAGCCACCATTTGGTTGCTGGGATTTGAACTCAGGACCTCTGGAAGAGCAGTCAGTGCTCTTAACCACTGAGCCATCTCCCCAGCCCTGTTATATCTTCTGATTGTCTGTGTTCAGCTGTCTTTTCCTAAAACTATTCTTCCGTTACATATTCGATACTTGCATGCACTTTCCCTTATTACTTACAGTTATGTTTATTGTTTGTCTGTTTGGACATATGTGAGTATGAATGAGGTACCCTCAGAGGTCAGAGGTGTTGGGTTCCTGGGAACTCCAGTTCCAGGGAGTTTTGAGCCACTTAATATGAGTGCTTGGAAGTGAACGTGGAAGAGTTATTAGTGCTCTTAACTGCTGAGCCATCTTTCTAGCCCTTATTATTATTTTAATTTTAATTTTTATTATTTTATGTTATGTGTGTATACATGGGTACAGATGTTTGAAGAGTTTTCAGATTCCCCTGGAGTTGGAGTTACGGATGGTTGGGGGCATGGGTACTGGGAGTCACACTTATTTGCTCTTTATTTTGTTGTTGTTGGTGGTGGTGGTGGTGGTGGTTGTGGTTTTTTATTTTATGTACATTGGTGTTTTGTCTACTTGTATATCTATGGAGGATATCACATCTTGGAATTACAAACAGTTGTGAGCTGCCATGAGGTTTTTAGGAATTGAACTTGGATCCTCTGAAAGAGCAGTCAGTGCTCTCAACCACTGCGCCATCTCATCATGCAACAAAGCCTGTTGTATTTTTATATTATCCTAATTTTCTTGTATTTTCTTTTTAGACCCTGTTTGGCAATAACAAGCTTACAACTTTTGGAACCAGCACAACCAGTGCTCCTTCATTTGGTACAACCAGTGGCGGGCTCTTCGGTAACAAACCAACCCTGACTTTAGGAACCAATACAAACACTTCCAATTTTGGTACATATAAAATGCAGGTTTGACTCTCTTAAAGTTACACTGACTATACCACACATCATTCTCCTGATTCATATGATTGGAAATGTTTAAAAATTCTCAGGTAAGCTGTAGCCTGATGCTACATACCAGAAGGAAAGATTTTTTTTTTAAAGTCATGGAACATGATATATGAGACAATTTGGTTTTAATTTTCTTTGAACTTGATTTGTGTGAGGTAACCACTCCATTTAGGTAGGTTTCAAACATGAGGGTGTGGTGTACAAGGGAATTCTTTCTGAAAGTCTAAGTTTTGCTGAATTAGACTATTATTCTGGCAATTTTCATTGTAGTAGCTAATGCCTGTAACTGCTGAAGCAGGAGCCATGATTTCTAGTCTAGGCCATCCATCCTGTGCTACAGAATAAGACATTTTTCTTTATTTGCTATGTTGAGGTAGAACACAGGGTCTTGTGTTCTAGGTAAGCCACTGAGCCAAATTCCCAGCATTTTTAGTGGGTTTTATATGGCATTATAATCTACTTGAAAAAGAGACTTTTAAGTTTGCATCAGAAGAATAGTGTATTATTAGAGTAGGAGCAAGATGTGCAAGACTTGTGAGATGTCTATTTTCAGACTCAGATTTCATTTTTATAACCTTTTACTCAAGTTGTTCATTCATTGCTTGTATTTACTATAGTTCCATTCATAATAAGTATTTTTGGTTGAAAAACTTTGAGGTAGTGGGCGTGGTTAGAATGGCTTCTGTGCTTGTTTCTTGACTATAAAACCAAAAAGGATAAAAGTATATCAGTGTTTCCTTGTGTCCTTTCCCTGTTTTTAAAAAGATCATCATCACCGTCTCTCTTTTAAGCAGCTTTTTTAACCCTTTTTTCTTTTTTGATTTTTGGAGACTGGCTCTCTGGATAGTGTCTTAGCTCTATATACTATGTTGCCCTCAAATAGAAGTCCACCTGTCTCTGCCTCCTGATTGTTGGGGTGATAGGTGGGGGCCACCATGCCCAGCTTTATACCATATTTCATGCTTTTACCCCATGTCGAGGTGAGTTGACCTGTTGCCCAGGTAGCCTTGGACTCAGGCAGTTTTCTTGCCTTATCTTCTAGGTAGTTAGACTATATATATGCACACCATCATGCTCAGCTCACTAGCTGAAATTTTAATACCATATTTATTCTGTGTATCTTTTTTTATGGCTCTCCTAAAGACCTATCAACCATTAAGATTTTATGCTCCTGGGATGGAGAGATGGCTCTGTGGTTAAGAGAACTGACTGCTCTTCCAGAGGACTAAGGGTTCAGTTCCCAGCATCCACATAGCAGCTCACAGCTGTCTGTAACTCCAGTTCCTCAATTGTAACTCTCGTGTGAGGGATCTGGCACCCTCACACAGACATACATGAAGGCAAAACACCAATGCACATGAAATAAAAATAAGTAAAAATTTAAAAACAGTAAAGATTCATTGTTCTTAAGGAACTGTTTTCACTACTTTTGAAAATACATTTATGGGCTGGTGAGATGGCTCATCAGGTAAGAGCACCCGACTGTTCTTCCAAAGGTCCTGAGTTCAAATCCCAGCAACCACATGGTGGCTCA
>NC_034590.1:73004323-73014577 GCF_900095145.1 Mus pahari | reverse complement strand
TGCCTCCCAAGTGCTGGGATTAAAGGCCTGCGCCACCAGGCCCGGCTTATGACTGTATATCTTAAAAACAAGACTTTTCTGGTCTATGATTGACTATTTCTTAGCATTAGAGATTAATGATGCATTTATTTGTTTTGTTATTTTGTCAAAAGGAATACCAAAACTTGTTATCTCGGCTACAAAAATAGCAACTCATTATTGATTGATCTTTTTGATACTTGTGGGTTTTACAGGGAGTTAACAAGATTTTCTCTAATTGATAAGTCATAGTGAAGGATGAATGGTTTGTTTAACTCAAGATAGACCATTCATACATAGATCATAGGGTTTGTTTGTTTGTTTGTTTTACAATATATAGTGACAGTCGTGGTGGTACATACCTTTCGTCCCAGCACTTGGAAAGTAGAGGGATGATGGTCAGTAGTTAAAAGCCACTATTAGTTCCTACCCATTTGAAAGCTAGCTTGAGTTCTGTGAAACCTTCCTCAGAAAGACAAAAGGAAAAAAAAAGGAAAGAAAAAGTAGCTCTCTGACTGAGCCTATGAATTTACTAATTGTGCCATTGTGAAGTCACCTCACATAATCAGCCATACATTGCTGCTATGTGAGATCTATCAGTTTAAAACAAAAATTGCTATAAAGATTTTTATGGATCATTTTCTATTCCTTTAGATTCAGTAAACTTTTTTTTTTAGTGAAAATTTGTGGGATTGAATTTTTCTGTTTGTTAGTAAACCTGAATCATGTGTACTAAAGCCTTACTAAGCTCAAATATCAAGCTTGTGTGTGTTGCTTTAATACTGCATATTTCCCTATGCTGAATTGATATATCAGCATAAAGATGCAATTAAGTAAATACAAAGACTTGTTTTCAGGTCTCAGAATTTTTTAACAAGTTAAATTAGCTTATAATTTGGGGTTCATTAATATTAATAACCTTAGGATACATAATTTAAGATCAGATATCTTTGTGTTAAAAACCCCTTTTAAGGAAAATTGAGAGTTTAAAAATTACAATCCACTTATTCTTTTATCTCCTTAGGATTTGGCACAAATAACAGTGGGAGCAGTATTTTTGGAAGTAAGCCAGCAGCTGGAACTCTGGGAACTGGACTTGGTACAGGATTTGGAACAGGTAAGAAAATGATTGCATGAATTTTAGGAAGTAATACATCTTGAGTTTATGATTTTTATTATCTCATGTGCTTATAAATAAGGCTTAGTTTTTCATTTTTATGAATAGATTTATTAGTGTATTTCCATCACTTAATGTTTTAATAGGTTAGCATATTTATATTAAGTTCACAAAATGTATATTTTAAATTACAGAAAAGAACCCTTTCCACAAAAAGTTTGGTTTTCTCTAGTCCTGCTCTGTCCGAGAGTTTTTAAGTTTAAAATGTGAGAATTGTTAGTGCAGTGACAATAACTTTTAAATCCCTTTATCTTAGCTTTTGTATGAATGATTTAGACTTGTAATTATTTATCAGTTAAGCCTCATAATAAGACAAAGCATAAAGTATATGCTGTAGTAATTTAACAAATGCTCAACAGTGTTACAAGGCTTTGTACATACCTCTTCCTTCTTCTAACTTTTATCCCTCTTCCTCCTATTATTTTTTAGTTCATTTAAAATATTTACCTTTCTGTCTCCCTGTTTTGATCATTGGAAAAGGGGAGGGTCCCTAAAGGTGTGTATTTCTCCATGTCCAGTAAATTGAGTATATATATTTGCTTACCTTACCTAGTTCTCTCATCATTGATGTAGTAATTTAGGTGTAAAACTACTTTCATAATATCTGCTTCCACTGTTTTCTTTGCTTTTGAGATATGGTTGTCTATGCCATCTTAATAGACATTTCTTTAATACTTCTTTGAATGTTAACCTTTTTTTTTTTGGTTTCTTGTTCTTTGAGGCAGGGTCTCACTATGTAGTTTTGGATGACCTTAAGCTCAATATGTTAGATCAGGTTGGTCTCGAACTCGAAATTTACCTGTCTCTGACTCCCAAGTACTGGAGTTAAAAGTGTGCATGCATCACCATATCCAGTTAACCTTTCTTTTTGAAATAAGTGTTATTAAAATATTTCGACAATTCAGAAATACCATGAAAAGTCCCAGTGTTTCAGCTGTGAAGTAATCAGCTGTTTGATTTCAGATGTAGCTTGTTCATATCTCCTTCTCTTAATTTATTTTCAAACATAGTTGCATCATACGTATGTACATGGTGATTTTATGTTTAGGGGGTTTAGTTGTAGTTTTAATTTACCTGAGATATTTTGAAGTGCTGAGGATTGAAGCCAGGGTTATATACATGTTAGGGAAATTCTCTGCCATAGATCCACCCCACTGTCTCTTCCCTGGTTCATTCCTGTATTAGTGACTTTTGCTTTGGATTTTGTTTTAGCAGAACAAATACAGAAAAATAAATACAGATACAGGGGAAGAATACCCATGAATTAGCTTAGACTAGAAGCTGAGATGGCATTGGATGTACTTTGTTGTCTTGGGCTGCAACTAGGATTTAAAGGAATGAACTAAAAATTACTGTACATAGTAAGATAATAACCATTTCCTCGAGTTTTATTTTAGATAAGTATGTTCTGTATTTTGTATCTTATTATATTTTTTTCTTTTCTCTTTTTTAAACATTAGCTCATTTTGTTTTGGTCCATGTATATAGATTTCATTTCAAAATAATGAATTAATATTTGTGTATATGTGTGTATATATACACAAGGTCATTTGCACTTGCCGTATATATACCATAATTTATCTTAACTTTCTAGTACTATCATGTTTTTTGATAATAATAGTAAACCTCTTCAGTGAGCATTTCTGTTAAATAATTTTGTATTTGTGATGCTGTATAATTAATAATTAGATAAATAAAATTGAATTAGTATCTACAAGATATACATTATTATTGGTTGGTCTTCTTGATTTATCTTGAAAAATCAATGTCATTTTTCATTGGTTTTTATATTGTTTGATGTGTTTATTTTTCTGTGTTGTTTGGTTTTATCTTTGTGAAGTAGAATCTCATTTCCCTTTTAGCTGCATCTTGTGCATGACCCTTTCTATATATTTTTTTAAAATACAGTTATAAACTACTAGACTTAAGAGATTCTTCTAGCCAAGTAGCTGAAACTAATATAAGCATGTACTGTCACATGAACTTATTGGGCCTTTTCTTTTTTAAGAGGGTTTTTATGTGAGTAAGTGAGAGTGAGTGAGTGAGTGCCTGCATACGTATCTGTGCATGCATCTGCCCATGGAGGTCAGAAGAGGGTACTTGTTACTGGATCTGAAGTTACAGGTGATTGTTAGCTGCCATTTGGGTGTGGGAACCGAACATTGGACCTCTGGAAGTGCAGCCAGTATTCCTAACAGCTGAGGCATCTCCCTAGATCCCTTACTGAGCTTGTTCTTTTGCATATGTAGTAGTGGAGACTGGCGTATTCCAGTGATCAGTGATGTAAGTGCAATCTTTATGTGAGTCCATTGGTTATTTGATCTTTCTGTCCTATGTATTTGGCCATGGGTTATTTTTAATAAATTATGCTTATTGCATATAACTTCTACTGGCTGCATGGTAGATTTTATCTGCGCCCCACCCCCTCATCCCACACACACATCTTTTTTGGAGTGCTGGGAGGCTTTAGGGTTTTTTTTTCCAGACTGGGTTTGAACTGGTGGGATTGAACCCAAGGTCTTTTGCATGGTGGGCAAGCATTCTTATAAATTGAGCTTTCACTCCAGGCTGGCCTTTAGCTTTGTCTTTTATTTTAATTCAACTTATTTTTGAGACAGGGTGTCACTATGTAAACCCTTGCTATCTTTTAACTCCCTAAATAAACCAGACTGGTCTCAAAAAGATCTCAAAAGATCTTCTGTCTTCTGGTTGTGAGAGTTAAAGCCATGATGTTTCATCATGCTGGGCTTTTCAAGGCTTTTAAAATCTATGTTCCTGCCTCCCCTCCCCTCCCTTCCCCTCGCCTCTCCTCACCTCACCTCGCCTCGCCTCTGCTTTAATTTGGCTGTTTTCAGTTACTTGATTAAAAATCTACTCTGTATTGATCAGTTCTCTTGCTGACACTAAAGATGTGTGCCACCACAACAAGCCAGCCTGGAGCTTTCCTTCTTTGTTTTTGTTTATTGAGACATGGTCTCTCTGTAGCCCTGGCTGTTTTGGAACACTTAGAATCAGAGATCTCTCTGCCTTTCTTCCTTTTGAGTGCTAGGATTAAAGATGTGCATCATCAGGCCTTACAACCCCTTGAACTTTTTAACATGCCAAAATTATACTAGTTTAAAAAGAATTAAAAACTAAAATATGGCTGGGCGTGGTGGCGCACGCCTTTAATCCCAGCACTTGGGAGGCAGAGGCAGTTGGATTTCTGAGTTCGAGGCCAGCCTGGTCTACAGAGTGAGTTCCAGGACAGCCAGGGCTATACAGAGAAACCCTGTCTTGAAAAACCAAAAAAACAAAACAAAAACAAAAACAAAACTAAAATATGGTTATTATTTTGTGCTTTGTATGTGAGAGAAAGAGAACATATCATGATCCCAAAATATAAGCAGTATTTTCTTCTAATCCTATAGTTAATAATGACTTTGTTACCAGCCAATTAAAGCAGGTTTTTTGAAGGAAATTATTTGTGTGTTTATATAGGTCCAAACACAAAAGATTTTAGTTTTCAAACAGTCTTATGCGTTTTATATTCTTTTTTTGTTGTTGTTTTTTGTTGTTTGTTTGTTTGTTTTTCGAGACAGGGTTTCTCTGTGTAGCCCTTGGCTGTCCTGGAACTCACTTTGTAGACCAGGCTGGCCTCGAACTCAGAAATCCTCCTGCCTCTGCCTCCCGAGTGCTGGGATTAAAGGTGTGTGCCACCATGCCTGGCCCTCAAACAGTCTTATGTATTGCAAACTAGCTTCAAACCTTTTGTGTAGCCAAAAACAAAGGATGACCATGAACTTCTGTTCCTCCTGCTTTCTTTTCCCAGTGTTTATGTGGTGCTGTGGTATTGAACCATAGTTCTACCAACTGAGCTACTTTCCCAGATATTACAAAACAAAACAGTATTTCTTGTAGCATAAGCTAGGTGTAAGTTTGCTGTCCTCCTGCTTCAGTCATTGGGTACTAGATTACAGATGTGTGTTACTACCAAGCGTGGTTTTAACACTAAAGAGTTTATGAGAATAAACTAGAGGTAGATGTCTCTGTTTAGCCATTCAGGTGCCCATTGGTTTAGACTGTGATCACATCTTGATAATTGCATCATTCAGTTCAAAATATGTGTTTAATATAGTTAGCTTACCAAACATCATAGCTTGTCCTTACTATCTTTAAGCAAGCATGGTCAGGATATTCACGTGTGCCTGCAGTTGAAATAATAATAATATTTTTTTTTGAAATAATATTATTAAATGAGAAAAATGTCATACTCAGAATCAAAACATAGTTTCTGCTAAATGGCAAAACTTTAATACTACCTGTATTTTCATTCAAGTCTTTTTATTTGTCATTTAATTTTGTTTGCAGACAAGTTTTTTCATGTTTGAGTCTTATTTTCATGTGATTACATTTCTCCTTGGATTCTGGACTTTGAAGATTATGATTTTAACAAGTTCTCCGCCTTTAGTACAAGCTTCAGTATCATTTTTTTCCTGATACTATCTTGTTTTTTTCCTTTTAATTATTTTATTAGATATTTTCTTCATTTACATTTCAAATGCTATCCCGAATGTCCCCTATACCCTCCCCCCACCCTGCTCCCCTACCCACCCATTCCCACTTCTTGGCCCTGGCGTTCCTCTCTATGGGGCATGTAAAGTTTGCAAGACCAAGGGACCTCTCTTCCCAATGATGGCTGAATACGCCATCTTCTGCTACATATGCAGCTAGAGACACGAGCTCTGGTGGTACCGGTTAGTTCATATTGTTCCACCTATAGGGTTGCAGACCCCTTCAGTTCCTTGGGTACTTTCTCTAGCTCCTCCATTGGGGGCCATGTGTTCCATCCAATAGCTGACTGTGTGCATCCACTTCTGTGTTTGTCAGGCATTGTTATAGCCTCACAAGAGGCCACTATATCAGGGTCCCTTCAGCGGAATCATTCTGGCATGCGCAGTAGTGTCTGGGTTTGGTGGCTGATGATGAGATGGATCCCTAGATGGGGTAGTCGTCTTAGCTCCAAACTTTGTCTCTGTAACTCCTTTTATGGGTATTTTGTTCCCTATTCTAAGGAGGAATGAAGTGTCCACACGTTGATCTTTCTGCTTTGTGGTTTTCTTGTGTTTTGTAAATTTCTTTTTTTATTTTTAATGACATTTTTGTTTTCTTTTTGAGGAAATGAAAACTTTATTTTACAGATGGTTGTGAGCCACCATGTGGTTGCTGGAAATTGAACTTGGGATTTCTGGAAGAGCAGTTGGTGCTCTTAACCATTGAGTCATCTCTCCATCCCCTGATACTTACTATGTCTTAATTCCACAATATAATAGATTAACTTTTAATATTTGGCCTTGACAATTATTCTTCATAGGCTGCAGATTACATTTTTATTACAGTGTATTCCTTATGCTTTGTCTATGTAAATAAACTAACAGACAAATTTAGAGAATTTTACACCTCTAATCTTGGTAGCAATAGATCATATATGAAGATTGGGATTATCAGATTTATCAAACATCATAGAGATTCCATGACTATTTGCTAATAAATATAAAGACATTGAGCTTTAAGAAGTACCTGTTCTGCCATGCAGTGGTGGCACACACCTTTAATCCCAGCACTTGGGAGGAAGAGGCAGGCAGATTTCTGAGTTTGAGGCCAGCCTGTTCTACAGAATGAGTTCCAGAACAGCCAGGGCTACACAGAGAAACCCTGTGTCAAAAAAAGGGAAGAATTACCTGTTCTGAAGTTTGAACTTTGAATTTCACAGTATTATCTGTAAACTAACAACTGTAGAGCTTTATACTATTTGTGGAGAGAGCATGAGCAAAATTGGTGTCATTTGCAGTTTCCCTTTTTTAGTGATGGTGATTAAAATTCAATAGAAGTACATTTTTCTAATACATTGGCCTTTGAATACTTTTTGAGTAGTTTGGCTATACAGACACTAACTATATAAGTAAATAAGGGTTGATTTCTGTTGTCTTTATATACATACTATGTATGCTTCTGTCTACGGGATTAATGTTTTAAGAATTTGATTCCTAAGCCACATAGATACTAAATAATAATAAGTAGAAAATACTTTCTCTGATATATTAAAGTTTTTAAAGATGTTATAGCTTTATGTGTATGAGTATTTTGCCTGCTTTTATGTATGTGCACTATGTTCATGCTTAGTGCCCATGAAATCAGAGTGTTTCATATTTCCTGGACCTGGAGTTACAGACTACTTGCAGCCACCATGAAGGTGCTGGAATCAAGTGTGGATCTCCTGCAAGAGCAACAGGTGCTCTTAACCACTGAGCCATCTCTCTATCACCCTCTACTGTTTTTTCCCTTCCTTTCTTACACCCATCCCCATCCTACACCCCCCCCCCCAACACAGGGTTTCTCTGTGTAGTCCTGGCTGTCCTGGAACTCACTCTGTAGACCAGGATGGCCTCGAACTCAGAAATCTGCCTGCTTCTGCCTCCCAGGTGCTGGGATTAGTAGTTAGGAGCACTAGCTACTGTTCCAGAAGTCCTGAATTTAATTCCCAACATCCATATGGCAGCTCTCAACTGTTTATAACTCTAGTCCCAGGGGATTTGATGCCTTCTTTTGGCTTCCATGAGTAGACATGTTTGTGGTACATAGATTTATATGGCAGGCAAAATGCACATACACATATAATTTATTTTTTTTAAAGTTGATATTATGATTGGGTCAACTAGGTATTTTGATTTGTAAATACTGAAATAGACAGGGAATTACTTTTTAATTCTTTGAAAATTGTTTATACTACAGAGTGGTAGTTAATGCCTTGTTTATTCAGTCAGACATAACTATCTTTTGTTATAGTTGCAGAAACTAATGCAATGAAAGATGGTTTTTGCTTCTGCTGTACCCAGCCTAGTGCCTAGAATTTATCACATTAGCTCTTTTCCTCAAATGACTGGTCATGATGAAGCTTCCAAATGTATTATATCTTTAAGTAACTGACCTCTGGCACAATAGTCAAAGGATCTTCTGTGGCACTTGTTCTTTCCTCTTGTCTCCATAGCTCTTGGTGCTGGACAGGCATCTTTGTTTGGAAACAACCAACCTAAGATTGGAGGGCCTCTTGGTACAGGAGCCTTTGGGGCCCCTGGATTTAATACTTCGACAGCCATTTTGGGCTTTGGCGCCCCCCAGGCCCCAGTAGGTAAGTGTCAGTCACTTTAGAAGGCTTTACAGTTTATTTCTTTCTAATACTTAGCTTGCTGGCTTGATTTTTCTACTGTCCCATTCCTACTAAAGCAGTGTGTATATATGAACATCATTAAACAGCCATGTACTATAGAAGGACTTAGATTCTAGCCTTTATCTCCTCATTCCTAGGCTTGGTCTATCTTAGAAATCATTTTTGTTATTATTTTAAATTTATCTTGCATATGATGAAGTTTGTTTTACTAAGTAATGTGCTTATATTATTACATTTCATTTTAACATAAGTAAATTTAACTTGTTACACTATAGTATTCAGTTCACTTACCTATGTCCTGTTTTCTTTATTCTCCGGTGCTAATATTTTACACTCACTAATTTTCATAAGTTTTCACTTCTGTTAAAATATTTTGCGTACTTCACTCATGTTTTAAATTTAAGTATATATATATATTTTTAAATCATTTTAAGATTTATTTATTTATTATATGTAAGTACACTGTAGCTGTCTTCAGACACTCCAGAAGAGGGAGTCAGATCTTGTTACAGATGGTTGTGAGCCACCATGTGGTTGCTGGGATTTGAACTCCGGACCTTCGGAAGAGCAGTCAGGTGCTCTTACCCACTGAGCCATCTCACCAGCCCCCGAAACCTTGTCTTTTATTGTAAGTTCTTACAGCACACTTGTTAGGCTACTTCTGGGGGACAGACAGTTTTTGTAGGTTCTAATGTTCACACAGGACCCCAAAGTGAGCATTTTTACTGTTTGTGCGATGAATAGATTTAGTGGCTCTTACCCACTGAGCCATCTCACCAGCCCCCAAATTTAAGTATATTTAAACTATACCACTGGAAATGAAAGTTAAGGATTATCTGGCATTAATAGGGTGTGGGAAAGAAATGGGATGTTGTTGTTTTTTGAAGGTTTTATAATTGTATTTTATGTTGCGTGTAAGCCTGTGCACCTTGTTTGTGCCTAGTACTTGTGGAATCCAGAAGAGGGCATCCAAATCTTTGTTATTGGAGATAGTTGTGAGCTGCCTGCCCTGTGGATACTGAGAGCTATACCTAAGTCCTGTGCAGTTGACAGCCAGTGCTCCACACTACTGACCTGTCTCTTGTGCCCCAGAAATGAGATTTTGTTTTGTTGTTGTTTTTGTTTTTGAAAGGGGTTTTCTATGTAGCTTTGGCTGTCCCGGAACATGCTCTGTAGACTAGGCTGACCTTGGAACTTAGAAATCCATTTGGTCCTACTTCTAGGTGCCACAATTAAAATTGTGTGCCATCACACCCAGGCAGAAATGAGTTTCTATATGACTAAATTCATGAGGTTTTGTCACAATGCTATACTACAATTTGAGATCATTATACATTTAAGCTGTGTATCTTTATACCTAGTCTATCGTCTAAGTGATAATAATTGTTGAATTTTCTTTATCAGGGGGCTATCAGTGTCTTTTTTTTTTAGTCTTTTTCCCCTTCCTGCTTTTCATGATTTTAGATGTTAATTTATGTGTATGAGTATTTTGCTTGCATGTATGTAAGTGCACCAAGTGCATAACCAGGCGCACAGGGAGACCAAAAGAGAATCTGATCCCTGGCACTGGATTTATGGACAGTTATTTGTGAACTGCCTAGTATGGGTGCTAGGTATTAAATTATGATTCTCTGGAAAACCAACATATGCTTTTAATTGCCGAACCATCTCTCCAGACCTAAATCTTTTTTTGATACAGAATTTTTTTTTAAGATTTATTTATTTATTTATTTATTTATTTATTTATTTATTTATTGTGTGTAAGTACACTGTAGCTGTCTTCAGACACTCCAGAAGAGGGAGTCAGATCTCGTTACAGATGGTTGTGAGCCACCATGTGGTTGCTGGGATT
>NC_034590.1:72989982-73002000 GCF_900095145.1 Mus pahari | reverse complement strand
CCCCCCTTGATCACTAATTGAGAAAATGCCTTACAGCTGGATCTCATGGAGACATTTCCCCAACTGAGGCTCCTTTCTCTGTGATAACTCCAGCTGTGTCAAGTTGACACAAAGCTATCCAGTACACCATGTATCAAAAGATAGCTTGTAAATATGTTCTGGACTAACTCCCCTTTTTCTTTAGCCTTCTAAGTAGCTGGAATTACAGACATGTGCCACCATGACTGACTTGTTTTGACAATAGTCTTTAATTGTTTTAGTGACTTGTCTGAATTCAAATGATCTCCTTTAAATTATTATCTCCTTAGGGTCCCAAATTCTTGGCCATATTTGTACTATTCCTTCAACATCAACAGTGTCTAAGCTTAGAACATTGTGTAGCTTTGTGCGTGTTTCAGACAGAGTTTCTCTCTGTAGCCTACGTGGCCTCAAACTCATAGCAAATCTTTTTGGTTTTTTTGGAGACAGGGTTTCTCTGTATAGCCCTTGCTGTCCTGGAACTCACTTTGTCGACCAGGCTGGTCTCGAACTCATAAATCCGCCTGCCTCTGCCTCCCGAGTGCTGGGATTAACTCACAGCAATTCTTAAGCCTTCCATTGATAGAATTACAGATTGGAGCTATCAAACCTTAGCTGGATGGATACACCCAGTTCTACCAATGTGACTAAACATGGATTTGTTCTGATATTATTTTAATTCTAATTGCTTATTCTCCTGGTGATGGGGCAGTGGTTGCTGCTACTGCTGTTGTTGCTTTTATATTCCCCATTGTGAGAACGTATAGTTGTGATATGAAAATTCTTTTAATATATATTCTTACTATATTTTGACTTCAGCCTATTTCTAAATCTTGGTAAGCAGCAGAAACCTGTTTTTTTGTTGTTGTTGTTGTTATTGTTCTCTCTCTCAGATAATTGGTGATTTAATCTTTGATAAGTATTTTTGCAATGATTCTCTTGAAAACAATTTATCATTTTATCAATTTATCATTGGCTATATACCATAATTGGTTTGGCTCTTCTATTTTATACACTACATTTTGTACATTATGAATATAGTCTTTATTAATGCCTTTGTCTGTTCTCTGAATTTTCTGTGGCTGATAGGAAATATTCATTCTTGTGCTTTGAGAGAAAATTAAATTAGCTGGCTGGCTTAGAAGTTAGACTAGAACTAGTCTAGACAAGGCTAGACTTGAACTCCTGATTCTTGTGTCTTAGCTTCTAGAATGCTGGACTTTTTAAGCATATGCTATTTTACCCAGCTGGAAGTCAAAAGTTATAACTGTTTTATAATGTGTGCCAGTGGCAGTTAGATAGTTACAGCACATTCTTTCTAGGTTATTTTGATTTGTATGTATTTGATTAGTTTTACAGTGAATTTTTATATGTAATATCTCTTATGAAATGGGATTTCCTTGTCTTTGCTCACTTTTTCTTAATTCATGGTTTTGTGTTTTTAGTTTGCTCTTTGTCTTGCTTTACTATTGAATGGGTCTGAACATTCAAAGATGTCATTCCTTAATGAGTGTTGAGTTCTCTAATACTAATGTGTTGGATCCTTGAATTTACTCTCCACTGCCCATCCTTTTCTTTTTTTGAATAGCTTTGACAGATCCAAATGCTTCTGCTGCCCAGCAGGCTGTTCTCCAGCAACACCTCAATAGTCTAACATACTCACCCTTTGGAGACTCCCCCCTCTTCCGGAATCCTATGTCAGATCCTAAGAAGAAAGAAGAGGTAAATTTTTAAATTTTTTTTTTATTATATTGGGAAAGACTAAAAATTATTTATCTACCAAAGAGACAATAGTTAACAGATATTTCCAAGTAAAGTATATATATCATCAGAGCACTGCATTTTGACATTCCACCCTTGTGAAAAGTATCAGTGAAGGTTGGGTAAATAAGTAGGTGGTTCTGATATTAGGGATCCTCTTGTCTCAACTTTTCCAGAGCTGGGGTGAAGGCTTTTCTAACATGGCTTTTAGGGACCAAACTCAGGGCTTCGTGCTCTCAAGACAAGTACTTAACTGATAGAGCTATCTCCCAAGCCTCCTTTGATATATTTTAATTAATGTATAAAGCTAGATTGTGATTAGATGAAGATTATGTTACCCATACAGCCAGTGCCCAACAATGCTGAGGTAGGCATCATGTTTAATGCTACGGTTGTAATGCAAAAGAAAGAACTTTATGAGTGTGGCCAGTGAGGGAGATAATACCTAAGGAAATTAAAATTTACTGTAGCTTAATTCTGTAAGTGCAATAATAGAAGAACCAATTTTTTGATAAGTCAACAGTGTTATATAATGGACATCATCATCCATTGAAAGGAACAGAGTTCTTAAATGAGCCTTTAAAGCTTACAGAGCAAGAGAAGCCAGCAGGTTGCTACATTATTTTGTTTATATTGATATATCCAGAAGTCAGGATTTGTAGAAAAAGTGGATTTGTGATTGACAAGGGGTGAGAAAGAAGTAGAGTGTCTTTGAAGTGATGTGAATGTGCTAGAATTAGATAGTGATAATGGTTACACAGCCTTGTAAAAGCTGTAAAAATTACTGAATTATTGAAATGGTTAATTTTGTCAACTTGCCAAAATGTAGCATCACTTGGAAAGAATCTCAATGAGAGATCACTTAATCAGGACTTAAGTTTGGGTATACTGTCTTTATTGCCTCAGTTGATATGGGAAGACATCGCCTAAGTGTGAGAGCATCTTGCTTTAGAACCCTGTGCTGTATAACAAAGAGTCCTGGGCATACATGGATTCATTCCTCTCAGCTCTTGATTGTGGATAGGGGCTGATAGCTGTTTTAGGTTCCTGCCTTGACTTCCCAACATTGTAATATGGAATTGTGAGCTAAAACAGACCTATCTACCCTAAGTTGCTTTTTGTCAGGATATTTTAGCAACAGAAGTGAACTCGGACAATTATGTACAGTGGCAAATTTTTATGTTATGAGAGCTTTGATAAAAGTTTCTAAGTATGCCTTGTGTTCTGGTGCATACCAATGCTAGTGCTCAGGAAGCAGAGAAAAGCAGATTGTTGTGAGTTCTAGATCAGTCTGGTCTAGATAGTTTCAGGTTAGGACTGCATACTGAAACCCTCTCTCAAAAAAATGATAAGAAGCATACTGTATATATGAATCTGATGAAACTTTTCAGAGGAGGTAATACTTTTCTTTTGAAGAATAATGTAAAATAAGGACATTCTAAGGAAAGGCACTAAGTTATAAAAGATCATGAATTGTAACTTTGTGTCCTCACATGTGTGGACATACATGTATGTGTGCATTTGCAATTGTGCCTGTATATCCTAGGATGGTTTTTGTCCCTCCCATTTAGTGGGTTCCTAGAATCAAAATCCAATCATCAATCAGATTTAGGTTCCTCTACTTGCTGAGTCATCTCACAAAAAGCTCACTGAGAATGTTCACGAGAACAGCCTTTTCTAGAAAAGAAAGTAAATTATGACAGTCTTTTGTTTTCTTTTTTTTGTTATGTCACACAGTCTTTTACTCTATTTTGCTGGCTTCAGATTCAAGCTATGCCTCCCTCCGCCATTGCAGGTGCTGGGATTAAAACATGCACTACCACACTGGACATGACAGTTTTTAAATGTAAACATTAAATTTCTTACCCTCTTTCCTCCACCTTTGAAGTCTTGGGGGTACAGGATTGCCTCACATGCTCAACAGTTTCTCTTGAAGAGTGAAATTATAGTTAATGTGAAAAATTGTTTCTATAGATTTTAATATTTTGCTAACTATATTTCCTTAAGTATAAATATTATACTGCTTATTTTATAAACTGTTCTGGTAATATTTTTCCATAGGAAAAATATTTACATGTCATAATAAGAATGCTTTATTAGTACATCTCATTTATTAAGCATTTTCCAAATCTAGTTTATCAGTTACATTTTAAAGAATATTAGTTCAGAGGCTGGAGGTGGCTCAGTTACTGCTCTTGCAGAAGACCTGGCTACAGTACTCGCTAAAATCCTTAGTAACCTCCCTGCACATACACTTACACACAAATATACATATATATATACATGTACTCAGGAAGTTATTCTTTTAGGTTTTGGGGTGATTGTTGTTGTTTTTCGAGACAATGTTTGTTTGTATAACCTTGCCTGTCCTGGAATTCACTCTGTAGACCAGGCTAGCCGATAATTCAGAGATCTGCCTGCCTTTGCTTCCTGAGTGCTGTTATTACAGGCATGTACCATCACTGCCTTAGTGAAATAAAATTTTTAGAAAGATGTTTGATAAGTCAATTAAAGTGGAAACTTGAAAGATGGGTAAATAAATATGAATAAATACCAGTTCTATCGAAAGGTAGATATTTCAGATGTCTGAAACTAGTCTTAATAAACAAAAACAGGCAGGTACAGAGTCTGCATTTCCTGTACACGTGTGATGTAGGCATTTGTGTCCTTGGCTTGAGTGGCTGGTACTTCAAAGAGAAGATGAAATTTGAAATTTGGTTAGCTTAGTATAGCTTCAACTTGGAGATTAAAGGTGTGAAAGCCAAGCATGGTGGTATATGCCTTTAATCCTCACACTCGAGAGGTGAAGGTAAATGTGAGAGTTCAAGGCCATCCTAGTCTATATAGCAAGTTACAGGCAAACAAAACTATATAGAGAAATCTCTTAAGATTTAGAGAATTCTCCAAAGGGTGGTGGGAATGGTAAGATGTGAGTCACTGGCCCTGGCTTGGTTTTCTGATTATTAAAATTAGGATCATACATTTGAAATAAACTAGAATATTCCTTGATACTTTTTCTTTTAAGACAGTGAAATAATGCCTTGCTATGTAGACATGGCAGGTGTGGGTCTTTCTGTATAACCAGGTTGGCAACGAATGGGTGATATTCCTCTTGGTTTAGTCTACTAGCTGCTGGGGTTAAAAATGTAAGCCACCATATTAAGTTTGCTTTTTTCTTTTCTTTTCTTTTCTTTTCTTTTCTTTTCTTTTCTTTTCTTTTCTTTTCTTCTCTTTTCTTTTTCAGAGACTGAAACCAACCAATCCAGCTGCTCAGAAAGCTCTTACAACACCTACTCATTATAAACTTACACCTCGCCCTGCTACCAGAGTCAGGCCAAAGGCTTTACAAACAACAGGTACAGCCAAATCACATCTCTTTGATGGGCTGGATGACGATGAACCATCTCTAGCCAACGGAGCATTCATGCCTAAGTGAGTTTTGTTTTGGTTAAACAAAATGATATATTTATTTAAGCAATAAGTGTAATTATCCTTGGGTAAAATACTTAACAGATTTTTTGATGACTGATTTTAATTTTATATGTTCATGATTTATTTTGTTTTTATGAAATTACCTTTATATTTATAACTCAAATAATTAAGACCTAGAGATATAGCTCAATTGTAGAGTACTTGCCTAGCATGTATAAGGTCTTTTTTGGATCCCTAGAAGGATTAAAAAAGGGTGTTTTAAGAAATGTTAAAGGTTGCTGGATGGTGGTGATGTGTAAATGTAACTTTCATTTTCCTGTCATAATTGTCTCCGAGGCGGACTGTCTCTGCCTGCTAACCTAGTCCTGGAAGCTTCTAGCCGCTATACAATCTAATCTAAGCCTACAATGTTTCCATCCTCTGAGACTTACTACTAAAAGTGCTCGCTCACCCTTTCTAGTTATTTCTGAAAACTTTTGGCTGGCTTACCTCAGCTATTCTAGCTTAAACTCCTCTCCAGGGTGACTAACTCAACTTGGCTTCTCTCAGCTTCTGACTGAATAGTACTGCTTGGTCTCAGACTAACTTTGGCACTCTGTTCTAATCTTCTGGCTCCTCCTCTGTCTCTGACTTCTTGTCTTCACCTGTGTCTAGCTTGTTCTCTCTTTGCAGCTGTCTCTGTACAATCTGTTCTGCCTCTTTGCTCTCTCCCTCTGCACTGCTCCCTCTTGTGTTGCCTCTGTTTTCTCTCTGTTCTCCTGAGAGTTGAGCACATCCTAGTCTGTCAAACTATTCTCAGATTTGTCAGTTTGTCTGCCCCTCAATTAGACATCACTTTCAAACATGGTGCTTCCTTCTCTATACTAAGTTTATCTTCATTGTTTGGGATTAAAGGCATGTACTAAGCTTGTATCTGAATTCCAGACAGATCACACAGGCCTAGAATGCCTTTGGATATGGTCAGAGTAGCCATGTTGGTGGATTAAAATACCTCTACAGGGATATATGCTTTTTTTTTTTTTTTTTAAGATTTATTTATTTATTACATGTAAGTACACTGTAGTTGTCTTCAGACACTCCAGAAGAGGGCGTCAGATCTTTTTACAGATGGTTATGAGCCACCATGTGGTTGCTGGGATTTGAACTCCGAACCTTTGGAAGAGCAGTCGGGTGCTCTTACCCACTGAGCCATCTCACCAGCCCGGGATATATGCTTTTAATCCACACACTTGTGAGGCCAAGGCAAGTGGATCTCTGACTCCTAGTGTAACCATGTGCATTTCTAACCATGCTCCAGTTTCCAAATAACAGCTCAAAAGCTTATTATTTATTTAAAAATGCCCAGACCATAAACTAGGGTTGTTCACAGTAGCTCATAACTTATTTTACCCATTTAAACTGTTCTGTGTCTGCCACATGGTTGGTTACCTCAGTTTCTTACATCCAACTTTCTCCAGATAGTGAAGCTTACCCACTCTCACCATTTCTATCTCCCTCTACTGGAACTTCCTGCCTTCTACTTCCTGCCTTTTCCTAATAGGCCACCAGCTTTTTATTGACAGGTTATGCTTCCACACAGTACATAAGGGATTATTCTTATATTCTAGGCTGCTGCAGACTATCCCCTTTCTGGGTCTCCTATCTGCGTGGAATGGGTCTCTGGTGGCAGATGGGCAAGGATTCGAGGAATTGACATGAGAGAGTGTGTAGAATCTGAGTGTGGATCTGTTTGTCAGTTTGCCGAATCCTTGCCCATCTACTACCAGAGACCCATTCCAAGCAGATAGGAGACCCAGAAAGGGAATAGTCTGTGGCAGAATGGCGCTCGATCAGGGACCCCTGGACAGGTAAGTCTTTTTCTTTTTTCTTCTTTCTCTTCTTTATTTTCTCAGTCAAGGATAGGATTTCATCGCCATGCTGCAGACAGGCTGGTAAGGATAGACCAGTTAAGGACGAGAAATTAATTTTATCATGGGGCAGTCTGGCATTAAAACGTGTTTTAGACGTCTCACCAGCCATAGTAAAGGCCTACACTGTAGTGGTGAAAGGAGGGAAACTCAGCGCCAATTTTAAGAGAACCTGTGAAAATGAGAAGTGTTCTCGGGGGAATGAAAGCTGCATGTTTTGGTTGTAAGAAACCAGGGCACCTGAGGAAGGATTGTAAAAATCCCTCGGGAGGGCCGGGCGTGGTGGCACACGCCTTTAATCCCAGCACGCGGGAGGTAGAAGCAGGCGGATTTCTGAGTTCGAGGCCAGCCTGGTCTACAAAGTGAGTTCCAGGACAGCCAGGGCCACACAGAGAAACCCTGTCTCAAAAAAAAAACCAAAAAAAAAAGAAAAAAAAAAAATCCCTCGGGAAACAAGAAGGGCCTTTCTCCAGGTCTCTGCTCACACTGTGGTGGAACCTTGGAGAAATGATTGTAAATTAAAGTCCCATAATGGTGAGCCTCTGCTCACTACAGAAGCAGGTAAGACAAAAAGCTAAAGGGGCAGTCTCTTAGCCTGGTTCAGAAACTGTGGACCTCATTATAGGATACAGCTTCAGTTATAAGAAAAACTTCAAGTTGTGGATTCTGATACTCTAGGTAAAATTAGAAGTTATGGTTAAAGTATAAAAAGAGACTTCATAAAGGTCAAAATATAGCTCAATTCTTTTTTTTTTTTTTTTTTTTTTTTTTTTTTTGGTTTTTTCGAGACAGGGTTTCTCTATAGACCAGGCTGGCCTCGAACTCAGAAATCCGCCTGCCCTCTGCCTCCTGATTGCTGGGATTAAAGGCGTGCGCCACCACACCTGGCTTGCTCAATTCTTACTATTTCCTTATTTACAACTTCCCGATCATACATTGTGCCAAAAATTTGTAAATAAGGCTTTATTGGAAGTTAGGAAATCATCTCCTCAAGCATGGTGTTTTGGTTACAGAAAGTGGAGAGCGGGCAGAGCAGGTTTTGCAGATGGCTGTAAAATGTTTAAATACATTGGAAGTTTTGGATGCTTGCCAGAAGCTGTTAGAGAATTTTGGGTTTTAATCTTTGCTTGATAAGCTGCCTCTTACAAGCAGGAAAGGAAAGGAAAGAGGAAAGGGAAAATGGAAAGGAAAAAAGAATAAAGGAAAAAAAATGGATTTTAGAACTCTCCCAGGGAAAGAGAAAAATCGGGAGACGTTCCATTAATTCTCTCTGGCCCCTATAGGAGTTCTCCTCTACCCTCTTTGTATTGTCTATGTTTGGTGCATCAATCTTCCACGTGTCAATTCATGTATGTTTTTGTTTCATTGTCTGAATGAGTGACTGTTCTGTGTTTCATGTTGGAAAATAAAAATGGCTAAAACTTTTATCTGCTGATTTATAGCCTCATTTTACACAGCAGAGGCTGAGAGAGGCCCTGTAACTCGGCCAAGAATCAAGCACAGCAGGAGAGCCCCTGCTGAAAAACTGTTTTTAAAAAAGGAGTCTGCAGCTTCTTAGTTCTAAGGCAAAAAAAGGCTGATAGTTGGTTTTTTCCTAGAAAATTCTCTGCAATCATGATTATTGTGTTTAGCAAGTGACAAGGTGCTTTTTATCTTAAAATTATAGCTAGAAAAAGTAAAATTCTGTGGTCTAAAATTATAAGATTTGTGTAGCCAAGCTAAGTAAGAGTGGTGGCGCACACCTTTAGTCCCAGCACCAAGGGGGCAGAAGCATGTGGATCTCTGTGTTTCCAGTTCCAGGACAGCCAGGACTACACAGAGAAATCTTATTTTAAAAAACTAAAATAAAAAAGGGGTCAGGGTGTGACGATAGTAGGCTCAGTGGTTTAGTGCAGTCTTTGCTCTTGAAGAGAATTTAATTCTTAGCAATTTCATGGTGTTTCACAGCTATCTCTAGCTATATTGCAGAAGATCCAAAATCATCTTCTGACTTCCTTTGGGCATCAGGCATGCACAGACAAAACATACACATAAAATAAAGCTAACAAAACTTTTTAAATTATGGGTTGAGAACTATGGTGATGGTTCACTGGTTAAGACCATATGCACAGGCCTGGGAGCCTGAATTCAAAGCCCAAGCACCGACATAAGCCATACAAGGCCACATACACATCTGTAGTATTGTAGTGGTAGAGACAGGAAGATTGCTGGCATTTTCTTGTCTGTTTGCTTACCTCCAAAACAAGTGAAAGACCTTGTCTGAACAAAATAAGGTAGAAAATGATCCAGCAGGATACCTAAGGCCCACGTCTTGCTTCTACATTTGCTGATGCACCAATATTCTCGCACACATCTCTATGAATAAATTGCTTTGTCACAAAAGATAGAAGGTGTGATTTTATGTTTGGGCTCCAGTTTTAAAAATAGTGTCTGGTAACTTGCATACACCTAATCTTTTTCTATTTCTTTTGGTCTCTGTTTTTAGAAAGAGCATCAAGAAGTTGGTTTTGAAAAATCTTAACAATAGCAATCTCTTCTCTCCTGTTAATCATGATGCAGAAGATCTAGCTTCACCCTCTGAGTATCCAGAAAATGGAGAGAGGTAAGCTGAATTCATTTTAAAGATGTTCTTGCTAATAGTTCTGTTTTGCTTTTAAAAGATTCTAATTTTATAAAGGTTGAATTTTATATAGACTTACTATATAATTCAAGGGCCCCTAGGTGTTATGTTATTATTTCTAGAGTACTTTAAACCTCAAAAATTATTGGAGCATTGATTAATTTCTACAGAACTACTTTGTTTTGTTTTGGTTTTTTTGGTTTTTCGAGACAGGGTTTCTCTGAATAGCCCTGGCTGTCCTGGAACTCACTCTGTAGACCAGGCCGGCCTCGAACTCAGAAATCCGCCTGCCTCTGCCTCCCCAGTGCTTGGATTAAAGGCGTGCGCCACCACGCCCAGCTTCAGAACTACTTTGTAATTCTTTTGTTTTTTTTTAAGATTTATTTATTTTACGTATATGAGTACACTGTAGCTGTACAGATGGTTGTGAGCCTTCAAGTGGTTGTTGGGAGTTAAATTTTAGGACTGCTGTTCGCTCTGGTTGGCCCTGCTTGCTTAGTCCCTGTTCACTCCGGCCCAAAGATTTATTATTATAAATAGGGACACTGTAGCTGTCTTCAGTCGCACCAGAAGAGGGTGTCAGATCTCATTATGGGTTGATTGTGAGCCACCATGAGGTTGCTGGGACCCGAACTCAGAACCTTAGGAAGAGCAGTCAATGCTCTTACCTGCTGAGCCATCTTGCCAGCCCCTAGTTTGTAATTCTTATATGTGGCTTTGGGCAGTTTTAGCAAGCACATCTATTAGTTAAGGTATAGTTAGTCTGATGATTATTAAAATGTCCATTCTATCAAGTAAAATCAATATAACAAATAAGAAGTAAATATATATACATATATATTACGTATATGTATATATATTTGTATGTATGTATATGTATATATATTGTATGTATGTATATATACACACATATAAAATATCTATCTTCAGTAGTCTAATTTAAGGGCTAAAGAGCTGACTCTGTAGTTAACAGTACTTGTTCTTCCAGAGAATTGGAGTTTGGTTTCTGGCATCAATGTTGGGCAGCTCACAACTGGGATCCAATACTGTCTTCTGACCTTTCGCCAACACACATGACATACATCCAACAAACATATATGTAAATAAAAATAATCTATAACATTTTTACTAGTTTGACTATTAAACATTTAATAGTCAATTTAAACTAATAGTTTTCCAGCTTAAAATTTTACTGAGGGGCTGTTGGGAAAATAGCTTTAGTCTGTAAAGTGCCTGTCTTTCTTGAAAGCAAAGGACTTAATTGGACCCAATGACTCACAAAAAAAATAAAATAGGGGCTGATGAAATGAGTCTGCAATGAAGATCACTGGCTGCTCTTGCAAAGGACTAGTATACCATTCATAACATCTACATTGTGACTCATAACCATCCCTAATTCTAGTTCCAGGGGATCTACAGCCTCCTCTTGTCCTCTGTAAGCACCATGTATACATATGTTCACGTGGACATTAAATAAATAATATTATATAAATATAAATAAATAATATTAGATTGAGTAAATGGGGACCTAGAAAGATGGATTGGTTGTTAAGAACACTTGCTGCTCCTGCAGAGAACCTGAATTTAGTTTTCAGCACCCTCATGGTTCCTCATATATGCCTGTAACTCTAGTTCCTGGGGAAATGGTGCCTTTTCTGACCTCTGAGGCACTAGGTATGTATATGGTGCACATAAATTCATGCAGACAAAACACTCACACACATAAAATTAGTGAAACTTTAGAAAACAAAAAGGCATAGTGATTCATGCCTTTAATTCCAGTACTTGGAGGCAGAGAGGGACGGTCATTCTAGTCTGCATTCGGGGGTCAGGACAGCTAGGACTATGTAGAAAGACTATGTCTCAAACAAAATGAATGAATGAATGAATGAATGAATGAATGAGATAGAGAAAGAAACAGCCAGTGGTGGTAGTATGCATTATAATCCCAGGATTAGAGGTTGGATCTCTCCTTACAGGAAATGATCCCCAGGAATTAAACTCGGTCATTTAGGCTTTGTTTCACCCACTCAGCCCTCTTGCCAGCCCTGATTCCCCATCGTAAATGGTTTTTGTGGTCATTTTGATGAATATAAGATAGTTTAGTTAGCTCTCCATTAGTGAAATTTCAGAGATTATTTGGTATTTCTTTATTCAAAATAATGGGCCATCTATTTTTAATTGTAATTTGATATTTCATTAAAGTATTTCCAAACCTCTTGTGTTTATAATATTAGTTTAAATTCAAATTTTGAGATTTTTTTTTTTTTTTTTTTTTTT
>NC_034590.1:72981946-72989922 GCF_900095145.1 Mus pahari | reverse complement strand
GGCCTGCGCCACCAGGCCCGGCGAGATTTTTTTAATTATATATATATATATATATATATATATATATATACATACACACACATTTTTTTAATTATATATATATATACATATATATATATATATATATATATATAGAGAGAGAGAGAGAGAGAGAGAGAGAGAGTGTTTTGTCTACAAGTATGTATGCGCATTATATGCATATATGTGAAATCCACTGGAACTGAAATTAGAATTTTTGATAGCTTCCATGTCAGTGTTGGGAATCAAACCCTGGGTCTCTGGAAAAACAGCCAGTGTTCAATGTTTATCTTGACATTAACCATTAATCATTTATTTCCACATAGCAGCAAGTATTTTGTGTTTGTCTAAGTCAAAGATTTAATCAAAATCAAGGCTGGTGAGATGGCTAAGTAAAGGCCTTTTTCATCAAACCTGATGACCTGAGTTTGATCTCTAGACCAAACCACAGAGTGAGGGGGGTTGCTCAGATTTATTCCTTTGAAAATGAGCAGTCAAGGCTATGAAACCTAGCGCTAGATTTTCTGAGGTTTTTGTTTGTTGTTTTATGTACATGGGTGTTTTGGTTGCATGTATATTTGTATACACTTGTGTGCCTGGAGTCTTAGGGGACTGGGAGATAGTATCAGACCGTCTAGAACTAGGTTGCAAACTGTTGGGAGCCACCATGACTGTGCTGGGAATTGAACCAGGGTTCTCTATATAAAGCAGTACATCCTCTTAACTACTGAGCCATCTTTCTAGCCCTAGATTTTACTATTTTAAAACTTTCAACTCTAGATAGTACTCACAACTTTGTGATATTACACAAGATTATTTTTTTGATCCAGTTTTCCTGTTACAGATTAAGAGGTAATCACATCCTATCTCACACAGTTACTATAAGGATAAAATTTAAATTTATTGAATCATCTGGTGTAATGTCAGATCTTTAATAAAAATTAACTGCTGTCATTATCTTTACTATTGCCAAAGGCTAAGATTTTTTTTTCTTCATTTTCAGATTTAGCTTCCTGAGCAAACCTGTTGATGAGAACCATCAGCAGGATGGAGATGATGACTCTCTTGTATCACGATTTTACACTAATCCTATTGCCAAACCCATTCCCCAAACTCCAGAGAGTGTTGGAAACAAAAATAACAGTAGCAGCAATGTGGAAGATACCATTGTTGCTTTGAACATGCGTGCTGCTTTGCGCAATGGACTAGAAGGAAGTAGTGAAGAGACGTCTTTCCATGATGAGTCATTGCAAGATGACCGAGAAGAGATAGAAAATAATGCTTACCACATACATCCAGCAGGTCAGAGTCACATACTTTTTATACCTTTGAAACAGTTTTTAATTACAGCAATGTGGTCAAAAGAGTCCACTTCTTATAGCCTAAGAGACTGTCCTAACTACCTAACTTTGTGAATTCAAGTGGATTGCTTATTAGTAAGACCTTACCATAGTATATTCTATGGATTACCTACCTTGTTATTGGGTATCCCATTTAAAAAGAGGGCTCTATGGTAAATAAAATCTACAAATCTTAGGTTTAGTAGACTTTATTACATTTTAAATGTTTTTGTTTTTCTGTTGTTTGTGGGAATGGAGTCTGGGTCTTGCTCATGCTTCCTTCAAACTTGCAGTAACCCTTCTTCCTCCGCAACCCAAGCTCTGCATTGAGTATGTGGAGGCAAGTTGCTCAGAAGCTCAGGGTCTCAGCTTTGTCTTAACTACAAGGCCATACTGACGCATAAGACCCTATCGCAAATTGTTAGATGAAAATAAAATGAGTACTACTGATAACTGTTCTACTCAGGTATAATCACAATATTTTTTGACTTTTGGTCATAGGCATTGTTCTCACAAAAGTTGGTTATTATACTATCCCATCTATGGATGACCTTGCTAAAATTACCAACGAGAAGGGAGAATGCATTGTTTCTGACTTCACCATTGGTCGTAAAGGTAAGTGTGAGTTTAGGAGTTATATAACTTAGAGATTGGACCTTGCCTATGTTATTAAGGGAAACTCTAGTTTTAGCGTCTGGATTTTTTGTTTGTATTTGGTTCTTTCTTAACTTAGAATAATAGAAACATTGATAAGTAATAAAGCAAGGAAGACTAAAACCATGTAGAATTTGGGGGCTTAGACATACCTGTTTGAGTCTGGTAATTATTTTTCCCATAATTCTTCATAATTAAAATTGAAGATACACTGTTTTTAATACATGGATCAATTTTATATTAAATTGTTACAGATAATTTTCTTTAAATAAACTTACTCTGTGATACTGTCTTTTAAATGGGCTCAAGTATTTTAGTTTATATAGCAGATGAGGAACCAAGTTGTTCATACAATAGCACTGCAGATACTGGGGAAGATTTGAAGACACCAGAAATGTAAAGTGGAGGTGTTATATCTGATAACTATATAATACCATTCCTTTGTCCCCACTCTTGCCATATTTAATAGACAGAAAGCTACTCCATGAATTTCTGGAAGGTTTAAAATACTGAAAAGGTTGCATGTTCTCCCTTGCTAATCACTACAGATTAAAGGAGATTTTTGTTCCTTTATGAAGGATATTTTTTTAACCATTTTCTTTGAATTGTAGGATATGGCTCAATCTATTTTGAAGGAGATGTGAATTTGACAAATCTAAATTTGGACGATATTGTGCATATCCGGAGGAAAGAAGTTATCGTCTATGTAGATGATAATCAAAAGCCACCTGTGGGTGAAGGACTAAATAGGTATGAATTTATTTATATACAGAAATTGGGGTTTTTTTCTGCAGTTTTGCTATACAATTTTCTTGTTTGTCTACTCTTCTTTGAAAGTATAAATGGGAATGATGCATTGTGGCGTTAGGACTCATGCCTTTTCCCTAATGGTAATGTGTTCACATGCTATTTCAGGAACTTTCAACAACGGAAGTTTGCTTTTGCTTAATTTTGCTTTTCAGGGGTAGAGATTAAACCAAGGCCTCATACATGTTGAAAATCAGTTATAGATGTGTAACTAACTGTCCGCTTTCTCTCCTTAAAAAGCCAGGGAGATTCAGTTATGAGGGTGCCACTGTAGTGATTCTATCTAGTCTAAATTTCTTCCAAGAAGCCCAAGTATTATTTTACTGATTCATAATGAGGATTTCAGCACATGAAGCCTTAGGGAGTACACAAACCATGTTCAAACCATAGGAACTAGACATAGTCTCATTCTTAGAGGATTGTTTTTACAAGATTGTTTTGAAGATAGGTCATGTAACACAGCAACGCGAATATTCATTTCTAATGTAATTTTTATTACCACAAGAGGACTAGGTTGGAATGCTCAATAAAAGCGAGACAGAGGGTCTGAAAGGTGATTTGGTGGGTAAAAGTGCTTGCTGCTAAGCCTGACGACCTAAGTTCAGTCCTTGGGACTTGCAGTGTGAAAGGATAGGGGACAAACTCATTCAAGTTGTCCTCTGACCTGCACATGAAGACCATGGTACATGCATGTTTCCACACTCACAAATTTTTGTTGTTGTTTGAGAATAGAACAGAGGGTGTTGTATAACTGAGTTGTAGAATGTATCCTTAGCATGAGGGAGGGAGGCCCTGTGTTGCATCTCCAGCCTCACTGATCTTCTGCAGGATGACCTTGGCAGTAGGAAACTGGTTGGACTAGTTAAGATCACAAATTTCACGTTCTTTTTTTGCCACAATTAAAAGGTAAAGTAATCATAGAATCACCTGAATAATCATATGCCAATCCCTGCTCTAGGTAAAAAGCATGTAAATGAGGAGGACATAGCACCTGAACTCTGATATTGATAGAAGATACAGTATGACTGTTGTATCAATATTCACTTTTACTTAACATATTCTAAACACCTACACACATAGAATATTAATTTATTAAAACCAATCCATAAGTATTTTTGTTTTTGTTTCTTTTGGGCCTCAAAATACTCATTAAGGTACATTGTAGTAAGCTGCACCTCCAACCCAATGACTGTTAACAGCAGTTGTTTTTAAGTGTAGTGACTTATACTAAGACTGTAAATAACTGATACTATTACACTTGAAATAAATGCAATCTGACTCTAAAACCAATTTGAGTTCATTACGGTAGATGTGATACTTTGTTCTTAATCTCTTCTTGAGTCTTTTCTTCTTCTTTCTTTTTTTTTTTTTTTTTGAGACAGGGTTTCTCTGTGTAGCTCTGGCTGTCCTGGAACTCACTGTAGACCAGGCTGGCCTCAGACTCAGAAATCCACCTGCCTCTGCCTCCCAAGTGCTGGGATTAAAGGTGTGGGCTAATACTGCCTGACTGTTCTTGAGTTCTTAATCTCTTCTTTTTATAATAATTTTAACTATGTAGCTGTATGCATCTAGAAGTTTGTATGTGCACACTTAGTGTGAGTGTGTACCCCTGAGGAGGCAAAGACATTGCATCCCTGTTTCTGGAGTTGCAAGTGCTTGTGAGATGCTCACTGTGGGTTCTGGGAGCCAAACTCAGGGCCATCTAGAAATGCATGCAGTAGGTACTCTCTTTTTATGGTACTTTGACTGTACATATATATAGTACACTCCTGCCTGTTATACTCATATTAGAAAATCTGACAGATCCCTGGAACTGGAATTACAGACCTAAGTACACTGTAGCTGTCTTCAGACGCACCAGAAGAGGGAGTCAGATCTCACTATGGATGGTTGTAAGCCACCATGTGGTTGCTGGGATTTGAACTCAGGATGACACCTGGGTTCTGGAAACTAAACCCAGGTCTTCTCATCTTCACCATTGAGTCATCTCCAGCCCCACTTGATTTTCCCTGCTGAGATAGTATCTCACTCTACAACCCAGACTGGCCTCTCTGCTTTTCTCTCCTAAGTCCTGGAATTACAAGGCAGCAACCTCCACACCCAGCCTCAGACCTATCTTTGCTATTTACAGTGGTGTTAGTGGGATCTCTAGCATGTCTTTTTGTTGTTTTGTTTTGCTTTGTTTTCTAGTTTTTTCAAGAAAGAGTCTTACTATGTAGCTCTGGCTGTCCTGTAACTCACTCTGTACTCTGTGGGTCTGTCTATGTGTAAGTATGTATTTAATCTAGATTTTGCACATGAGAGGAAACATTTGTTTTCGAGTTTACCTTACTTTGCTTAATAAAATGATCTGCATTTCCTACAAATGCTGTGATTTCTTTTTTCTTTACTGCTGGGGAAAAAAAGTATATACCACTTTTTATCCATTCATGTGATATATATCTAGGCTATTACCACAACTTAGCCATTGTGAGTAGTATCACAATATGAATGTAGAAATACCTTTGTCTGCTTGGGGTTGATAGCGCCACTACCGCCCGGCTACTTCCCTTTTTTTAAGTATAAAGCATTTACATTTTGTCTGTTTGTAATTTACAGGAAGGCTGAAGTTACTTTAGATGGAGTTTGGCCAACAGATAAAACATCCCGGTGTTTAATAAAGAGTCCAGATCGACTTGCTGATATCAATTATGAGGGGAGATTAGAAGCAGTCTCAAGAAAGCAAGGGGCCCAATTCAAGGAGTATCGGCCTGAAACTGGTTCTTGGGTGTTTAAGGTATACTTAGTCCACTTTTAGCTTTTGGAGTTATGAAATGATCTCATCAAAAATCTTTGTTTCTTTCTTAAAAATTGGTTTATTGGTGTGTGTGTGTGTGTGTGTGTGTCTGTCTGTCTGTCTGTCTGTCTGTCTGTCTTGTCTGTCTGTCTGTCAATATCAGGTGTCTTCCTCTGTTGCTATTTATTTATCTATTAATTCATTCGTTCATTAACCTGGAGGCTTAGTCTCAATGTGTAGCCGTGGCTGACCTGCCAGTTATTTTGTAGAATAGGCTGTCCTTGAATTCTTGTCCACCACTACCCAGCTCATCTAATTGTTTGAAACAGTCTCTCACTGAATCTGGAGCTCCCTAATTCAGAAAACTGGCTGGCTAGCTACCTCCAAGAACCCAAAATTACTACTGCCTCTCCCGTGCTGGGCTTGTAGATATGGTGGTCTTACCCAGCTTCTTGTTGGAGGAGGAGGGGATTTATTTACACATATGAATGCTCTGTCTTCCTATATATCTGCCTGACAGAAGAGGATATGGGATCTCATTATAGATGGTTGTGGGCCACCATGTGGTTGCTGGGAATTTGACTTAGGACCTCAACAAGAGCAACCAGTGCTCTTAACCACTAAGCCATCTCTCCAGGCCTGGATTTTATTTATTTATTTGTTTTTGTTATTTTATGTTGGTGCGTGCTTTGCATGCACATCTGTGTAACACCTGAGTGGCTAGTGCCCAAGGAGGTGGTGAGCCTCCCATGTGGGTGCTAGGAATTGAATCTGGATCTTTACAAAAAGTTCTCTTAACCACTGAGCCAAGTTTTCAGCACTGGCTGATTACATTTTAAGTCTCGTGTGTGTGTGTGTGTGTGTGTGTGTGTGTGTGTGTGTGTGTGTGTGCGCGCGCGCGCGGTTGTTTGGTTTTTGCGGTGTTTTCTCCCCAAACAGGGTTTCTTTGTGTCAACCTGGCTGGCCTAAATCTCAGATAAATCCACCTGCCTGTCTCCCTATTGCTGGGCCTAAAGTTGTGTGCCCCCGTGCCCAGCTCATTATAATATATTGCATATATTTACTTAATTTTGAGCAACTATTAGGTGCACTGAATGTTGTCAAAGTCATAGAAAACTAACACACTGATATTTAACATTTACTTTAAATATTTGAGGTTTATTTATTTAACTTATTTCTGTACATTTTGCCAAAATAGGGTATTAGAATCCCTGAAACTAGAATTACAAACAGTTGTGAGCTGTTGTGTCGGTCCTCTGGAAGAGCCACCATTACTTTGAACTGCTGAGCTGTCTGTTCAGCCCTATTTTAATATTTAATCTATTTTAATCTTTAACCTATTTTTGTCTTTTTTCAAAATTATTAAAAATATTTCAAAGGAAGAGTGAAGAAAATACTTCATTGACTTTGCTGGGTTTCTTTTCTTCATAGGTTTCCCATTTTTCTAAGTATGGCCTTCAGGATTCTGATGAAGAGGAGGAGGAACACCCACCCAAAACTACTTCAAAGAAGCAGAAGACGGCCCCTTTGCCCCCTGCCGGCCAGGCAACCTCTTTCCAGATGACTCTTAATGGCAAGCCTGCACCCCCACCTCAGGTAGAGAAGGGCAGAGAATGTGAATGCAGCTGTGGTAAAGAAGTCAGAGCAGTCCTTCAGCTTCTCAGCTGTGTGACCCTGGGAACTAAGTGCACGGGAGGGCACAGTGCTACAGGCTGCTATTTTTTACTCAAGATTTAAAGAATGTTCTTGCTGTTTGGATCGTTCTTCTGCAGATTGTAACTTTCAATTTCTCTCATTTGGACTTGTAATGTTTTGATCAGTGATCAACTTGGGATAGCATTTTTCTTGTGTAGGGTTGATGCAAAGTAAATCCTACTTTTACTGATTTCATGATGTGCAGTCTGATCTTGTTTTTTTT
Organism: Mus pahari; assembly: GCF_900095145.1. Classification (NCBI taxonomy): domain Eukaryota; kingdom Metazoa; phylum Chordata; class Mammalia; order Rodentia; family Muridae; genus Mus; species Mus pahari. The sequence goes on along the minus strand of NC_034590.1, from coordinate 72,982,409 downwards.
ACCTCCATTACTTTTTAAAGGTCAGATTAATTTTCTGCTGGAGTTTAGTTCCTTTTTCTCAAGTTGTTTGCTATATTTCAGATAAACTTGTAATAACTATTTTAATAATTGTTATAAAAATATATAAGTTTAAAAAACAAGTAAATTATTTAGCTTGGAGAGAATAGGGACTGTGTTGTTTATTATAATTACTTGTGTAGTATCCTTTCTCAGTATTGTTAAACCATTAGAAGCCTTTTGTCCTCGTGGGGAAAGGTTTGTAAATGATTAGGTTGTTTCTTTGAATGGCAAAGTGGCTTACTTTAATTTGGATGTGGTTTATACTCAATCAAGATAAAGTGATTTTTTTTTTTTTTTTTTTTTTTTTTTTTTTTGAGACAGGGTTTCTCTCTATAGCCCTGGCTGTCCTGGAACTTACTTTGTAAACCAGGCTGGCCTCGAACTCAGAAATCCTCCTGCCTCT
>NC_034590.1:72969485-72980604 GCF_900095145.1 Mus pahari | reverse complement strand
AATCCAGTGAGCAGGGTACTGAGTGGTTTAAAGAAGTTGATAGACCGTGAGCAGAGTGAGAGGGAAGCTCTGTTTATGTGCGTTATGAAGACTTTGCTCACGTTAGACAGGGCTCCTGGCACCCCTTCCTATTCCCTGGTGACATCTGAAGGAGCTAGAAACCACCCGTGGCTATTACTATTGTTAGTTACTAAGATCCTATACTTTACTAGCATAGGGAAACTACCTGAACTGTCGGAATGAAGAACAGACTGTACATTCTTTTCATTCTTGAGTCGAAGAATCATACTGTCACATTTTTCTTGGAGAAACTGATTTCCATAAAGTGTTTCTGAAGTCTGGAGGTTCCACCCCCGGACCCCCCCACAGTAGATGGCAACCTACCTCAGACTATAATGAAAAAGAAAATTAGAAAAGATGGAAGGTTGTTTCTTGAGCTGTTTAGGAAAATTTATATTTTACTTTAAGGGTCACATTTATACAATACTGCTTTTGCTCCTAAAAAAGCAAGTATGACTATGAAACAAAAAAATTTTTTTGTATAATCTTCTGTAACTTCTAGGTGAGAGAAAACAGGCAAATTAAGGCTACTGTGGAAAGTTTTTTCCTGTGATTTTATTAGTTTCAAGCTTCTGGTTTTGGTTCCAGTATCTAGCTGATTGCTGCAATAGCTTGACTTTAAAATAAATCATATATGAATGCTCTAACTGTATGTACATCTCTATACCAGAAGAGGGCGTCAGATCACATAGGTAGTTGGGAAGCCACCATGTGGTTGTTGGGAATTGAAATGAGGACCCCTGGAAAAGCAGCTAGTACATGTAACTGCTGAGCTCTCTCTCCAGCCCCAAAAGCTTGATTTCTTGTGTTTGTGTTTGTGTGTGTGTGTGTGTGTGTGTGTGTGTGTGTGAGAGAGAGAGAGAGAGAGAGACACAGAGACAGAGACAGAGACAGAGACAGGCAGGGTTTCTCTGTGTAGCCCTGGTTGTCCTGGAACTCACTCTGTAGACCAGGCTGGCCTCAAATCAACCATCATGTGAGTCCCATGGATCTTCCGTGGGATTCTGACATACTTAATCTAATAATTCTCCCCAGCTGATGGAGATGTATGGGCAAGTTTTGAAACTTGAACAGCTTGAAACCTTTGACACACAGGTAGACATAGATGTAGCTTTTACCTCAACCTTGTAATTGAAATGAACCTGAATTCAGTAACAGTAAATCAAGATAACTTGCTCAGAAACCTCATGTTCAAAGAAATGTAAAACAAAAGGATTTAAGATTTTTTCATATGTATATTAAGTCCATATTTATACATGTGTACCCATTGCATTCCTGGTGACTATTTAAGATAGAAGAAAGTATCAGATCCCCGGAACTTGTGTTGTACATGGTTGTGAGCCACCATGTGAGTACTAGAAACCAAACCTGTGACAGGGTTTCTCTGTACAGCTCTGGCTGTCCTGGAACTCACTTGGTAGACCAGGCTAGCCTCGAACTCAGAAATCCGCCTGCCTCTGCCTCCCGAGTGCTGGGATTAAAGGCCTGTGCCACCAGGCCCGGCGAGCAGCAAGTGCTCTTAACCTCTGAACCATCTCCAATTTTAAAAGTTGTTGGTTGGTTGGTTGGTTGGTTGGTTTTCTTCTTCAGGAAAAAGGGTATCAGGGTTTAGGGGATAAGATATGTATATGATGTTACTTGAAATAAAAGGATACTGTTCTAAACTGATCCAGTTATTAACACAGCTTTTTCCAGAAAATATCTTTCATTCCCACAGATGTCTCTGGAGTTCTGGTTTTTCCCACTCTCGCTCAGTCTACAGCATTTTATTTTTCTGGCTTCTGAAGACTGGTCTGCAAAGATTACTTGAAAAATATATTTTGAGTAGTTTATTGAAATTTCTTAGGTATACTTTAATGAAATTTGTGCACAAGGATTCCAGGAACTTTGCCAGTTTCTCGGCTTTATTGTATTTTCCTCACTCCTTGTCCATTTACTGGGTAATGTTATCCAGCTTTAATGACTGTGTAAAGGTGCAACATAGAAAATGCTGTCTTGGGGCTGGTGAGATGGCTCAGCAGGTAAGAGCACCGCCTGCTCTTCCAAAGGTCTCGAGTTCAAATCCCAACAACCATGTGGTGGCTCACAACCATCCATAACAAGATCTGATGCCCTCTTCTGGAGTGTCTGAAGACAGCTACAGTGTACTTACATATAATAATTAAATAAATCTTTAAAAAAAAAGAAAAGAAAAGAAAAGAAAAAAGAAAATGCTGTCTTTAGCACTCTTCTAAATGTCTGTCCTGTGCACCTTTGTCTAACCTGGTCCCTTGCCTGTGTGCTGTGGTAAGGATTCCTTGGTAAGCCTAGGAACGTGATAGTAAGGGTAGTAAGTTGGTGCCGTTCTTCTTCCTTCCCTCCTTACCTACCTGTCCTTAGTCCATATCTTTTTATGGTCAGCTGCTTTTTCTGCTTCTTGCCAGATGCTGCATTTGGTATAAAGCACAAAGCACTTGTTCACTGAATTAGTTGATGCTCTTCTTACTAGATAAAGAGAACAGAAAACAATAATTCCTGTTTTCAAGCCTTAACTGCCTAGTAAACCAAATGTATGTAGGAAATGATAATACATTTTGATACATGATGTTAAATAGAAGAAGCAGTTTTGAGGAAGTGAAAACTGTCTTGCTGATAGAATGGGGAATATCAACATTTGCTGAAAGGAGCTCTGCTGAGAGTGTAGCTCAGCTGAGCAGGTACTTAGCATACACAAGGCTTTTGGCTCCGTCTCCAGTAGCACATAATAAAAAATAAATCTGCCGGGTGTGGTGGCGCACGCCTTTAATCCCAGCACTTGGGAGGCAGAAGCAGGCAGATTTCTGAGTTCAAGGCCAGCCTGGTCTACAGAGTAAGTTCCAGGACAGCCAGGGCTACGCAGAGAAACCCTGTCTCAGGGGAAAAAAAAAATTGGTTCCTCAAGCCTTTAATCCTAGCACCTGGTACACAGGTGAGTAGATCTCTGTGAGTTTGAGGTCAGTCTGATCTTCATAGTGAGTTTCAGGGCTACAGAGTGAGACCCTGTCTGAAAAAGTACATATTTAAACATACTAGGGAACTTAGGAGAAAATTTCCTGTACTTATAGCATGGGAGCATCAAACTAGGATCTCCTTGCTAGGCCCCTTTACCACCAAGTTCCTATCCCCAGGATTTTAAAGCATAAAAGTAGTCTAATCTAACTTCACCTTAAAAACTTGGGGCGGGGGGGGCAATGGTTAACTGTCAAACCCATCTGTGCCTTGAAAATTCAGGAATACGCTGTGCCACTGAACTTGGGACCTAAACCCAATGTTGCCTTGGGAACATTATCTAACTTTATTTGAGCAGTTTTGGGACAATGTCTACAACATAAGAGATAAAACACCGGGCTGGTGAGATGGCTCAGTGGGTAAGAGAACCCGACTGCTCTCCCGAAGGTCCGGAGTTCAAATCCCAGCAACCACATGGTGGCTCATAACCATCCGTAACAAGATCTGACGCCCTCTTCTGGAGTGTCTGAAGACAGCTACAGTGTACTTACATATAATAAATAAATAAATCTTAAAAAAATAAAATAAACAAGTCTTTAAAAAAAAAGAGAGAGAGAGATAAAACACCCTTGTACCATAGCTGCTCAGTTTTTTCCTAGATGTTCATAGGGTCACCTATTCTTTCAGAAAGGCTATTTGTTAAAGGAATGCAGGATAGCCGTAGTAAATGTCCAGTTAAAGAAGAAATTGAAAAGTTTGTCTGATAGTGGCTATTTTTGTTCAAAGAGATGATAAAAACTTAGTAACTAATGCCACAGCACTTAAGAGGCTTAGACATAGATGTTTTGCTTGTATCTTTGTCTGTGTACTTTGTGTATGCATTACCCTCAAAGGCCAAAGAGGGCATTGGATTCCTTGGGGGCTTGAGTTACAGACCAGTGGGAGCCACCATGTGGGTGCTGGGAATCAAACCTGAGTCCTCTGTAAGTTCATCCCGTGTCCTAACCACTGAGCTATATCTCACAGTCCCTGCAAAACTCTCTAAGTGACATTGAAACCCTGTCTTTAAAACAAGGAAAATAGCTTATATCACAGCATCTATTTAAAATATAGAATAAAATAAAGCACTCATGGAAAATCAGCCAGACATTGTTCAGGGATGAGTTATGTGATGTAAATTATAGCTTGTTGGAAGAAATGATTAATACTACCTTTTGTCTTGAAAATGTTTTATGAATTGTCTCAGTTACTTATTCACACTTTACTAGGTTCTGTGTGTGTTTAGGATATAACATAACAAATTTGTATTAAACTATTTATAGTGTACTTCCATTTTATAAACATGTTACCATAAACTCCCATGTGTTTGTACAAGTACATATGTATGGGTATGTGTAGAGACTGGGGGTTGATAACTGTTCTCTTCCTCTGTCACTCTCCACCTTATATTATTGAGAAAGGATTTTTTCACTGAACTTGCACTTATCAGTTAGCTAGTCTTGCTGGCCAGCAAGCCCAGAGAGGCCTTTGCTTGTGCCCCACAATGCCTGACTTCTTTCATGGGTACTCTAGATCTAAATTTATCTCCTTGCACCATTCTTACTGAGCCATCTCCTTAAACCATCTCTTTGTAACTATTATTTCTTTAAAATTGCTTTATAAATATAGATGTAACGTTGATTCTTTAAAACAAGATTATTTCCAAATTGGAATTGCCCATAATACTGCTGCTTATTTACTCTTTTAGGGAAATTAAATGTGAACATTTCTCACATCTCATCATACACAGCACAGCTGACTCTAGTCACCCAAAAGATTAAATTCCAGAACCAAAACTATTAGCTAGAAACTTATTTATACCCCAACTGTAGTGGCGTATACCTTTAATCTTAGCACTTGGGAGGCAGAGCCAGGCAGATCTCTCAGTTCCAGGACAGCCAGTCCTCCTCAGAGAAACTATCACAAAAATAAACAAAAACAACAGCAAAAAACTGTCAAGTTTGGGGTTGGAGAGACCCAGATTCAGATCCCAACATTTATGTGGTGGCTCACATCCATCTAGAACTCCAGCCCTGAGGAATCTAAGCCTATCCTCTAACTTCTTCTAATACCGGACACACATAGTGCATATACATACATGCAAGCAAAACAAACACCTAACTAAATGGAATTATTTGTGTACTAAGAATGTAATTTGGGGGCTGGTGAGATGGCTCAGTGGGTAAGAGCACCCAACTGCTCTTCCGAAGGGAAGTATCTATCTAACATCTTAATAATGGTGCCTTTTTTCTCTTCCCAATTACTTCCAACCACAAGTCACTGGGAAGTCGGGGAGACCCTGTGTAAACCAGGAAATTATGGTTGCTAACAAAGAGAAGTAAGGAATTTTTGTCGCTGAAGATTACTGTGGGCATTGACTCAGATACTCAACTCTGGCTCATGATAATTCCAAAAGGATGGTCTGAGAACCATTTTGTTAAACCCTCTATAACATATCTGCTCTCATCTCTTAGAAAATGCAGAATATATTTCTTTATCATATTCTGAGTAAAGTTAATCTGATCTACCATTACTCTGTTTAGCTTATTTGAATGTTGCTTCTCTGTTTTTGCTGTCTGCAGAGCCAGAGCCCAGAAGTGGAACAATTAGGCAGGGTTGTGGAACTGGACAGCGACATGGTAGATATCACCCAGGAACCAGTTCCAGATTCTGTGTTAGAAGAGAGTGTGCCCGAGGATCAGGAGCCCGTGTCTGCTTCAACACATATTGCATCTTCACTGGGAATTAATCCACATGTTTTACAGGTGACATTCTGGCCAATCCTTACTATGACAAAAAAAAAAACTAACATTTAATCCCCTATGTCACATCACTTCTCTTGAGTATTCATGTAAAATTGTTGAGACCTCACTATGAAGGAAAAGGAAGCAGGCTTCATATTCCTATTCAGTAAGGAAACTTTATATTGATAGTGAGAAAGTGGTCTCTGTTTACAAGATCTGATTTCTCAGCAACTATTGTAACTTTACTACCCTGACTTTACATAAGCCATTTAACAACTACTACTTCTCTTAAATTTTTCTGCTTTATAGAGTAATTTTGAGGTTTCAAGCATAGAAATTTTAGAGTCATGGTAAATAGATGTTTAATTTCTCTCCTCCATCCACTTGCTTCAGCCCTTTTGTTTAGCCTTTGGCTTGTTTGACTTTAAAATCATTTACTGAATGAGGGACATACAGGATAGTAGTGTGTTGCTTACAAAAGTGTTATACTTGTTCTAGGCACAGGCTTTAAAAGAAACTAATTTTTGGTTCGTATAGAATGCATTTTTCTTTCAGTGGTCTTTCAGTTATGGAAAATACTCATTCTGTAGATACTGCCTGTTTTAGATCATGAAAGCATCATTGCTTGTGGATGAAGAAGATGTAGATGCGATGGATCAACGCTTTGGTCACATCCCTTCCAAAGGAGAGACTGTTCAGGAAATCTGTTCTCCTAGACTCCCCATTTCAGCCTCCCACTCATCAAAATCCCGCTCCATAGGTACAGTATAAATGTGCTGGTTTCAAGGACACTCTGTAGCTAGATTCTACTTTTCATGTTTCTTCTAAGCAGAACCCCTAAACTATGTAGAACAATAGGCATATTTTTTTTAATACATACCATACTCTTCCTTCCATCTAAGGCAGGGAGTTTGCTGTGGATTACCCAGAACACAGCAAGACCCGGGGAGCTTGGCTCAACAGCTAAGAACACTTGTTCTTGCAGAGGACCCCAGTTCTTAGAAACCACATGGTAGCTAATAACCCTCTGTTCTCCAATTTCAAGGGATCTGACACCCTCTTCTGGCCTCCCTGGCTACCAGGCACACACTCTTAAGCACTCATGCATACACATTAAATAATGTCTTTTTTAAAAAAAAATGGGTCGGTGAATTGGCGTAGCTGGTAAAAAGTGCTTGCCGTCAAGCCTGAGGACCTGAGCTTGATCACTAAAACCCGTATAGTGGAAGGAGAGAAATTACTTCCTGAAATTGTCCACTGACCTCCATGTGTGCACGCACGCACGCACAAACACATACACACATTTTAAAACAGGAAAACTAAAAGTGCTGACGTGGCAGGTTTTTAAGCATCATAAGAACCTCTTTATTGGGAAACCACTTGTGCTCGTTGATACTTAGATTCCACAAGTTAGCCATGTTCCTTTTATTTAGTCCTTACATTGTCTTACTACTTCTATTGATAGCAAACTTCAAGTATCTGCTTTTCCCTAAACCTTTGAAAATCCCTGTGGGGTAATAATCACACTAGATTTTAAAACTTTTCCTTTTCCTACTAGGGTTGCAGATGATACTTTATAGAGTACTTACTGGCTGGAGAGAGGATGGCTCAGCAGTTAAGAATATTGACTGCTTTCCATTGAGTCTGGGTTCAATTCTCAACACCATCTGTGACTCCATCCCTGACACACAGTGCCCTCTTCTGGCCTCCTCAGATATTGCATACACATGGTGCACAGTCATGCAGGCAGAAACACACAATTTTTTTTTCTTGAAAAATCTCAAAAATCAAAAGATTATGGCAGCCAGGCGTGGTGGTGCACGCCTTTAATCCCCGTACTTGGGAGGCAGAGGCAGGCGGATTTCTGAGTTCAAGGCCAGCCTGGTCTACAGAGTAAGTTCCAGGACAGCCAGGGCTACACAGAGAAACTCTGTCTCGGAAAAAAAAGATTATGGCATATTGATATCAGTGAGAATTTTGGGCAGTTGTAAAAGAACTACCACCAGAAAATTTCTGAGAAGATAAATAGGGGCCAGCAAGAAAGCTCAGCATGTAAAGATGCAAGTTTGATTCCTAGGACCCACATTGTAGACAAAGTAAACCAACTCCCTAAAGTTGTCCTCTTACCTTTCCTTACGTTCATACACAGATACACGTTAAAAACCAAAATAAATAATTGAAGGGTATGGTAGCTCACACAATCTCTGTCCTATTGAGTTCAGTCTGAGATTTATAGCAAAATACTATCTCTAAAACATATTAGATATTTGCACTCACAGTAAACTTGACTTTTAATAGAAGCCTGCACTCTGGGGTATTTCTTTTCATCTCAGCTCTTGGAGACCTAGGGAAGGAGGATTTAGAGTTCAGGATGAGCATGGCATCTTAGCAAGACTTCATCTCAAAGAGATTTTTTTTTTTTTTATGTTGTATTTCTGTGTCACTTGTGTGCCTGGTGCCTACAGACTGGGGTGCAAGTCTGATTACCTGGAATTGGAATTACAGACGTTGTGAGCAACTACATGTTTGATGGGAATTAAACTCGGGTAATCTGGAAGAGCAGTATATGGTCTTAACCTATGAGCCATCTCTCTATCCCAAGGGAAAAATACTTTATCTTGTTAAAGCATCCCTTAATAACATTTCCTCAGACCTAGCACTGAACATTATAATGTCAGAACTTCAGTTTTGATCTGTATGGGATTTTTTTTGTGGTTTTATTTTGTTGGTCTGTTGGTTTGTTTGTTTTGGGTTTTCTGTTGTTGGGTTTTTCAAGACAGGGTTTCTCTGTGTAGCCCTGACCTGGCTGTCCTGGAACTCAGTGTGTAGATCAGGCTGGCCCCAAACTCCCCGCCTGCCTCTGCCTCCAGAGTGCTGAGATAAAGACATGTGCCACCATGGCCGAGCTGTTTTTGTATTCTAGTTATACATAAGGCTGTGCAAATACAAACAGGTACATACAGTGCCTACAGAGGTCAGAAAAGAGTATCAAATTTCTTGAAAGTAAAGTTATGGCTGGTTGTGTGCACTGGGTACCCAACTCAGATCCTCTGGAATGCTTTTAACTGCTGAGCCTCCTTCTCTAGCCATTATAAAGTCCCTTTAGCATAGTCTCCATCCCTTCTTAGCACTTACTTTACTCTTTCCTGGTTCTTGGTCCCCAGACAATTTTTCTTCTACTTTCATGTCATTAGTACATAAATAATATTAGAAAATATATAATATCCAAGATCATAAATAAGAGAAAACATGCAACATTTGTATTTCTGGGACTGATCTAATTCACTGTGTATTATTGTCTCCAGTTGCATCCATCATTTTTAAAATAGTTTTATTGCATATACGTTTTCAGTTAGGATATGACCCTTAACAGCAGTTTTACCCAGGCACATCACCCAGTCTCGCCACTTGATAGCACTGTGGACTTAGAAAGACCCCTTCTCTAAGCCCAGTTACCTCAGTTTTAAAATGTGAGTGGTAGTAATAAGGCTTCCTGTTCAATGTTACTGAAAAGGAAAGTGTACACATAATTGTCTTTAATATTGTTATTAACATAATCCTCAAGGATTCTTGCTTTTGTTTTTCCTTTATAAAAATCATTAAAACTCTTGCTTTGATTTCATATCTGAAAGGGTAATTATTTATCATGGACTGGAGAGATGGCTCAGGGGTAGAGAACTCATTCTACTCTTGAAGAAGGCACAAGTTTGATTCCCAGCATCCTTATCAGGCAGTTTAAAACCACCTGTAACTCCTGGTTCAGGAGAATTGAACACCTGGCATCCACAGACATTTACAGTCCTGTTGATATACCCACAAACATACATATAATTTAAAATCTTTTTAAGAAAATACTGTGGCATACTCCTTTAATCCCAGCACTCAGGAGGCAGAGTTCAAGGCCCACCTGGTCTACATAGTGACTTACAAGACAGCCAGGCTATACAGAGAAATCTTATCTGGAAAAACAACAACAAAGATAAATATTGTAGCCAGATGTGGTGCACATCTTTGATCCTAGCACTCAGGAGGAAGAATCAGGTGGGTCTTTGAGGCTATCCTGGTCTTCATACGTTCTAAGACTTAGGCTACATAGTGACCTTGTCTCCAAGAAAAGTTATTATTGTAAAATCTGTCTGGATATCTTCATCCTTAGTGATTTTTCTTGTTAATGAAGAAAGAAACTGTGTTGTTTATCATCTTTTCCTCTTTGTTTCAGTTGGTGGGTTGCTGCAATCAAAATTTGCAAGTGGAACTTTTCTTTCACCAAGTGCCTCCATGCAAGAATGTCGCACTCCCAGGACATCATCTCTCAAGAACATCCCATCCACGTCCCCCTGGTCTGTCCCTCTGCCCCTGGCCACTGTGTTCACAGTGCCCAGCCCAGCCCCTGAGGTTCAGCTAAAAACAGTGGGGATACGAAGGCAACCAGGCCTAGTCCCTCTTGAAAAATCCATTACATATGGCAAGGGGAAGCTCTTGATGGACATGGCCCTATTCATGGGACGTTCATTTCGGGTTGGTTGGGGTCCCAACTGGACTCTTGCTAATAGTGGAGAACAACTGCATGGCTCCCATGAACTGGAAAATCATCAGGTTGCTGATTCTATGGAATATGGATTCCTGCCCAATCCAGTAGCTGTTAAATCGTGAGTTATGTTTATTGATGCTTTGGGGGAATGTCCACATTGTAGTTGGGGCTGTTGTGTTATCAAGAAACCCAAGGTCAGCACCCTGCTTTTTGATCTCTATATATAAATTTTTAACCCAAGTATAAGTATTTCATATATGTTGTGTACATATTATCATATATGTTCCTATGTAGTCCCTACAATTAAGTCCTCTGGTAATTACCATACAAAATGTATTGCATTTACACCAAATATGTACAGTTTTCTTATGTATTTTTTTATAGTCCTAATAAGTTTGTATATATTTACTATGGATTAAATGAATATGATTACTTTATTAATTTTTTTAATTTATTTTGGAAAAATAAAGATCATCAGTTTCATGAACATCTCAGGAAAATCCATTCTAAATTTACTAATTGACTCTAGATATGGTATTGTATTATTTTGGAGATTATTAATATCAGTTTTAAAAATTGTATCAAGTTCAGACTGACTTCATGTTCACCTAAATTTGTAACCTATCTGGGCATGGTGGTACATACGTATAATCTCAGCACTAGAGACAGGCAGAAGAGTTCACAAGTTGGAGGCCAATCTAAGTTTATGTTTTTGTTTGTTTGTTTGTTTTTGGATTTTTGAGACAGAGTTTCTCTGTATAGCCCTGGCTGTCCTGGA
>NC_034590.1:72925755-72969285 GCF_900095145.1 Mus pahari | reverse complement strand
AAAAAAAAAAAAAGAAACTCAAGTGCTAAAGTGCTAATACTGCCCAGTAGAACTAGCATGCCCAGACCCTCACTTCAATCTCTAGCACAACAATTTAAAGCAGATACAAACAAAAGAATTAAGTAATTTAGACTCAGGCCATATGTGTTGGTATATGCATATAATCTGGTCACTTGGGAGATAAAGGCTGGAGAATCAGAAATCCATCGTCTTTCTTGGCTATATATCAAGTTTAGGGTTACATGAGATGTATCTCAAAATATTTGGTATGTATAAGCTTACCTTCATAACTTTTGGCACCTAAGTACTTATAAACTAGGCATTCTACATATAACTTTAGATGTTTAGATTTTGTAGTGTCCAAATAAGTCATGAAGCAAGTAATTACTGACTCCCATACTTGTACCGAGCTGAGCTTTGTTGCATTAAAATGTATTGGTTATCTTGCACTTTGTATCATTACTCATCCATGATTTTATAAACATCAGCATTGGTCACTTGGAAATTATTGTTCACTAATTTTATACATGTTGAAAAATATAAAGTTCTTACTATTTTAATAGACCTCATTAGTCTTTTTAAGATTTAAGAAGCTGACACTGTACAGAATATTTCCTACTCTTCCAGAGGACCCAAGTTTGGTTCCCAGCACCCACAGTGGACAGCTCATAGCCTCTTGTAACTCACTCCATAGTATCTGACACCTACTTCTGGATTCTACAGTCATCGTCTGCCCCTGACTACAATATATACACATAATACATAAAAATAAATCTTGAACAATCATTTATAAAAATAAAATTAGGTTCTGAGGGCTGTGAGTGTAGCTCAGTTGGTACAGTGCTTGCACAGTATGCATGAGGCTCTGGGTTTCATTCCCAGCACAGAATAAACCCAGTATAGTGGCCCGTGCCTGCATGTCTATAATCCCATCATTTTGGAGGAATCTGGAGGCAGGAAGAAGAGATTCAATATGATCCTTAGTTACATGTTCAAGACCAGCCTGGGCTACATGAAAATCTGTCTCAAAAAACAAACATTGCAGTGAAATGCCTTTTATTCTGTTGGAAGTCAGAAATAAAGCATAGGTTGGTTGTAGGGAAATTTCAGCTGTCTTCATTTTCTCACTCATCTGTTGTTTCTTCTAGTCTGTCTGAATCCCCATTCAAAGTTCATTTGGAAAAACTCGGCTTAAGACAGAGGAAGCTGGATGAAGAGCTGCAGTTATACCAGACACCTCTCGAGCTCAAATTAAAACATAGCACTGTCCATGTAGATGAGCTGTGTCCTCTCGTCGTCCCCAATCCTGGGGTTTCGGTCATTCATGATTATGCAGATTGGGTTAAGGAGTCACCCAGAGATTTACTGGAACTACCAAGTAAGTACACATCATGCTGCTAGCCTTTGTTCCGGGAGGTGGGTTAATAGAAGCACGTGTTTCTAGGGGGATGTACTTCCTTATGGGTATCAGATGACTTCCTATGCTTACACATTGTTACAGTTTACCTGGAACAAGAAAGAAATTATGAGTTACTGTCTTTAATCATTCTTATGGCTTGTAATTTATAAATACTTCCTCAAAGACCCACAGCTAGTCAAAACCCTCAGATTTTGGTAATTGTATTCCTTTTATTTCAAACCAAGATATTTAACTATGTGTTTTGCAAATCATCTTTATGAAAGGAAAAAATTTCCTCTCTAAAATTGCCTTTAATTAGATTTTAAAAATAATAGTAACATGAGAGTAAGTGAAGGGAAACCCTTTAACTGACAAATAACAAGGACATTTAGTAACTATGCTTGTTGTTATGTGCAGAAAGTTTAGATTTATAGCTATCAGTGCGTCAGGAGCTATGCAATTATTTGCCTTTTATCATTATTAACATATGCTAACAATATGTGTGTGTTTGTGTATCTGTGTGTAAACATACTTTAATCATACTCACCCCCTTTTATTCCCTTTTTGTTTTGTTTTGTTTTTCCGAGACAGGGTTTCTCTGTGTAGCCCTGGCTGTCCTGGAACTTATTCTGTAGACCAGGCTGCCCTCGAACCCAGAAATCTGCCTGCCTCCGCCTCCCGAGTGCTGGGATTAAAGGTGTGCGCCACCACGCCTGGCTCATTCTCTTTATTTAACTTTATCTCTTCCATATCCGCACTGGTCTCCTTACTCATTGTGTGTGTCTGCCAGTCTGTCTTTTTGTCTGTTTTTCTTTTTTGAGACAGGCTTGCTTTGTGTAGCCCACTAAGCACAGCTTGACTTTTTTTAACTTTCTTGTTTCCTACCTTTCACTTAGAAAAGAAGACTGGTTTTATCTTGTTTTGTTTGGAGTGACTGGCTTTGCTTACCATCCATTTACCTGCAAATGCCATTGTTTAATTCTTTGTGGCTCAGTAAACCTCCCCCATGTAATATAGACTGCACTTTCTCTATCTAGTCCTCTGTTGATAAGGCTTGTAAGATCAAGGCTTATTCCCTAACTTGTCTGTTGGAAATCAAGCTACAGACACAGTGTTCGGGTATCTTTTATGAGTTGACTTTCATTCTTTGGGGTAAGAAGTCATATAGCCAAAAAAAAAAAAAAAAAAAAAAAAAAAAAAAAAAAAAACATATAGAAAAAACATAAAACATTTCAATTTTTTTCAGGAACCTCCATACTTGTTGCCATGGTGACTGGACTAATTTATGTATCCAGCAACAACATATAAAAATTCCTTTTTCTCTAAACACTGTCAATCAGTACTTGTTAATTTTTGAGTAGTTTGGTTTTTATTTTTTCTTAATATTAATCATTCCACCTAGATTGAAATGCAATCTCAAAAGAGTTTTGATTTGCATTTTTCTGATGGCTAAAGATTTGTACTTCATTTGGAAAGTATTGGCTCATTTGCTTAACTACTTACTGATTTGTTTGTTTGTATGGGGTTTGTTTTATTTTGTTTTGTTTTTCAAGACAGGGCTTCCCTGTGTTGCCCTGACTGTCTTGGAATTTATTCTGTAGACCAGGCTGGCCTCAAACTCAGAGATCCATCTGCCTCTGCCTCCCAAATGCTGGGATTAAAGGTGTGCACCACCATGCCCTGCTCTGCTGTTATCTTTTATTCTAGATCTTAATCCCCTGTTAAACAGATTGCAAAGATTTCCTCCCATTTCATAATCTGTCTTTTCACCATTAAATTTTTTACAGTGCAAAAGCTCTTGAGTATGTATAATAATAATAATTAATAGTTTAAAAAAACAACTTGTTATTAGAGTCTTCTGCAGGAAGGCATTGTGTAGGCTTATATCTTAGCATTTAAACAGTGTTTTCCTGTTTCATTTTAAATTGTCAGGTCTTAAAGTCTTTGATTCATTTTGAATTGATTAGATTCAAAGTTAGGTATAGGACTCTGCCTTCAGTCTCCAACACTGAAATATGCAGTGTGCTAGCACCTCTTGTTAAATAGCTATCTGTTCTCTAAATGTTTTGGGCATCTTCGTATGGCAGGCCCTGTATTATATTTAATTTGTCTATGGTTGGTGTGTGTGTGTGTGTGTGTGTGTGTGTGTGTGACTGTGTGACTCAAATGTAAACTTGCAGGACAACAGCCTAGCAGAGTCTGTATTTCTACCAGATGTCTCTGAGAATGCTAACGCAGTCTGCTGCTGTTGTGGGGAATAAAGTGCTGTTGGTAAATGAGTTCCAGCACCTACATGGAGACTCATGGCCATCTTTAACTCCAACTAGTGCCCTCTTCAGGCCTCTGTGGCCATATTGCACAAACATGGCGTATAGACAGACAGACAGTCAGACTATTCATACACATAAAATAATTTTTTAAATGCATTTTGTAGCAAAATTTGGTCAAATTAGAAAATCTCCTCTTGACCATCTCAGTTAATAGCCATAATTAGGCTAAGAAATTTTGTTTAAAGAAGCATCAGATTGTTACCTAAGTATCGAAGGTATCGCAGGCACATGGAGGGAGCAAATACACCATATACTTGTGCAGCTTATAAATTGAGATGAACAAATTGGGAGAAATGAGCTGGCAAACTTGAGTGAGTGGGTTTTGTGCTGATGTATATTGCCCCACCATTAATGATGGCCTCTCAAGAGTTATTGCCAAACTTTAAATCGTCGGTTGGTTTTTGTACTTTCTTAGTTGTGAAGCACTGGAGCCTGACATGGACATTATGTGAAGCCCTATGGGGCCACCTGAAGGAGCTTGACAGCCAGCTGGATGAGCCCAGCGAATACATTCAGACTCTGGAGCGGAGAAGAGCTTTTTCCCGCTGGCTGTCGCATACTGCTGCGCCTCAGATTGAAGAGGAAGTCTCCTTAACCCGCAGAGACAGTCCCATAGAGGCTGTCTTCAGCTACCTCACGGGCAGTAGGATAAGTGAGGCGTGTTGTCTGGCACAGCAGTCAGGTAAGAATGAGATCCTCTCTACCACTACCTACTTCCCCACACTACCCCTGCCTCTCAGTTGTAATTTCCTTCTAAATATATCCAAGTAAGATTATTGGTTCCAAGTCTTGTTTTCCTAAACAATTCTCTGGAACCTTAATTATTATTTATTTATTTAAATTTTTATTATATGCATTTGTAATTAAATGATCTTATTATATGCATTTGTAATATAAATCAAAAAATGCAGGTGAATAGAAAGCAATAGGACAAAAATCACCCAAATTCATTTAAATGAGTGATTTGTACTTAGGTGGTTATCCTTATAATGCATAGAGTATGCACAAAGATAAGCATATAGGACAACATGTACATGCAAATGGTTCAAAGTTGCTGTCCAGGTTGTCCTCATAGTACAGTGGTGAGTATCCTTCGTTATCAAAGATAGCTCCCTGAAGAAAAGCTGGGCCAGGACAGAAACCCTGTATGAGAGAAACAGACTGAGATCCACCTGCTTCTGCCTCACAGATGCTGGGGTTAAAGGTGTATGCCACCATTGCCCAGTTTTAGCAGTTTTTAAATATACGACATTGGCATATTCCTTTGACAACTGCTGAACTGAGTCTTGCCTCCCAAACCTGGAAGAAGATGGTGATAGCCTGTGTTTCATTAGTCCGTAGATCCTTAGTCCTCATGAGAAAACTTGTGTTTCTCTTATAGGTGACCATCGCCTTGCCCTTCTTCTGTCTCAGTTGGTGGGAAGCCAGTCAGTCCGGGAGCTGCTCACCCTGCAGTTGGCTGATTGGCATCAGCTCCAGGCCGACTCCTTCATCCACGATGAGCGTTTGCGCATATTTGCCCTGTTGGCTGGAAAACCGGTAATGTCATATTTATTTTCTTGTAAATCTTAGACTATTAATATAACTGACAGTTTGGCCTTGTTTCTAGGTAGAAATATTTTCAACTTAAAGTGTCAGTTAGTTGGGCATGGTGGCATACCTTTAGTCCTAGCACTTGGGAAATAAGATTCAGGTGGATCTCTGTGAGATCTGTGACAAAACTCAGTTTAATCCAGTCTGGGTTCATCCTGAGAGGCGGGCTGGCCTGAAATGGAATGTGCGAGAGAAAAATGGAGCCAAGACAATATTTTACTGATCAAAGCTCGAAGTTTAATGTAGGAACTCAGTTTATATAGTGTGGGAAAAAACCCCAGTCCCCAACCCCCAGTCTTTGAAGGCACAGGTGAATGTCCGTGAGTGGGTCCAAGGATCAGGGTACAGATGAATGTTCATAGGCGTAGGCGGGTCCAAAGGATGTTGTCTTTTGGGACAAACGGTCTTCTCAGCAGGCAGTGGAGACAAGGCACAGCAGAGCAGCTCTGGTGGATCTGAAGCTTACTGCTGGTGGATCTTAGTGCCTGCAGGGGGCTGGGTTTTGAAGGACAGTGATTCGCGTAAACCGTAAGGTAGGCTTGGCGGATAACTGCAGGTGGTCCAGTGGCGACAGAGAGCTGGGCGACCCCAACAGAGATCTAGACCAAGTTCAAGACAAACCTGGTCTAGAGAGGTCCAGGGTAGCCATGGCTACTTAGGAGACCCTGTCTCAAAAAAAGAATTTTTAGAAAAAGAAAATTATTACATTTGTTTGTGTTTTTGCACACTTGTTCTCAAGCATATGTGTATACACTATGGCATGTGTATCAAGAACAAAGGATAATATGCCAGAGTTGATTCTCTCCTACCTAGTGGGTCTTGAGAGTCAAACAGGTCCTTAGGCTTTACCCATTCAGCCATCTCACTGGCCTAAAAATACTTTATTAATTAATATAAACTTGAAATAATATTGGGGCTGGCAAGATGGCACAGCAGGTAAAGAAACTCACTTGCTGTCCAGCCTGAAACCTGGTCAGTCAGTCCCTGTAACCACCTCTTCACACACCATGGCATGCATATATGCTCACATACAAAAAGTCTATCCTATATCAGTAATATTTACATAGTAAACAATGTATAATTATGTCTTTTCAGACATTTTAAAATTTATATTGATGTATAAGTTCATATTTGCACAGTTTTCCAATGTATTGCTGTTTTTAATAGCCACAACTCTTCATTTTACCAATAATGGAGTAATTATTTTAATCCAGTTTTTGCTGTTTACTCTTTGATTATCTCTTGTGTCTGTATGTCTTTCTCATACCAATTATGGCAAGAAAATGGGAGGAGAGATTTCACATCGAAGCCATAACATTAAGACTGGATGTGGTGGCATACTCCCTTAATCCCAGCAGAGGCAGGATGATCTCTTGGTTCAAGGCTAATACAAGTGATCAGCTTATAGACAGGCAGTAGTAACCAAGGCAACCTAAAGGTGACATGGTAATGCTCTTGTCTCCTGCAGGTGTGGCAGCTCTCAGAGCAGAAACAAATCAATATTTGCTCCCAGCTAGATTGGAAACGAACACTTGCTATCCATCTTTGGTATTTGCTTCCACCAACCGCCTCCATTTCCAGAGCTCTCAGCATGTATGAAGAAGCATTTCAGGTATGTGTGTATTCAGAAGAGCCAGGTGAGAACTCTAGTGGGTGCTTTGTCTTTCCAAAGAAGTCCTGCAAGCTGGGTATGGTAGGCACGCCTTTAATCCCAGCACTCAGGAAGCAGAGGCAGGCGGGTTTCTGAGTTCGAGGCCAGCCTGGTCTACAAAATGAGTTCCAGGACAGCCAGGGCTGTACAGAGAAAGCCGGTCTCGAAAAGCAAACAAACAAACAAAAAAAGTTTAAAAAAAAACAAAAAAACTTTTACCTTGCTTGCCTCTAGATAGGGCTCCTCTTCAACTTCTACCATTTACTTTCTTTTCAGAGAATGGGGGTGGTTCCTTTTGTTGTTGTTGTTGTTGTTGTTGTTGTTTGTTTGTTTTCCTTTATTTCCTTTGTGGGGACTGTTTGAGACATGGTTTCTGTTTTTTTTCTACTTCTACATAAAGTGATTTTTCACTTAAGACTAGCTTATCCCTTTGAGAATTGCTTAAGCCTGACATCAGGTTAAATTTGCCCCTTATTAACATTTAAGCTGAAAATTTTCAATGACATCTCATATCCCTTGTCATTAGAAAGTTGTTTTGAGCCAGATGTGGTGCACCCCTTTACTACCAGTGCTTGCAGGCAGGTGAAGCTCTGTGAGTTCTAGGCTAGCCTGGTCTAAATAGTGAGTTCTAGGACACCCAGGACTACATAGAACAGCTGTCCTCAACCTGTAGGTCATGACCCCCTTAGAGGTCAAACAACCCTTTCATAGGAGTCACCTACAACCATGAGAAAACACAGATATTTACATTACAGTTAATAACAGTAGCAAATAGCAGTTATGAAAGGCAATGAAAATAACTGCATGGTTGGGGTCACCACACCATGAGGAGCTGTATTAAAGGGTTTCCGCATTAGCAAGGCTGAGGACCACTGACAGAGCTTGTCTATACAGGTATCTTAATGGTTGAGACATGTCACTACTCACTGAAAAGATGTGTTAGAATGCTTTTTCAAACTCTTCCTTTTCAGAGTACGCCTGAGGGCGATAAATATGCCTGCTGCCCCCTTCCTTCTTACCTGGAGGGCTACGGCTCTATGGTAGAGGAAGAAAAAGAATCCCGGAGACCACTTCAAGATGTTTGCTTTCATCTTCTAAAACTCTACAGTGACAGGTAAACTAGGCCCAAGGTGGTAATCACTCAATCAGTCATTGAGATAAATAAGGATGCAGCGGGATAGGAAAATCACAGCAAACTGTCAACACAGTGCACACGTTTCTGTCAAACTTCCTAAAGCGATTTAGGGATTAATCCTCAGTCCTAAATCTTTAGGGCAGGATTGTTACTCTAAATTAATATTGTTGTTTCAGGAATTTACATAGTTGCAATCATTTGTATTCTTTTGTGCCTGTCTTTTTACTCAGCATGATGCTAAGATTTATCCATGATAATGTGAACAACCGAAGTTGGTTTGGGGTAGATATTTGTTTTGGCACTACAGAATTTTGCATAATTTACATCCTGCTTTGCTGGTGTGTAGATATTATTGGTTTGGCTGTAAGGGATAAAACTGCTGTGGATATTTACAAAACTCACTGTGTTAAGCCAGGTCTTTGTCACAGCTCCTTGGGAGACTGAGGTGAGGATGGTTCACAAAAGCCCAAAAGTTTCAGTCCCCTGGGCAATGTAACAAGAATGCTTTGCTGGGCGTGGTGGCGCACGCCTTTAATCCCAGCACTCCGGAGGCAGAGGCAGGCGGATTTCTGAGTTCGAGGCCAGCCTGGACTACAAAGTGAGTCCCAGGACAGCCAGGGCTACACAGAGAAACCCTGTCTCCAAAAGACAAAAAACAAACAAACAAAAAGAATGCTTATTATTTCACATTCTCACTGGTGATGTATAAAATCTCTAATTGTTGGATGTCCTCTTTAGAATTCGGTATGATATGTAGAGGTACTCTCTGTATGTTGTATATATTATACATTTTTCTTTATTTTGGTTGTTTGAGATTTTGTGTCTAAATAGACTGGCCTAGGATTCACTCTCCCATGAGTTAGGATTATAATATTGTCCATGAAATAAGTTCTTACTAAGAAAGAGAATGGGCTGGTTAGTGGCTCATATTTTTAATCCCAGCCTTCAGGAGTCAGAAGCAAGTGGATCTATGAGTTTACAGCCAGTCTCATCTACAGATGGAATTTCAGGATAGCCAGGGCTTTGTTATACAGAGAAACCTTGTCTCAAATAACCTGTTCAGTACAGGTGACCTGCCGCTGAGTATCCTGACTGAATACTTTCTTCTCCTCAGACATTATGATCTCAATCAGCTATTAGAACCCCGAAGCATAACTGCAGATCCTTTGGACTACCGCCTAAGCTGGCACCTTTGGGAAGTGCTACGTGCTCTTAACTATACCCATCTCTCAGAACAGTGTGAAGGTGTGCTACAGGCCAGTTATGCTGGCCAACTGGAAAGTGAAGGACTCTGGGAGTGGGCCATCTTTGTCTTCCTGCACATTGACAACTCAGGGTGAGTGAAGAGTCATTGAACCCACTGGGAATATCCAGCACCTCAGGGCAGTACCTAAGGATTGCTTTTCAGGTCTGGTTCAGTAAGTGATTGCTTACAGTGGTTCTCAATTTGTGGATCTTGATCCCTTTGGGAGTCAAAGGACCCTTTCACAGGGCCATCTAAGACTATCAGAAAACACAGAGATTTACATTATCGTTCATAACAGTAGAAAAATTATGAAGCAGCAACAAAAATAATTTTTTGGTTAGGGGGTCATAACAACATGTGTTAAATTGTTGCAGCATTAGGAGGGTTGAGAATCACAGGCTTAGAACATCTGTTAGATACAGCCATGTGATAAATCTCAAAGGGCCTGGAGAGATGGCTCATCAGTTAAGAGCATTTGGCTTCTTTTCCATGGGATCTAAGTTCAGTTCTCAGCACCCATGTTGGGTTACTCACAACTGCCTGTGGTGACTCCAACTCTGAAGATCCAACACCTGTGACCTCCAAAGGGACCCTGTATTCATGTGCACATACATACCAACACACACATTTACTCATAATTGAGATTTGACTTTGTGGTTTGTTTTGTTTTTTAAGTTTGAAGTGGTCCTCTAAAGATGAAATTGCCCCTTTGAGTAACTGCCCAGGGGACCATCTCAGTGTCCACCATAGCCTTCTCCAGACCAGGAATGATGCTCTGTCTACCCCACAGCATGCGTGAGAAGGCTGTTCGAGAGCTGCTGACAAGGCACTGCCAACTGTCAGAGACCCCTGAGTCTTGGGCTAAGGAGACGTTCCTCACACAGAAGCTTTGTGTGCCTGCTGAGTGGATTCACGAGGCCAAAGCGGTTCGAGCACACATGGAATCCAATACGCACTTGGAGGCCCTCTATTTATTTAAAGCTGGTCACTGGAACCGCTGCCACAAACTAGTCATTCGGCACCTAGCTTCTGGTGAGTGCAGACCCCCAGGTAACGCTGCTGTGCTCCCGAGTTACCCCTATGAACCATGAACCTTCATGGTAGTTCAAGCAGAGATAGTATTCAGTTCAGGACATGGCAGGTTTAGTTTAATTTTCTACCAAGAGACGGCGAAGAGACTTGTTCTGAGCAAGGGTCTATGAGGTGGGGAAAGATAGCATTGTTGTAGTTAACACAAACGTTCTTACTGTTCACTAAGCTCTGGTCACTTGTAGAAATGTTAACCAAGAACACCAGAAATAGTCACTCAGCAGCCTTAAGCCAGGAGTTCCTCACCTGTGCCTTTTCGACTTTCACAACATCTGCCTTGAAATTTTGAGAAACAGCATTCTTTGTCCTTCCTGCCTGCCTTAGATTTATGTCTGGTCTTCTAAACTGTTATGAATCACACCTTTGTACACTGAAATCAATGTTTTATTTCTTCAGATGCCATTATTAATGAGAACTATGACTACCTGAAAGGATTCTTAGAAGATCTGGCACCTCCAGAGCGCAGCAGCCTCATCCAAGCCTGGGAAACATCTGGGCTTGTTTACCTGGATTATATTCGAGTGATTGAAATGCTCCACCGTATTCAGCAGGTACCTACAACTCCCTAAGCCACTGTCTAGCTTTTCTTTTCATTGGTACTTAAAGCAGAGACTTCAAAGGACCATACTTTAACCCCAGCTCTTGAGAGGCAGAGGCAAACATATGTATCTGAGTTTCAGGACAGCCTGACTATGATCGAAACTAAAAGAAACCGTGGTGGCACACATATAATCCTAGCACTGGGGAAACGAGGCAGAAGGATCAGGAGTTTGAGGCCAGTCTGAGCTGTGGGTTTTTTTGTTGTTGTTTTTAAAGATTTATCTATTTATTATATGTTAAGTACACTGCAGCTATCTTCAGATACTTTTTTTTTCTTCTCGCTCTGGCCCCAATGCCTTGCTACTGTCTTCAGACACCCCAGAAGAGGGTATCAGATCTCATTACGGATGGTTGTGAGCCATCATGTGGTTGCTGAGATTTGAACTCACGACCTTCAGAAGAGCAGTCGGCGCTCATAACTGCTGAGCCATCTCTCCAGCCCTGAGCTGTGTTAAATGCATTGAACATGGAACTTAGGAGTTGTTTGTGCCTTACCCTAAGCCAGCCAGGATTCACTGTATATAGCCCATGTTAGCCCTTTTTAGTATACTTATTGGGAGTAGCGTGGTTATACATATCATAACACAGATGTGCAGGTTCCTAGACAAGTTGTGGAAGTGGGTTCTCTTCTGGGAGTCAGACTGGAGTCATCAGGCTTGGCAGCAAGCACCGCTACCTGCTGCTGAGCCATCTCGGTGGCTAGCTCTGCTGCTTTGTCCCCTCAAAAGTGTGAGTTACACTCTCTCTCACTCCCAAAATACAGGGTACATTTTTTTGAACCTGCCAAACCATGCTGTGTTTTTTTCACATGTCTATGTTCTTTAAGTTTGGGGGAGACCTTTTGTGTTGAGTATAGAAGTTCAAGCTTCTCAGGTCAGACTGTTAGGTTTGCCACACTGAGTAAGTAACTGAGTTTAACCTTTCCTCCTTTCCCCAGGAGGGTTGTGTGGGGTGATAGCTAGAGTAGTCAGTGCGTAGTCAATACAGTATGTATCCAACAGGGTTTTTATCCTCTGCTGATCACTAGCCCCAGGCCAGGCATATAGTGGCATACTTCAGTAGTCATTGAAGAAACATTTCTAGTTGATTCAGTTCATTTATGCAACGTAGTCTTTAAGAAGCCAAAATATGCTGAGTACTGTGGATTTGAGAGCATGTTTTTCCTTACAAAAGTAGATTTAGTGGAGAACAACGTGTGAGCAAGCCAGCAATACTACAGAGTAAAGGAAAAGTTCTATCATGGATTGTTGATTCTATGCCAGTCACAGTGTAGCACAATATCCACATTCATAACCTAATGAATACATGCAGACAAAACATCATGCACAAAATTTTTTTTTTTTTTTGGTTTTTTGAGACAGGGTCTCTCTGTGTAGCCCTGGCTGTCCTGGAACTCACTTTGTAGACCAGGCTGGCCTCGAACTCAGAAATCCGCCTGCCTCTGCCTCCAGAGTGCTGGGATTAAAGGCGTGTGCCACCACGCTTGTCTGCAAAGTGATGTCTTTAACTTCCCAGTTGTGTTTTGCTGTTTTCCTCTTTACCACACGCATTGCATATAAACACTTTACATCTCACAGGACTTGGCTGTTTCCTTTACCTGGAAAGCTCTACCATGTATGTTTTTTGGAAGGTCTCAGCTTCCAAATAGTCTCCCTAAAGAAGCTCTCCCAGCTCTGAAAAGACATCCAGTTTATTCCCACAGCTTACAATTCAAGGTTTTCTTGTCGATAAGGTTCGTGAAAGCAAGATGGCAGAGGGTAAGAGTAGTTCGTATTTAGGGATAAGTCAGTGAATTCTGCAAGACCTCTTTAAAGTGAGGTCTAGTGTACTGGTAGCCAAGCTTGGTGACCTGAGTTCAATAGGAGACTTCCTTCGATGCATACTTCCATGGCGAGTGTGACACAGTAGTGTAGCTAAGCTCCTAAGGTGTTTGAGGTGAGAAGTAATGGTGGAATGGAAGATTGGTATATTGGGCTAGAACTAAGGACTTAGAAATCAATACATTGACTATAATTGGAACCATAGGGATGGATCAGGAGAGTGTATCTCCTGCACTGTTTTAGAAATGGCTATGATCTTAGAATAAGGAGACATAAATGCTGGTTTAAATGTCACCTCTTATTACATGTGTGTCTCTGAGTGTCATACTATGTCTCTGAACCAGATTTATCCTAGGTATTTTGGTGTTGTGTAAAAACTTTGTGGTTTGTGAATCATGATCTCAAGACCTGTGCCGCCCAAGGCTCTTGTGTTCTTTCCCTTATGTTTACTGTTAGTGCCCTGTCCTCAGCAACTAGATAATAAGGTGGTAGATAGCAGGGGGTTTTCTTCCCCCGCTACCACTGTCATTAGGGTTTTGTGTAATCTGTGAGTGGGATTGCAGTATACATGGGGTTTTTGTTTTGGTGGTGGTACTGTTTTGTTTTTGGTTTTTGAGACAGGGTTTCTGTTTATAGCCCTGGCTATCTTGGAACTCATTCATAGACCAGGCTGGCCTCAAACTCAGATTCATATAAGTGCTGAGGTTAAAAGCATGTGAGGGAGAAGCTTCTTTTGTCCTTACTGGTTTCTCTGTTTTCCTGTAGGTGGATTGCTCAAGTTATGAGCTAGAGCACTTACATACCAAAGTGACTTCACTGTGCAATCGGATAGAGCAGATTCCGTGTTACAACGCCAAGGATCGCCTAGCTCAGTCGGGTAAGCATGTGGGCTTTACTCTTTCATGGCTATTTCACCCCACACCAGTGCCACATTCTCAGCACTCACTCTGGTTTTTTCTCTCTAGATATGGCCAAGCGGGTAGCCAATTTACTTCGGGTAGTGCTGAGCCTTCAGCATGCTCCTGATGCCACCTCCAACTCAACGCCAGACCCTCAGCGAGTCCCTTTGCGTCTTTTGGCTCCCCACATTGGCAGGCTCCCCATGCCTGAGGACTATGCCTTGGAGGAACTGCGAGGCCTTACCCAGTCCTACCTTCGAGAACTGACTGTTGGGAGCCAGTGAGCCTGGTTCTTGCCATCACACTCATGCCCACTCACTCTCGACACACCACAGTCCCCAGCACTGTTTTAGTTGATACTTTGCCAATCTCTGGGAATCCTCCATTCCTTTCTGCTGCATCTTCTAGTTATTCAGGGGTTTTCCTAATACTGAGCATAGCCTACAATAGCTCATAAGGGCTTCTGGAACAACAACAAAGAAGAGAGGTCTCCATTTATCAACCTCAAGACCATTTTTTTTTTCTTTTGAAAAATGGTCAATAAAACCTCTTTGGCAGAACCTCCCAAAACCTAGGGAATTCTTTTCCACACTCAGCATTCTGACTCTCACCCCATGCCAGCATCTAACCTCCACCACTGCGATCCTTTTGTACCATGACTGTTTAACAGACATCTGGCATATGACTGACTGACCTTCCCTTACAGATTTGTTCCTCAAGTAGATTTCTCAGTAACAGTGGATTTGGGAGTCAAAAGAGAGTTGGACCTTGTTCTTTGGTAAATTTAAGATAGAAGGGCTGTCTGCCATAGAGGCAGAGATCTTCAAGGCTTTTACTCATGCCTTGTACATCCTTTGGACACCACACTATCATGCGCAGTGGCCCCAAGCCACAGAGAACAAGTCTTGAGAATCTCCAGAACTGCTCAGGCCCTTGATCATCGGTCATCTTCGATTTGCCAGAGGAGTTTGGATGAAGAATGTCAAGGGTGTCCCTCCCTGCCCTCCCATCTAGCCAAGAACATTTCCAAAAAGATAAAACTGTCACTGAGACAGGTCTGGATGCGCCCTAGGGGCAAATAGAGAAGGCCTTGACCACATTGCTGCTGGCTATAGGAAGTCCCAGGTACTAGCCAGAAACAGCTGATATTTGGGGCTGTCACAAACAATATGGCCACCCCTAGGTCTTTATGCATGAAGATTATGTAAAGGTTTTTATTAAAATATATATATATATAAATGATCTAGATTATTTTCCTCTTTCTGAAGTACTTTCTTAAAAAATAAAATAAAATTAAATGTTTATAGTATTCCTGGTGGTATTGACTTTCTCTTTGTGTTTTTGGAGACTCTCGAATCCTTGTCTGCGAAGAAACTGATCCTAAGTTAAAGAGCAAACAAGGAAGGGGCTGAGGGGTGAGTTCAGAGGGTCCGAGCACTAACCACACAGTCCAAGTTCAGATTTTAGAATCCTCAGAAAGAAAGGAGCAAGCTTGTTAGCACACATCTGTAATCCCAGCGCTCTGTATGCAGCACTCTAAGAGAACTTCTTACATGCATATATGTTTACATGTATCTTGCTCATATCCATCACTCCCACTCTCAATTCCCAGCATTCTGGTTTTGTTTGTTTTGTCTTTGTCTGAATTTATTAATATTTTATGTGTCTTGTGGTTTGCCTATATGTATTCACCACCTGTGTGCCTAGTGCCTGTGGAAGCCAGAGAGCATCAGATCCTCGAGAACTAGGATCTGGAACCGTTCCAAGCCACTTTATGGGTGCTGAGAGCCAAGCCTGGGTCCTCTTGGAGAAGCAGCCAGTGTTCTTCACCACTAAGCCATCTTCCAGCCCCATTTCTCAGAACTCTTAGAGGTGGAGACGAGCATCTCCCGGGAACTGATCTGCCATCTAGCCTGGAGACGGCAGCGTGACAGCAGGAATCAGGAGGAAGGCAGTAACAGTCTCCAAGTTGGCCTGACCTTGGGCACACATGATGGACAGTTAAATGCTGAGCTCAGATTCGGAGCACACTTTTCCCCATCTGCAGTAATAGGAATTGAACCCAAGTTCTTTGCATGCTAGGCAAGATCTCTACAGTTGAGCTACATCTAAACCCAAAGGCTAAGTTTGAATGGACAGATTTAGGGACAAGAAGTGATTGATAATTACTACACACAAATTTATGCACATAGATTCTAAATTGAAGTTGTTCATCTGAATATACTTTTATTTTTTTATTTTTGGTTTTTTGAGACAGGGTTTCTCTTTGTAACCCTGGCTGTCCTAGAATTCACTCTGTAGACCAGGCTGACCTCAAAACTCAGAAATCTGCCTGCCTCTGCCTCCCAAGTGCTGGGATTAAAGGCGTGCGCCACCACCGCCCGGCTCTGGATATACTTTTCTATTCAAAGCCTGCTCTGTTCTGGAGGTTCTTAAACCAGGAGTCAGTGCTTTCTAAGGTAGTAATGATTCCTGAACTGGCTGCTTCACACAGGCCTCTTTGAGGATCCAATGAGAATTCAAGTCTACTTGTGTCCTAATTGTTGAACCGAGGAGCGAGCAAATTCCAGGTTTAAACCAAAGACTTCTGCAGCATCATAGAATTGGAGGATAGGGCTGGCAAGATGGCTCAGCGGGTAAGAGCACCCGACTGATCTTCCGAAGGTCCAGAGTTCAAATCCCAGCAACCACATGGTGGCTCACAACCACCCGTAACAAGACCTGATGCCCTCTTCTGGAGTGTCTGAAGACAGCTACAGTGTACTTACATATAATAAATAAATAAATAAAAACAGCTACAGTGTACTTACATATAATAAATTAATAAATAAATAAATAAAATAAAGAATTGGAGGATAAAAGAACAGAGGGTCTGCTTTGTCTGAGTCTTCAGTTCAGTCCCTGAGGTCAGGAGTTGATTAGTTTGCAATCCTCCCTCCACGCTGACTCAGAATGGCCAGGCTTCTGGCAGAGAATTCTTGACTTTATTGTGCCAAAGGTGTTTCAAAAAGAATGTGCTCCAGCTCGTGGTTTTAGCGGCATTAAGGATTTTATTGGTGTGGGGAATACTTGATCTTAGGGCAAGTACTATTTTCTTTCTATTAGTTAAAAAAAAAAAAAAAGGAGGGCTGGGCTGTAGTTCTCTGTTGCTTGCCTAGCATGCAGGAAGCTCTTTTCAGAAGCCAATACTGCATAAACTGAGCATGGTGATGCCTGCCTGCCTATATCTCAGCACTTGGGAAGTGGAGGCAGGAGAGACAAGAGCTTGACTAATTGGGACTAAAAGGGCAGCACATAAACTGGGAGATGAGCACATAATTGTAACCCAAATATTTGGGAGGTGGAGGCAGAAGTTCGTGGTCATCTTCAGCTACACAGGATTCAAAAGTGTAAGTCTTCTGAATAATCCTCACTGTGACCCTTTAACTGCTAATCCCTAACCCTAACCCTAACCCTGATCAGCCCTTCCCACCTGTCCCCAGAATTTAGGTACTGGGTAGAGTATCGGCCTGGAAACACTACAGGGACTGAGGAAGTGCTTCACAGAACCATCTGAAGTGGTCTGACTCAGCTCACTCCCATGAGAACGGCAGAGCTTAGCTGGACAAAACCCCTGAGTCTAAGGTGTCCAGTCCCTTGCTGGGAGGAAAGGTGCTGGTCTAAAATGAGCCTCTAGAATTCAATGAATGTAGCTGGGCTGGGGTGGGGTGACAGTTCTCATTCACAGGCCTTAGCCCCATATACTTTTAAAGCATAATGTTTTATACTTTCAGATCCTGGCATCTCTAAACCTTCCCAACCCCCAGGACTCTGAGTTACACCATTTGAATAATTTAGGACCCAGCACCCTCAGGTGTCAGTTTCAGTTGTTCTGTTCCCATGGGCACCGGTATGCCAACCCTGCAATTAAGCTTAAAGAAGTCAGTGGAAGAGGGGCTGCTCTCCAGTGCCTCAAACCCTGATACAAGTTCCTGGCCCTATTCTGCTGAGAGCAGCAGGCTTGCTCAGAGCCCAGGTACAGGGAATGGATTGAAGGGGGTTTGGGGTGCTGTAAAAGGAGAAGAAAGGGGGAGAGAGGAAAGAAAACAGAAACCAAGACCATTACAGAGGAAGAAAGCAAATTGAGACAGAGGTAAAAGGGGGCACTAGTTATATGGAAAGGAACAGAAGATGGAGCCAGAGAGGCTGGGAAGAGCAAAGAAGGAGAAACGGCAGATACAAGGGCCAAGTACAGTACCGAGGGCAGCTGCAAACAGGAGACCAGAAGGAAAGCCTCAGTCTCTGGTTCCCAGGTACTGTCCACCTCATCCGTGCCAGCCGGGCCTGTTGCTTCACATCTCTCCTCAAGACTTGCCTACCTTCTGGTTGTGGTAGCAACATGGGGACCAGAAGCCACCTCCTGGGTCTGGGGTTTCTGCTCCTGCTCTTTCTCCCTGCAGGTAATGAACCAGGTATATCTGACACCGCCATTATTCCTGTCCACCACAAGCCTCCAGTCCCTACCCTTCTCTTCAGTGCCTGCTGAGAGCTATCTGGGGAATGTGGAGGAGAGGGTGCTGAAGATGGGGATGGGGAAGCAGTAACTATGTAAAAAGTCAGGTGTGGGGGGCTGGTGAGATGGCTCAGTGGGTAAGAGCACCCGACTGCTCTTCTGAAGGTCCGGAGTTCAAATCCCAGCAACCACATGGTGGCTCATAACCATCGGTAACAAGATCTGATGCCCTGTTCTGGAGTGTCTGAAGATAGCTACAGTGTACTTACATATAACAAATAAATAAATCTTAAAAAAAAAAAAAAAAAGTCGGGGGGGGACCCAAAAACCTATAACCTCAGTGCTGTAGGAACCTGAGCCAGGAGGATTGCTGGGATTGCTAGCCAACCAGACTAGCTGGAAAAAAAAAAGGCAAATTGCAAGTTCAGTACGAGACCCTGTCTCAAGAGAACAGGGTAGGAAGTAATAAAGCCAGAAACCCAGTCCTCTCTGGCTTCTGTGCATACCTGAAGTCATACGAGCAAATGGGCACAGAGCATCAGAAATGTGTGAGACCACGGGACAGGTGCCAAGGCTCTATCTAGCTGGGGGGTGGAGGGTGTGAACAGAGGCCCCTGGGTGACAGTCAAATTCTTCTCATTCACCCTCTAGAGTGTCTGGGAGCTGAGGGTAGACTGGCTCACAAGCTGTTTCGTGACCTGTTTGCCAACTATACAAGTGCCCTGAGACCAGTGGCAGACACAGACCAGACTCTAAATGTGACCCTGGAGGTGACATTGTCTCAGATCATTGATATGGTATGATATGGTAGTGGTGGGATGTGTGAATCGAGGGAAGAAGGACCATCTCCTAATGATCTTTTTCCTATGTGTTAATAACTTCAGTTCAAGCCTGGATGGGAACTGGGCTGTTTGAGCAAGCCGGGTTTGTGTGTACTAACCGGAGAGCTCTCTGAGGGAGTACGCGTGAAAAGGGCAGTGAGTGTAGAGAAACATGTCCGTTGTCTGCCCCTGCCAGGATGAACGGAACCAGGTGCTGACCTTGTACCTGTGGATCCGGCAGGAGTGGACAGACGCCTACCTACACTGGGACCCCAGAGCCTACGGTGACTTGGATGCCATCCGAATTCCCAGCAGTCTAGTGTGGCGACCAGACATCGTACTTTACAACAAGTACTTCCTGTCTGCCCCCTTTTTCTTTAGAGTTGCCCATTTGGCCCTGACATGCACCGAGTCCTCTCCCAACACCTAACAGAGTTGCTTAGTCATCTAAGAAACTTGTCCCTGGGGCCCCTCTGAGGAGCTCTTCACCACTCCACATCACTTTCAGGCCAACTCAAGCTTGATGGCTGCAAGGAACCTGCTCTGTGGTCCAAGCCGGTCCATGTGCTCCTCCTCTGTGGCAGCTCCACCCTCCCATGCTCTGGGGCCACTTGAGATCTCACCAGTCAATAGCCTAGTCCTTAGGGCACTCCTTTATGCCACCTTTAGGTGCTTTGCATCTCCCAGCCAACACACAGCACTGTGTATCTTTCTGGGTTCATCTAATGAGTTCTACAGGTGACTCCCTAGGTCTGTAAGGTTTGCAGAAGTCTTAAACTCTGCTCCTGGTCCCAGGTCCTTCTAAGCCTTCAAACTCTGCCTCCTCTAGACCTTCAAAGACTAATGAGGTTCACACCGCTGTGCTGATCTGACCACTAAAGCCCAGCTAGTGACAATAGATCCACCCTGTTCACGGGCCCAGGTGAATCCTGTCCTGCTTGTCCACAGGGCAGACACGCAGCCACCTGCCTCAGCCAGCACCAACGTGGTTGTGCGGCACGACGGCGCTGTGCGCTGGGATGCACCGGCCATCACACGCAGCTCGTGCGGTGTGGATGTGTCTGCCTTCCCATTTGACGCTCAGCGCTGCGGCCTGACCTTCGGCTCATGGACGCACGGCGGGCACCAGCTGGATGTGCGACCTCGGGGCACTTCTGCCAGTCTGGCCGACTTCGTGGAGAATGTTGAATGGCGTGTGCTGGGCATGCCAGCGCGCAGGCGCGTGCTCACCTACGGCTGCTGCTCTGAGCCCTACCCAGACGTGACCTTCACTCTGCTGCTCCGCCGCCGCGCAGCTGCCTACGTGTGCAACCTACTGCTGCCCTGTGTGTTCATCTCCCTGCTGGCACCACTGGCCTTCCACCTGCCCGCTGACTCCGGGGAGAAGGTGTCTCTGGGCGTCACCGTGCTCCTGGCGCTCACGGTCTTCCAGCTAATCCTGGCCGAGAGCATGCCACCTGCAGAGAGCGTGCCACTCATTGGTGAGTCTGAGGGATTGGGAGAGTGGACACTAGGTCAGAAGAGTGACCGCTGCAGAGGATGAGAGAGCGTAGACCTGTCTGGGGGAACACCCCTCACTGCTGGGGCCTTGATGGAGGAAGATCTGGTGCCCAGAGTCATAAAAACAAACTATAGTGATAGCTGGGTGTCACAGGAGCAATACTATGAACGCCAATAGGTTATTCCAGGTGTACAGACAGGACAGTTCAGGTTGCAACAGCAATCCGCAATCAGATCCAGTAGGGAAGAAAGAAAATAGGTTGCAGATACCTTCGGAGACCTAACTGGGATGAAAAGTGGGTAAACTTAGCTTTTTTTTTTTTTTTTTTTTTTTTGGTTTTTTTTTTTTCAAGACAGAGAAGACAGGGTTTCTCTGTATAGCCCTGGCTGTCCTGGAACTCACTTTGTAGACCAGGCTGGCCTCGAATTCAGAAATCCGCCTGCCTCTGCCTCCCAAGTGCTGGGATTAAAGGCGTGCGCCACCACGCCCGGCCTTAGCTCTTACCTTATCCTTCCCCTCATCGGGTCTGAGGGCCTGATGCTGTCCCTCTTTCCATTTATAATGAGCCAGCTGGGAAGCTTCATTTCCTGTTTGGGGCTCACAATGCTCTCTGTCCCACAGGAAAGTACTATATGGCCACTATGACCATGGTCACATTCTCCACAGCGCTTACCATCCTCATTATGAATCTGCATTACTGTGGCCCTAATGCACATCCTGTACCTGCCTGGGCTCGGGTCCTCCTGCTGGGACACCTAGCCAAAGGCCTGTGTGTGCGGGAACGAGGGGAACCCTGTGGACAGTCCAAGCCACTAGAGTCAGCCCCCAGCCTCCAGCCTCCACCAGGTCCCCCAGCGGGCCCTTGTCATGAGCCACGATGTCTATGCCACCAGGAAGCCCTTCTGCATCACGTAGCTTCCATTGCCGGCACCTTCCGCAGCCACCGGGCTGCCCAGCGCCGCCATGAAGATTGGAAGCGCCTGGCTAGAGTGATGGACCGCTTTTTCCTAGGCATCTTCTTCTGCATGGCTCTGGTCATGAGCCTCCTGGTACTGGTGCAAGCCCTGTAAGGGCCAGGAACTGGATTTTAGGGAGCTGTGGTCACCTCAACAGCACCAGGCAGGGATGGCAGGGCCCAGGTGGTTGTTGGTACTCAGAAACACTAGCCAGACTCTCTGCTAAGAGTCAGAGACACCTCTTCAGCACTTCAGCACTTCTGACCTCACAACCCACAAACAGCCTTTGCGATCTACTTGCCCTAATGGAAGGGGATCTAAAGCCTGCCTCTCCCCTAATTCCAACATGATTGAGGTCAAAGTACAGACTTGGAAGCTATGACTCAGTGCTAGCTGAGCACGGTGATATAATTCCAGCACAAGGAGGCTGAGGCAGAAAGATTACCTTAAGTTCTGTAGCCTGAGCTACAGAAATTTTTGTCTAAAAATAAATAACCACCCCCGTGTCTACACTCAGAATCATAGCTATTAGCTGGCAGAATCCAGGTTATTTTCCTTTGTCGAGATACAGTCTCACTATGTAGTCCTTGCTGGCCTGGAATTTGCTATGTAGCCCAGGCTGGCTTTGAACTCACACAGATCCACATGCCTCTGCCTCTCCAAACACAGGTGCCACTATGCCTGGCTAGGGTGTAGGTTACTAACTAAAGAGTCAAAGCTACACATTTGCTTGTCACCCTTAGCAGTTGCTGTTACAGATTCTCATCTTGCTCCTCTCTGCTTAGGCTCTCCCGGGAGGGAAGTCACTGTCTAGTTTCCAGAACAGAAGGCTGTGTAGACATTTGACTCGGAGCTTTGATCCATAATAAATGAGTGCTCCCAGCGCCTCTCCTGTGTCTGGTCTTCTTCTTGGGGCCCACAACCAGAAGTTGGGGATTCAGTTGGTCTTAATAGGTAGGTCACAGATCATTGCAAAAATTACATCTCTTTAAAAAATCACATTTATTAGCATGGTACTACCACTCATACCTATATGTGAGGCAATTAAGTGACTCCAGCATGGCCCACGGTCATGTGCATGTGTCACCCACAATGAGTTGAAGTCTCCTGGCTCCAAGTTGAGTCTCTGCCTGTCCTTGAGTCCTCTGCTTGTCCTCAGTCCCATTCCTACATCCCTGGATGACGTTCAGTCTCCAAATTCTCTTCTCTGTCTCTACCGTTATGTCTGGCAATCTCCATAGACGGCCCGAGAGTTGATGGACTGATTCACTGCTATACTGAAGGCGCACAGCTGACCAACCTTCAGTCAGGGCTGGTCAACATCGGGTAAGTTGCTGGATTCTCTGGAAGGGCGCTCAGCACAAGCAACAAGAGCAGCAGCAGAAGAGAACAGGAGGCGGAAAGGGAGCCTGGGGCTATGTAAAGAAAGAGAGAGATGTAGGAGCCATGTGAGGAAAGGCAGAGAGACTGGCAGAGCGAGCTGGGAAGACTCAAACCCAAAGTGCGACGAGAGGAGACCAGTCACTCTAACCCCTGCCATCGGCAGACACAAGGAGACACAACACTACAGTGTCCCCTGATCTCTGAGAGAGATCTGCTGAGGCTGTCTCTCTGGCTTCTCCATTCATGCCCTGGGCATGAT
This sequence comes from Mus pahari, assembly GCF_900095145.1. Classification (NCBI taxonomy): domain Eukaryota; kingdom Metazoa; phylum Chordata; class Mammalia; order Rodentia; family Muridae; genus Mus; species Mus pahari. The sequence goes on along the minus strand of NC_034590.1, from coordinate 72,946,111 downwards.
GTCCTGGTGGGAGTGTGAAGGAGAACACTCTTTTCTTTTTTTTTTTTTTTTTAATTTATTTATTTATTATATGTAAGTANACNGTAGCTGTCTTCAGACACTCCAGAAGAGGGCATCAGATCTTGTTACAGATGGTTGTGAGCCACCATGTGGTTGCTGGGATTTGAACTCTGGACCTTCTGAAGAGCAGTTGGGTGCTCTTACCCACTGAGCCATCTCACCAGCCCGAAGGCGAACACTCTTAACTTTCCCAATGTCTCAGATTATGCACCGTCTGAATGCAGAGGCCCAAGCAGGATACAGCAGTTTGCTTGCCCAGCATCCTAGCACTCAGGAGACTAAGGCAAGAGAGTGAATGGCCTGAACTGCACATGAGTTCTAGGACAACCTGGGCTACCTAGGAAATTCCCCTATCCCAAAACAAAACAAAGGGTCTGATTTGAAGTTGGAGACCCAGCTTCTGGTCACTATGCCACCTTGACTGTGTCTCTGGGCTCCCTTAAGTACATGAAGATAGAATTCTAGGTTTTACTGCTAGAGGGCTGTGTGGCAGAGGTAGGAACTGTCATGGTGGGCAGTTCATAGTTCCACACTGCAGCCAGGCTATATACATGATTCCTCACTTGCTGTGTGGTGAAGGACAGGTGGCTGCTTTCTGTCCTCTGTAGAAGTGGCTGATATTGGGCAAGGTAGTACATGACTTTAAACCCAGCACTCCGGAGGCAGAGGCAGGCAGATCTCTGTGAATGCAGATGGATCTCTGAGTTCGAGGCCAGCCTGGTCTACAGAGCCTGTTCCAGGACAGCCAGGGCTATACAGAGAAACCCTGTCTAGAAGATAAAGTGAGCCAATGCCATTGGACTGTGCTGAGGGCTCACGGTGTAACGTGCCTGGACCTCAACTATTAAATTGTCCAGGAAAGTGGAAAGAACAGAGGTTGAGTATCTTTCCTGCCCACTGGATATGGATCCTAGAGGGAGGGAACATGGGGGACAGAGTAGGCAGTGTGGCTGAGAGCTGGGGGGAGCAGGTAGGGTACCATTAATTCTTCTCTAGAAGTAGCCTATTCCCACCTAAATAAGCGGTGACCCAGATAGGCCCTGGTACAGCAGGTGTACAAGAGAAGATTCCGATGAAAGAGATGCAGGTGTCCTTTGACCGACTTTCTTATTACAAACTAGGAAACTGAGGCACAGAGAAGGACTAGTTAGGTCAGACCACAGTACAGTCACACAGTATCCAAGGGCTGGCTTTGACCTTGGAAAGCAGGTCAAAGGGAGCCCCGAGGACAGCCGCAGGGACACTGAGTTCTGCAACTGAAGAAAAAGTCCCAGGGGAGAACTCTGCCCAGAACAGCTTCTCCTGTAGTCTCCTCCGAGCAGCCTGAAGGCAGGGCTGACAGTGGCCCTCCTCTGAGAGGCAGAGATGCTGCTGCAGAGCACTTCACACATGCACATCCTCTGTGAAGGTGAGTGACTCCTACCGCTGTCTCACTGAGAGCGGTCTCTTCTTAGGCGAGAAGGTGGGTTTATAGGAATCAGAGAGCAATAGGCCGGGCAGTGGTAGCACACACTTTAATCTCAGTGCTGGAGGGGCAGAGGCAGGTGTGAATCTCTTGAGTTAGAGGACAGCCTGGTCTACATAGTGAGTTCCAGGGCAGCCAGGGCTACACAGAGAAGTCCTGTCTCAAAAAAAAAAAAAAAAAAAAATCGGGCTGGAAAGATGGCTCAGTGGTTAAGAGCACTGACTGTTCTTCTGAAGGACCTGAGTTCAAATTACAGCAACCACATGGTGGCTCACAACCATCCATAATGAGATCTGACCCCCTCTTCTGAAATGTCTGAAGACAGCTTCAGTGTACTATAAATAAATCTTTGGGCCAGAGCAAGTGGGGCTGGAGAGAGCAACCATCCGTAATGAGATCTGACGCCCTCTTCTGGAGTGTCTGAAGACAGCTACAGTGTACTTACATATAATAAATAAATAAATCTTTAAAAAAAAAAAAAAAAAAACAACAACAACAATAAATCAGTAAGAAGGCAATTTAGTGAGGGTCCAGCCTCAGGACAGCCTGCTCAAATATCTTACCTGAGCTACCCAGCCAGCAGGGCCCAGACCTGCACTTCTTTTCTGAAAGAAGAAAGAAAAGTCAGTGCTTCAGTAGCTCTCTGACTGGAAAGGACCCCTCAGGGCTGAGCAACCTTGAGTCTCCGTTTGTAATTCTGCTGCCTTAGCAAGGGACTCCCTAGACCACAGCTGAGGACAGAAGAGAGGCAGCCTTGTAAGCCAGGCTCTCCTTCTGGCCCACTCCTAGTCTCTGGCCTGTAACTGCCTGCTCGTTCCACCCCAGCTCCCTTAGCTATTTGCTGGCCTAGATAGGGGAGGCTGCTGTGTATTCTTGGCCTGCCTTCTTCATGGCTCATGATGTTAGTCAAAGTGGGAACTGAGCCACACTGGAGCTCCTCCCATTTGAGCTGTGACATCTAGGCCAACTGTCTGCCTCTTGACTATGGAAGTCAGGCCTCACTTAGTCAGGAACAGTAACCCCCAGCCCACTAGGAGTTAAGGAGTTATGGGCCTCCTTGTTGTTGCTCCTCTAGCTTGAGGAATAGACTAGTGGAGGAGGGGCAGCTGACATGCTAATGACCATAGGTTGGCACAGTTAAACTGGAACATAGAGGTACACCACCCACCTGCTCTCCCCGCAACCCTCAAGCCTGCCCAGCACAGGCTATTGTATATAGCTCCCATTCTGCCTGGTAAAATTCACCTCTCAAAAGCTGAGGTCGGGAGTTTTACTCAATTCTTTTTCTTAAACTTTATTTATTATTAGTGTATGTGAGGTGGGGGAAACAGGTGTTCCCTTGGGTTTGTGGAGGTCAGAGACGATCCCGAGGAGTTGGTTCTCTCCTTCTGTCTTTACATGGGTGCTGGGGACTGAACCGTAGAAGTCGGGCTTGCATGACAAAGCTCCTTGACTACACGAGCCATCTAGAGTTTTCACTTGGCTCTGCCAACAAATGTCTTGGTGTCACTACTATAACTAGAAATTAATTCCTTTCCAGCTTCCAGCTGGAAGCGGCCTGACCCAAGGGTGCCTATCCTTTCAAGGCCCTCGCTGCCTCCGAACCTGTATGTGTGAGCTTCTCACCACCACCCCAACTCTGCACTGCTCTTACTGCCTGGGAATCAAGAGTAGCCTTAGCCTGGGATTACAGGTGTGAGCCACCCCAGGCTTGTGACCAGTCGCTTTTATTATTTATGTATGACTCCTTTGGCTGGTGCTTGAATTTATCAAGGCTCCTGGCAGATGCTAGAAGCCCATCTTTTTTTTTTTTTTTTTTTTTTTTTTGGTTTTTTGAGACAGGGTTTCTCTGTGTGGCCCTGGCTGTCCTGGAACTCACTCTGTAGACCAGGATGGCCTGGAACTCAGAAATCCGCCTGCCTCTGCCTCCCGAGTGCTGGGATTAAAGGCGTGCGCCACCACGCCCGGCTGAAGCCCATCTTTTTGTAAGGCTGGCCTGGCTCTGGCTAGCTCGCTCCTCACCTTTGATGTATTCGCAGTTGTATGTACTGCGTTTGCCCAGAGCGCGGAGGTAGATGCGTGCAGGACCCTGGGTGGGTCGGCTTGTATTGATCACCTGGAAAGTTTCGAAAGGGGGGATCAGCACCTCCTCTTCTTCAGGGAAAAAGGAGTAGCCCCTGATGGGGGCCCCAAGGCAGGTCCAGATACCGAAGAAGGTGTCCTCGCCAAACTGTTGGGCAGCAACGTTCTTGAGGGACGCAGAAGCAAAGCCCCCCAGCCTAACGGTTGCGCCAGGCCCCGCTGGCCGGAAGCGCAGGCCGTGCACCCCCCTGTACACCTGCCGGCACCCACGAGATCGGTGGCTCCGGAGCAGTTGCAGGGCCTCGGTGAGCAGGAAGTGGAGGGTCTTGAAGGAGAAGTGGTGGAGGTAGTGGGCCCGAGAACGTCCGGCCTCACGCACTGCCGCGTTGAACTCCTTGTGCAGGGGGCTGTTGGCGGTGTAGGCCAGCAGCGCCACCCCGTGCTCATCCCGGAAGCCCGGCGGTGATGGGGGCAAGGAGCCCCACACGGACCCCCAGGTCCTGCGCTCCTGCCACTGATTGTTGGCCTGAGCCCAGCCATCCGCATACACTTTGTTGGCCTGAAACTCTGAGCGGTTGAGATCTGGCAGTGCCGCTGTCATGTCTGCCAGGCAGCCAGCATACTGGTCATCAAAGGACGCTGGGGCCATGTCCAGGGGTGTTTCTTGAGAAAAGATGTCTAGTTGTGAGATGGAGTAACTGTGAACCTGGGAGTAAGGGAGCATCAAGGACTGAGAGGGCAATCCCTAGGAAAATGAAGACCCCCTCATCTAGCTTTCCCTTGCTCTGTCTACAAGAAGGTCCTCAAATACATCTGGAGGGGAAAGGGGATTGGGAACCACCAGCTGCAAGCTCCCCAAGACTAGGGTTTCAGGGGGTCCCTAAGAGACAGATGGGTCCCCAGGGGAGCATTGGACATACTTCCCTCTTCTGCTCCTCTTCCCCAGGATTTAGAAGCCAGCAGCTCAGTGACCTGCCAGGCTGCTGGCGAAGGATGATCATACCTGAACTCCATCCCTGAGACCCACAGACACCAGTAGGAGAGACATCATAGCAGGAATCTTCATGGTGGAGGTGACCTCGGGCAAGCTGCTGTCTCTGTTTCCTCATCTGGAAAACCCAGAAGTTAATCTCCTCCCTTTAGATAATATTATCTGACACTGTCTGCCATGTGGACAATGGGATGGAGCACCTCTTTGTCCAAATGGCGCCCCTGAGGGTAGTCACACTGACCCACAGTTGCTCTAAGAAGGCCCATCCTTGGGTCAGAACCAGAATAGCCATCTCTAAACCCGTGCTAAATGTTGTCCCTTTTCTGTCTGTCTGTCTGTCTGTCTGTCTGTCTGTCTGTCTGCATTGGTTTGTTTTTGTTTTAAACAGGGTTTTATATACCCATGCTGACCTGAACCTGGCTACTGGGCCAGGCTTTGTCTTTGACCCTTCCTGCTTCTACCTCCTAAAGGCAGGCATAGAGGACATGAACTACCTGCTCATTTTGCTATACAGTAAGACAGATGTATTTTATTGCAAAGTAGTGCAAAGCAATGCTGGCTGTAGGAAGGTGGGTGTGGACTGAGCACCCCACTGCAGCCTTACACCTTCCTGCCCGTGGCACGGGGTGGCCAGTGGCAGTGGTGGCTTTCAGTGGCTTTCTCAGGAAATATTTGAACAGTATAATTAACTGTTTGTTTGCAGAGTTAGGGGTCAGACCCAGAGCCTAGTGCATGTTAGCTAGCTGAGAACTCTATTATTGAGCTCTGAACAATCTATTAAATTTAACACACACACACACACACTACTCAAATGTTTTGGATTTATTGACTCTTTTTTTTTCAAAGAAAAAATGCTTAATATATCAAACTGAAACTCACTTTGTGTCCCAGGCTGGCTCCTGTGAGTAACTACAGTCTCAGTGACCTAGCAGCTCCTCCTCCTGCATGCTAGGATTACAGGTGTGCACCACTCCACAGTGGGGAGATGCTTTTTATATTAATAGGCCCTGTCAAACTATGGTTCAAAAAGGAGCCAGTTTGCCCTCTTACCACTAGTGAAAGAAAATGTTCCTTGTCCCACCCTTGTCAATGCTGATTACTGTTTTCCTAGATCATTTTCCTTTGTCTTGCTTGTTTGTTTTGTTTCGTTTTGCTTTTTGAGGCAGGGTCTCACGCCACCTAGACTGGCTTCACACTTTCTGAGTGGCTAAGATGACCCTGAACTTCTGATTCTCCTGCCTCTACATCCTGAGTGCCGAGACCACAGGTGCGCCCACGTCTAGCCTACTGCTCTCTTTCTAACGTTCATGTGAGTGGTCTGGAAATGAACGTAAGCTACTGTTGCCGTCACCACTCTGAAAGTCTTCTTTTGTACTTTATTGCCATCTCTGCTGTGCTGCTGCCAGGACCTGGCACAGAGACTCAGGAGACTGAAATAGATGTGACTCAGAGAAAGGGTGGACATGGCAGTGCCTACCTGTGGTGTAAGGCAGGAAGCAGGAGGATGGTGGGCCAAAGGCTATCCTGGGGTATCATGAGACCCTATCTCAAAAACTAAAATAAGCGATTTGCATCATTGATGTTGAAGTCAGGCAGAGGTGAGATTCCCCAGGGAGGATGGGCTGGTGAGGCCGAGAGAAGCCGGAAGGGGAGCCCAAGTTCACAGAACAGGCTCCTGGGGGCTCATGGGGTTTTTTGCTTCTGGCCCTTGGGCTCAGTGAGAAACCCTGGAATCATTTCCTATTAGCTTTTAGGCTTAACCCAGTTTAGCCTAGCTCTGGTGAGCTTGCCAGCAGAAGACACTCGTGTGGGACCTTAGTCTCTCAGGATGGTCACGTGGGTATCCATCCATTCAGTCATTCATCACTCATGGCTGCAGTTGCCAGCCCGTGTCAGGTCCAAACTGTCTCCTGGAGTTTCCTTCCAGGCTTGATCCAGGCTCACACCCATGCCCTGTTAGGCGATCTGCCTGCCCCCTCTCAGCCCTGCTAGAGCATTTACCACAGAGCGGGAAGAGCAATGTCTCTAAGGCACAGCCCTGGTTACCATGCTTACCTGCTTAAAACCTTCTGTATGGGAGTGGAGAGGGAGCCTAGCGGTTAAAGGAATAGACTGCTCTTGCAGAAGGCATGAGCTCAGTTTCCAGCACCTTTATCAGGTGGCTCATGGCTGCCTGGAACTTTGACTGTAGGAAATCAGATGATTCTAGCCTTGGTGAATCCTGCCCTCAGGTGCACATACCCACATACAGACACACAAATATACACATAATTAAAAAGAGAATCTTTTTTAAAAAAAATTCTGTAGCCAGGCGTGGTGGCAGGCAGATTTCTGAATTTGCAGGTCAGCCTGGTCTACAAAGTGAGTTCCAAGACAGCCAGGGCTATACAGAGAAACCCTGTCTCGAAAAACCAAAAAAAAAAAAAAAAAAAAAAACAGAGATAGCCTGTCTTAAAAAAAAAAAAAAAAAAAAAAAAAAAAAAATCTGTGCCAAAACTGACGGAAAAGTAGCTCAAAATACTGAGAAAAATGCAGAAATGAGAGTTATGAGAGGAAAAAAACTGATAGTATATCGTAAAAGGCATGGGTGCTGGTGGTAGAGAGATAGATAGCTCAGCAGTTCAAGACTCTGCTCTTGCAGAGATCCCAAGTTTAGATCCCAGCAGCAGCATAGGTTCTCAAAGACCTTTATCTCCTGTTCCATGTGATCTAATGTCCTACACACATGCACTGTATGTAAACTCATTCTCTCTCTCTCTCTCTCTCTCTCTCTCTCTCTCTCTCTCTCTCTCTCTCTCTCTCACACACACACACACACACACATGCTTCACACTCACATCATTTTTAAATCTATAAATAAATAAATGCCTCTATGGTGGCTCATACCTTTAATGCCAGCACTCAGAGGCAGAGACAGGAGGATCTCTGTGAGTTCAAGGCCAGCCTGGTCTACAGACAGAGTTCTAGGACAGCCAGAGGTACAAAGAGAAACTCTGTTTCAAAAAGCAAAACAAAACAAAACAAAAAAAAACCAAAAACAAAACAAAACAAAAACCCCAAAAACAAAACAAAACAAAAAAACCCCAAAAACAAAACAAAACACCCAAAAACAAAAAGCAGAGAGGGCTTGCCTGTGCTGCTCGAGTCCCTGTGTTTTGATTCCTAATACCTCCTAGAAGTCAAGTGTGCCTGAAGTCTCAGTATTCACAGAGGGATGGAGGATCAGGAATCCAAGGCTACACAGTGAGTTCCAGGCCAGCCTGGGATACACAAGACCCTGTCTCAAAGCAAAGCAGCAAACTGAAGTAAAACATCCCTCTGTACCCCTTGGCTGCCTCGCCTCATTCAGCTCCTTGTTCTGCTCAGTGATGCTGACCCCTGGGACCTTTCCTGTCCCTGCTCGGGCGCCTACAGTCCAGAACAAAGTTCCAGAGAGGCTCTGCCATTTCCCTGCCCTGAGCTGTCCTTCTAGCCTCCCCCTCTTCCAGTCTTAGCTCAGGGCCCACCTCTTTTAGAAAGCCCCAGAATCCTTTGGGGGCTCTACATCACTCTGTGCTGACTCTCCTGAGCAGCCCACCCCCGCCCCTGGCCTGTGTAGGAACCAGCAGTGATCCCTGATCTCAGGTCAGGACTAGGCAAGGTCACTGGAGTACCTGCTGAGAGTCTCATTAAGGAAGTAAAGTCTACAAACACCCAGCTTCAGGTGGACCTGCAGGTGCTCACAGGTAACTGGGCTGGGATAGAAAGACTGGTGTCCAAGTGTTCCCTTTTGAGTCAGGTTCTGTCCCCTTGAAGGCAAGATGTCAATCACCTCTTTGGGCAGGGCTTCTGCCCTCTACTCCCAGAGGTTTTATAGCAGCCTGAGCATTGCAAGCAGTGGAGGTTCAGGTCTCACAGCTTCAGCTGCTGATCCCTCCATGTCCTTCAGGCAAGATGATGATCCCGGTCAGTAATCCTGGAAAATCCATGGAAGCCCACCTCTTGCCTTGTCCAGATAGCACACCCTGTCAGTGCTAGTTCCCTTCCATTAGAGAACGGAAGCCTCGATAAAGCCTGCCTGTGTCCACCACATACCCTCATTCCAACAGTGAGTTCTGGCCTACTTTTACTCTGTCTGTGCTGGAAGACTCCCCTTTCCCCAGTCTCTAGTAAACAGGCTAAGAGGCGGTCTGAGCATTGCCAATAGGACAGCACCTCAGTAAACAGATTGCTTCCCTTCGTGACCAGTGCCAAGGGGGAATGCTGCAGAGATTGGTCTGGGACACTGGGAATTCTCCCTCATTTTGTTTTGTTTTGTTTTATTTTATTTTATTTTATTTTATTGAGACAGGGTCTTATTCGGTATCCCAGGCTGGCCTCTAACTTAGTCTCTGGCACAAGAGAGCTGAATCCAGCTTAAAAATCCCTTTCCACAGGCAAGGGAGCTGCACCCCCTCCCCATCCTCTGACCCCCAGTTTTCCTTTCTCTGGCCCTCACGCAACAGTTCCTTTTGGGAATATGACCCCAAGGCTCTCCTCAAAAATCCTAAACTTTCCCACATCCACAAACCTTCCTGGGATCCAAGGACCCCTAAAACTTTATTAATACCATAGATTTTATATCAAAAAGTTCCCTCCCTGCTCCCTGTGCGAGGAGGAGAGGCAGCCTTCGGGCCTTACCTAGCCTTCTCCACGGTGGGCAGAGCTGACCTGGTCTCTCCTGTGATAGACAGGGCAGGGCGGGCAGCTTTCTCTTTTATACTGTCTATTCCCTACCCCTCCTGCTGTCGCCACACAGCTGCTCAGAAATGTGACACTCCGTCTATTTCAAGCTGTCCCCTTGTCAAGGCTGAGGAACACTTAGCCTCGCCCCGGTGTGACCTGGGCCAGTGCTCTTCCCCAAACAGTAAGAGCTGCCGAATAGAATACAGAGGTGTGGAGGGCGGTGTTGGGCGTGTTGAGAAGATGGGACTACAGCCCTCTCACCGGGTTTGGTTCTGGACTCTGATCACCCCAACTCCGATCTTTTCAAGATCAAGGTCAGCCTAGACTTTGTGAAAGAAAGTAATAAAACAACAATTCACAACCACAACAGAACAAAATGGAAGGAGAGATGTGTTTCTTTCACAAAGTCCAGGCTGACCTTGATCTTGAAGCAGTCGTGTAGCGTCAGCTTTCCTCCGATTGCTGGGATTATAGGCATGTGCATGTTCTTTAGGGCAGGCTTTGTTCTGCCCTGAAGAACCTAGCTTCCTGCTGGATCTCTGACTCACTGTGTGACCTGGGAGGACACTGCCCCTCTCAGGATCCCTGACCCACGCGTGACCAGATTTGACTCCACTTCTTGGAGTTCCAGGTGCTAGGATATAAGAAAATCCCCAAGCTGCCCCCACACTGAGGGAGGCTGGGGTCAATAGGGAAGGGAGGGTTCACTGCTGGACATTGTTTTTCTCTTTAGCCTTCAGGAAGGATTGGAGGAGAAAAGAGGCTTTTGGGTGAAGGAACTTTATTTGGCTGACAATATGAGGTGATAAAGGGTGGTGATGGGTAAATTCATGAGCTAGACTGGAGAGGTCTTATCGTATGCTAATGGTGGCCACAAAACAGGAGGCATCTCTAACCCATGGTGTTGAGAACGTCCCTCCTTCACCTTCCCACAAGCTGGTTCCTTCTCCCATTACACCCAACTGGGCATCTGAAACTCAGAACTAGGCTATTTATAGTCAAGCCCAACGGAGGTGTGAGAGAAAGCTGTGTTTACAAACACAGGGTCACCTGAGCCTGAGAGGTCCAGAAACCGAAGGTCTGAGGGGTGGAGGGGGGTGGGGCTGTTCCTGAACGGCTAAGCACTGAATGTCAAACATTCCCTTCTACCCAGCTCTTCAGACCAGGGTAGGGACAAAAAGGGTTAGGAGTAAGGAAGGAAGTGGGGGTGGGGTGGAGGGTTGATGCTGGTGCACGTGACCCAACGTGTGTCTTATGCAAATTTTATGCAAATAAGACAGATTTGGCGACTTAACTAGCGTTATGTACAAGGAGAGATCCTCGTGGGGCTTCGTGGCCTGGTGGTCTGAGGGCCTTGGCCCGGCCCAGGGCCACCGGAGAAGAGGCCAAGTCTCACAGGTTCCTCCCCCAACTTTGACTTAGCTCAGATCTTACAGAAAGAACCTATCATCCAAACGAAGGAGAGTTTTGCCCCTCAACCACCCAAGGACTCTGCCAGTCCAGCTCCCACGCCCCTGTCTGTTGTTGGGGAAGATAGGTGTCGGGTTACCAGTCCAGGGGCTATAGTTAGCCCCGGGACTTTGTTCAGCTGTTTGTCCAGGATCTGCGATCTGCGCAGCGCCTGCCGGCACTTCAGCTCCAGTCTGCCACAAAGAACCATAGCCCCAGGCTGCTCTCTCTGTCTCTACCTCCTCCAGGTGGGTTCCCATCCCCGCCCCGCCCCTCTTGCAGCAGAGTCACACAAGTGGCCCACCTATACCATCGCAAAGTCCTGGAGACCGTGGGTGTGGGGCCATCTTGTAGTCATAGACTAGGACTGACATGGGGACAGTAAAATCTGAAGCCATACCCATCCTTAGACTCGCCCTCGGCTCGGCCCCTCATCCCTCCTGAGTTCCAGTCCTTGGCTAAGGACCCTCTCAGGCTGAAGGAAGGAAGGTCCTGGTGCCCATCCAAGCCAGCACTCCCCTCCACTGGCTTCATCATCATCAGGGTCCTGTCGTCTCGGGACTCATCCGAGGATGATTCTGGAGGATCTGATGCTGATGGTCCTCAGCTGCCTCAGCTTGCACGCCTTCTGGAAGGTAACTCTAGCGACTATCGTTTGCTAACCAAGTCAGTGATGGGTCAGAGGCTGAGAAGGTGGTGGTGGAGGAGGAATGATAAAGGAAACCCTTCCCAAGAGGTTCTTCCCTCTTCCCAGTCCTCTTCTCAGGAACTTCTATTCCATTAGGGAATCCAAATGCAAGGTCGTTCCCCCAGAATACCACCTCCCTGTGCTCCCGGATCTCGGGTATGAAGTCTCCTTCCATGCTACCCCTCCATAGAGACTGCCTCCAACTTTTACCTTCCCACTTCATACCACAGGCTCAATGCAGGCAAACCCCTGTGCATACCAGTGTGCTGCTGTAGACCCTGGCAGGCCCTCCCTCCCCCCATCACACTCTGGGACTATGGATGTGCTGAGGACAAAACACTCCTCCCCCTCCTTGAGATTAGGATAAAACCTTCTAAAGTAGAGAGGATGCAGGAACCCCAGAGCTGACAGTGATGTATATGGAGCTGCAGGACTTCCCCAAGGATGAGAAATGGCTGAGAGGGATGGGGATCAGGGCAAGGATCAGACACTGGCTGCACATTGCCTGCATACGAAATAGCAGAGCCAGGAAAGCACAGGACCCAGGCAGACTCGCCTCTCGCTCAGATGCCGCCCTCTAGGCTGTGCCACAATGATCCTCATGCTCTCCTCACAACCCTGTGAGGCTGGAAGCATCCTTAATCCATAGGTGAAGAACGTGAAGTCCAGATCCCAGAGCTAGCAGGTGGTGCTTACACAAACCCATGGCTGTTGACTCCACTGCCTGTGTTATTTGTGCCTGTTTCAGATCCTGCCAATTGCATGCATCAGATATGTGGGCACAGAAATGAAAACCTGCCCCCCCCCAGCACTCCTTGGCCAGTGTTCTAAATTTATACTTTGGCCTCTGTGGCACCTGCCTTATGCCCATAGGTCCGAGCTGTTCCTATCCTGCCCCTGAGCCTGGTTCCAGACACCTTTGATGATGCCTATGTGGGCTGCTCTGAGGAGATGGAGGAGAAAGCAGGCCTGCTGTTAAAGGAAGAGATGGCACGCCATGCTCTGCTACGGGAATCCTGGGAAGCAGCACAAGAGGCCTGGGCACACCGGCGTCACAGGCTCACTCTACCTCCTGGCTTCAAAGCCCAGCACGGAGTAGCAATTATGGTGTACACCAACTCATCTAACACCTTGTACTGGGAGCTGAACCAGGCTGTGCGGACAGGAGGCGGCTCCAGGGAGCTCTACATGAGGCACTTCCCCTTCAAGGCCCTGCATTTCTACTTGACCCGGGCCCTGCAGCTGCTGCGGGGCCCTGGGGGGTGCAGTAGGGAAGCTGGGAAGGTGGTGTTCCGAGGTGTGGGCAGCCTTCACTTTGAACCCAAGAGGCTGGGGGACTCTGTCCGATTAGGACAGTTTGCCTCCAGCTCTGTGGATGAGAGAGTGGCTCGCAGGTTTGGGAATGCCACCTTCTTCAATCTAAGGACTTGTTTCGGGGCTCCTATCCAGGCGTTGTCTGTCTTCCCTGAGGAGCGTGAGGTGCTGATACCCCCACACGAAGTCTTCTTGGTCACTGGGTTCTCCCAGGATGGAGCCCAGAGCATAGTGACTCTCTGGAGTTATAATCAGACCTGCAGCCACTTTAACTGCGCCTATTTGGGTGGTGAGCGATGCATGGGAGACAGAGAATGGCGGGGTGGGTGACAGAAGCTAGTATATTCTGACCCAGTCCCAGAGCTTTCAGGAACCACTTGGTTAGTGAGATTGGGGCTCCACCAGGTCCTGGGAGAGTTCAAGATCTGTGGACATTCTCAGATGGCTGTAAGGTCCTCTGAAGTACCTAGCCGGCCAAGGAACAGCGAGAAGGAGGCAATACTGCTTCCAGTCTCAGTAGGCTCTGACTTAATGGGGCTAACAAGGTAGGAAGTGCCAGGTTCAGTTGTGGAGGCGGGGACAGTGGAAGAGTGACAGCTGTGTGGGTAGGAGCAAGCATGGACAGGCAACCTGGAATTGTTGCTCAGGGAGAAGCTGAAGGGGAGCGAGGGCCTGCTTTGAGGAGAAGACCCCGGGGCCTTACTATGCTATCTGTTGCAGGGGAGAAGAGACGTGGCTGTGTGTCCTCAAGAGGTAGGTCACCCTCCAGCCTGCTCTGAGACTTGTTCCGGCTCCGACGGCCCTGCTGCCTGCCTCACCATCTTTTCTCCTTTCTCCAGCAGTAGGGCAGCCAGAGGCATCCTCCACAGAGGCTCTGGCTCTGCAATCAGGAAAGACACTGCTCTTGGCCCCAGGGGAGCTGCAGCTCTCCAGAGCTGGGCCCTGAAAGCCTCTTAGGACTCTTGGAAACGAATGACCTTACTATGAAGATGGGGCTTTGAACAGCCGCAGGAAGCCCGAGTGTGGTTCTGGTGCCAGGCTTAGGAGCCACCTCTCCAACCAGAGTTGGAGACCTGAGGCCATGGCAGGATTGAGGGGACCCCACTGTGTGGAGGGGACTTCCTAGGACATGCAAGGTAAAGACTGGATGGCTACTCAATTAAACAGAGTTGTGGTGTAGAGACATGGCTTTTATGACTGGTTTATTGCATGATGTGTCATTCATTCGTCCTTGGCAGGCTTGAAAGTTGAGGGATGGAAACTAATTTCCCTATCATCCTAGTCACGCACTATAACCTCTGTACCTGATGCTTCTTAACAGCCACAGAGGCCTCATGGAGGCAGGGAGGGGACAGATGGATACCCAGCCCCAAAGAGAATGCCAGGCCAAAATAGGGCACCACCTCCAAGCCTCCCATCTCTCAGACCTACCCACTCAGGTCTCCTGCTCTCTGGCCTCGTAGCTCCCAGTCCTCCAGTCTCCTAGGCCAGAACTTTTTTCACTAAAGACCTAAGGAATCCCAAAAGTAGGATTCTAAACCCCAGAACTCAAAGCCAGCTGTTTCTCTCTTCCCTCCTCATACAGCGTCCATTTTAGGGGAAGTAAAGGAAGGAATCTACCATCTGACTTCCACAGCAGAAATTTTACTGAGGCAAAAAAAAAATCTATTGTGAGACCCTGGCTCCACCCAACTAGGCAGCTGCACTTAGTGGCAGAAGAGACCCTTCTGCTGCCTTAGGAGTCGCCCTTGGACTCCAGATCTTCCTCCAGGGGCAAGTCCCCTGACCCCTCTGCTTCTTGCTCCCTGTGAACCAGCACATGGGCAGAGGAGGAAGAGCTGGGCTCTCCAGAAGCTGGAGCCCCAACGTCACCTGCGGCATCAAGGCCATCTTCTAAAGAGACTTCGGTCTCCACAATCCCAGGCATAGTCAGCTCTGCTGGGGTGTCAGAGGTGGGGGGGCCCAGGTTCTGGAAGCTGTTGCGCACGCGGGTGATGTATCTACTGAGAATGCTGGCACCATCCGGAGGCCGTGGTGCCCCTCCCGCCGCCAGGTTCTTCTGCACACTGGCCACCTCGCTTTGCAGTCGAGACACAGTCTTGGTCAGCTCTGTCAGTCTGTTGCCCAGGTCTGAGATGAATCAGGGCAGGTCTTTCAGAAGGGAGCCTGCTCAGTACCTCTTTTGTCTATCTGTACCCCACACCCCACTGAACCCAGGGACACACTGTCTGGATGCTAAAGGGGGACTGGAAGGGCTGAGAGGTCAGGTAAATGTGAGCATTAATGTAAGGACAGCGTGTGACAAAGAAGGAAAGCCTTAGCTGGGGTTGGTAGTGCAGGCCTGCGGTCCCATCTAGTTGGGAGACTGGGGAAGACGATGGAGAGTTCGAGGTCAGCCTAGGCCTCAAAGTGAGCTCAAGAGGAGCCTGGGCAACTTAGTAAGACAGGAAGAAGGAAAAGGGAGGGGGAGGGGGAAACTGGAGATCAATATCTGAGCACACACAAATGAGGGAATGAGAAGGAAGCAACACGAGAAGAAAGGCAGAGTAACAGAGACAAGGAGCCAGATGGGTAAGCCGTGCCTTTCTAGGGTAGAAAGGACGGGACTGGAGCCTAATGCAGGAGTACGGAGGGTGAGTCTGGGTGTGGACACTCTTCCCAGGCAAGCCAAGAACAGCAAAGGGGGAGCATTACAAGTGAGCCACTGACCTTTCCGACGGGTCTCCTCAAACTCACGCCGGGCAGTCTCTATGTAGCGCTGCACCAGAGCCTTGATGACTCGAAGGCGGTAGGACACGCGTTCTCCCTCCCTGGAGGAGCCTGCCCTTGCCCCAGGGTTGGTCTGCAATGGAAGGCAGAGTGAATTCTCTACGTTCCTTTCCATCTCTGCCCTGACCAAGAGTAAAGGAGAAAGGCAAAATCTCGGCAGGCTTCCTGTCCCTGGCCTGTCTAGTACAGTGCAGTCCTGCAGGACCGGTGGGGGCCGACTGGGGGCAGCAGACTGAGAGGACAGTGTGTCTAGGGTATGTGGTGAAGACTGAGAGGTGGGGGTGTCGTGGGAAGGAAAGACCCCTGTAGAACTGGCAACACTGGTCCAAATCGGGAAAGCTCTCATGCTCAGACAGTGAGTTATGGTGCAGATGATAGGAGGTAGGTGAGCCCCTTGGATGCCCAGCAGCCTCTCATACCTCAGGGGGCTTTGCCCAAGCGCTGTTAAATCACCCAAGCATGTCTTACAGCCTCACTATCTGGACCTTGGGCGTGGGATGGAGGTGCCATGGGTTATGTTTAGGCTGCAGGATGTGGACTAAAGATGTAGGATCCAGCCAGAAGTAGGAGGATGAAAATAGAGGCCATGTGACAGCAGGAATTGGAAGCAGGCTCTCTGGGGACATACTGGTGGATTAGGTAACACAGGTGAGGAACTGGAAGTCTGAAAAGATACCCACAAAGGTCGGGATGGGCGGGTAGTCCGACTCCTTGGCTTTGCAGCAGGAGGAGCCACAGCAAAGTAACCGGAAAATTCTCCTGAGAAATTACCAAGGTGAAAAGACATTAGTATGTGTGTGTGTGTGGTGGGAGGGACAGGGCCTGGGAAAGTGGGCAGGCTGGGTGGTGAACAGGGGCCATCACCTGATGAGGTAGAAGGCAGCCTTTGGGGACGGCAGGATGTTAAAGGGCACAGGCAGCGTCAGACCCTCTCGGAAGTAGGACAGGTAGAGCTTGGAGCGAGCAAACTTCCACTCCACATCAGCATCATCCTGGGGACCGAGAGACAGGAGGCAATGCCAGGTCCACACTGGCCGGCTGCTCTGCTCACTCAGATGGTGGCTCTGCCGTCTTCCCCTCTCCTACCCTCCAGTGTGCCAACCGCTGTCCTCTTGTTCCTGTTTCCTCCCCACCGACCACCCACATTCCCCTTTCCCATTCCCCTTCCCCTCTAATTTCCAGTTGCTTCTCAGTGCGCAGCCTATTCTCCAGGCCGCAATGCCCACCCATCTACCTCCTTCTTGTGTTTCCACTTAAATTTTAAACAATGCTCTAAGCTGCCGCTGCCGCCACCACCACCACCACCACCACCACCACCACCACCACCACCAAGGAAAAGTGCACAGAGCATTAGACTTTGAGTCTGCCCATAGTAACAGCAGTGCTGAGACCCTTGTTGTACAGAGGAGAATTTGTCCAAAGCCATAAAATAAAAGTGAGACCAGAGCAGGACCCGAGGGTCTTTGCAACCTGTCCCTCCCCACCTAGCCTGGCTCGCTCGGGTCACGCACCTCGATCTTCTGGAAGGAGTTGGTGATCATGGCAATGAGCATGTTAAGTAGCACAATGACCATGACGATGGTAAAGATGCCGTACATGGCCCTGCCCACGAACTCAGGCACCAGGAACTGAGGCATGTCCACCACCGAGTGCTCTTCCATGCCGAACATGGTCCAAAAGAGAAACTGGAACGTTTCGTTGAAACTAGCATGGTGGGCCAAACAAAGGAAAGGAAAACGGGGGACCAGGTTGGGAGAGAAACCTGGGTTCTACCCAGACACACTCCCCTCCCTTAAGATACAGTCAAAGGTGTTCTATGTCCATGAAGTCTTTTGAGTCACCCTTGGAATACAGACACTTGTGTTTCTTAGTACCTATCTAAAAATGTATTTTACTTGCATATGGGTGTGTGTTCTGAGTGTGGGTGAGCACCACGTGTATGGAGGAGCCTGCAGAGGTAGGAAGAATAATTGGATCCCGTGGAATTGGAGTTACAGATGGCTGTGAGCCATCATTTGGGTGCTGGGATCCACACCCAAGTCCTCTGCAGGGCAGAAAGGCTCTTAGCTGCTGAAAGTCTCTCCAGCCCCTCCACCTTTATTCTTTTGGTCAAACAACATTTACTGAACACAGGGGGCCAAGCATGCAAGACAAGCAAGATCCTGTCCCGAGGCCTGCACGCTCTGGGGAGGGATTAGGAGTGACGTGAGACGGGAAGGAGAGAGAATGGCTTGTGAGAGGTTGTTATAGACCACACAGAGAAGGGCCTTATAGAATAAAGCTAAAGACTCTACCATGGCCTTCCAATTCTAGGAAGAATGCTGGACAGAGGGGGCATGTGAATTAGGTGTGAAAAGATCGTGTTGGTTGCTGTGACTGCAAGGGAGATAAAGAGGGAGGCACAAAGACAAGTTAAAAAAATTTCCTGGGGCTGGTGAGATGGCTCAGCGGGTAAGAGCACCAATTGCTCTTCCGAAGGTCCTGAGTTCAAATCCCAGCAACCACATGGTGGCTCACAACCATCCGTAACGAGATCTGACTCCCTCTTCTGGAATGTCTGAAGACAGCTACAGTGTACTTACATATAATAAATAAATAAATATTTTTTTAAAAAAAAGAAAATTTCCTGGTCTGGGCAGGAGAGTACCTGTACAGTAGAGCACAGAAGCAATCGCCCCAGGGCTGCCTCTTCCAGGAAGTCCTTCCTGATCTGCCTTTCCCAAGGACCTCCAGTGAAAGCACTCACCAGGTGCTCCAGACCACGCCCCTCTGTCCTCTGACATCTGCCTCCCTGCATCTTGGCTCTAGCTCACCATGGGCAAATGACATCTGCTTTTGTCATTCTATCCTCCGTATATCAAGGGAGATATTGCTATTTTTTTTTTTTTCGAGACAGGGTTTCTCTGTATAAGGCTATACAGAGGCTGTCCTAGAACTCACTCTGCAGACCAGGCTGGCCTCGAACTCAGAAATCTGCCTGCCTCTGCCTCCTAAGTGCTGGGATTAAAGGTGTGCGCCACCACACCTGACTGAGATCTTGCGAAATTTGACCCAATCTCTTAGACCTACCTCTACTTACTAACTTTCAATATTCCTGGCTACCCTGAGCCATAAGCCCGCCATTTACCTCACCCGAGACCTCCAATCAAAAGGCTTGAAGGTTTGTTTACATTTTCTTCTTATTAATTATTTTTTACTTATTTCTCTGTGTGCATGGATGTGCGTGTGTTCTCAATATGCCACAGCACAGGTGTGGAGATTGACAGCTTGCAGGAGTCAGCTCTTACCTTTCACCATGTGCTTCCTGGGAGTCCCACTGAGGTCCTCGGGCTTGGCAGCAAACCCCTTTACCTCCTGAGCCACCTCGTCAGTTCTCCTTCTTTTTGACACAAAGTCTTACAAAACCTGAGCTAGCCTCGAACATTTTTTTTTTTTCGAGACAGGGTTTCTCTGTGTAGCCCTGGCTGTCCTGGAACTCACTTTGTAGACCAGGCTGGCCTCGAACTCAGAAATCTGCCTGCTTCTGCCTCCCAAGTGCTGGGATTAAAGGCGTACGCCACCACGCCCGGCTAGCCTTGAACTTCTTAAACAGCTGAGGATGACCTCAAACTTCTGATCCTCCTGCATTACCTCTGGCACTGAGATTATAGGTGTGCAGAGCTAGGAGCAAGTCCTCTGTTAGAAGGGTGCAAGATAATAAATGTCAAACAATAGACAGATGTGGAAAGTCACTGTCTCAGGACCACAATAGACACTTTTTCAGTAAAATTACCCGTGGCTGGGTAGGGCAGTACATGCCTGTAATTCCAGCACTTGGGGGTAGAGACAGGAGGATCAATCAGTTCAAGTTCATCAAATCCAAGGCTTTCCTGAGTTACTTGAGATCCTAGCTCAAACCCTACTCACGCTCAAAATCATCTTTGGATGTTAAATCCAGTGGGTACAGATGGCAAGTAGTCTAGGCCAGAGTCCCCCTCTGTTAGCAAAGGGTTCTCTAGCGCCTTTACCAAGGGCCAATCCCTCCTCTAACGTGTGGTGGTGGTGCCTCTAATCAGCACTGAGGAGGCAGAGGCAGGCAGAGCTCTGTAAATCTGAGCCCACCCTGGTCTATACTGCAAGCTCCAAGACAGCCATAGCCACATAGTGAGATCCTGTCTCAAAACAAACAAACAAACAAACAAACAAACAAACTAGTGTTGCAAGACGGGGGCTGTGGGGACAGAAAGAAACAGATCCAGCAAGTGGCAGCAAACAATGGTGAGCAGCGAAGCTTCGTGAAGAGCGCGGGTGCCGTGGAAGGGTGTGAGTGCCCATGAAGGGAGTGGGTGCCTGGTGACTTTCTTCATTTAATGACTGACATTTTTCAAACAGAAGGGTTGGAAACAAGGCAATGCAGGAGTAAATGAGTTAGAGTCAGAGAGAATCAACTAGGCTTGGACAAGTAAGTGCTAAGTCAAAAGGCCTCCACCTCCCAGCTGCCCGCCTGTCTACCTGGCCCCAGCCTCAGCTTACTTGCCTAGCTTCTCCGATTCCTGGTAGGGCACATAGATGTTGTTGAGGCCACAGAGGAAGGCAGTCAGGATGATCATGAGGATGAACATGAACCTGGAGGGAGTAGGATGTGGACGGGTCAGAGCGTCTCCACCCTGCAAGTCAGGCTCTGGGAAAAGGAACTGGGGAGAGCAAGGTGATGGCCTTTCTGGCTCTTTTCTTTTCTTTTCTTTTCTTTTCTTTTCTTTTCTTTTCTTTTCTTTTCTTTGCTTTGCTTTGCTTTGCTTTGCTTTGCTTTGCTTTGCTTTGCTTTGCTTTGCTTTTTCTTTGCTTTTCTTTCTTT
>NC_034590.1:72907534-72924905 GCF_900095145.1 Mus pahari | reverse complement strand
CCTGAGTTCAAATCCAAGCAACCACAAGGTGGCTCACAACCATCTGTAATGAGGTCTGTAATGTGTCTGAAGACAGCTACAGTACACTTACATATAGTAATAAATAAATAAATCTTTAAAATGAGAGAGAGAGAGAGAGAGACTGAACACCGGCGTTCATCTCTCACTCCTGACTATGGACACACTAACTAGCTGCCTCTGCACCCACCATGTCTTCCTCACCAGGACGTACTGTGTCTCTTCAAGCAACAAACCCAAACAAACCCTTCCTACCTGAAGCCGCTTTGCTGGGTAGCTGATCACAGCAAAGGGGAAGGTGATGAGGGCAGGCTCCTCACCAGCTGTGGTGAAATAGCGGCAGGTGGTGCTGTCTGAGGCATCACGGCAGTGCATGTAGGCAAGCCCAGCCAGGAGGAGGCGCAGTGCAAAGGATGCCAAGTAGAGGGACAGGATGACCACGTCCAGGAAGTTCCACCAGTCCAGGAGGTAGCTTCGCAAGCCCTCGATCCACACCTCCTTGCATTCAAACCATAGGAAGCCTGGAAGGGGAGAAGAGGGTCTCCAGGGAGGGTCAGGAGAGGAGGAAGCCATGCTCCCTTCCTCCTTCTAGGACACAGCCAGGCTGCAACACAGGGCCTTTGTGGGAGTGGGGAGCTGAAACATTTACTCTATCCAAGTGTAAAGTGACCGTCTGGAAAAATAAGAACCCCTCCTTGTGGTGTGTGTGTGTGTGTGTGTGTGTGTGTGTGTGCATGCATGAATGCATGGGCACTTGCATGTACTGCCATCGCACATGGGTGGAGGTCAGTGGGAGATGGTTCTCTTTCTCCAGCAGGTTCATCTCGGGTACTGAACTCAGGTGGTCAGGCTTGGCAGCAAGTGCTTCTGTTCCCTGAGCCATTGAAACCACTCACCCCTTTGGGACAAGGTCTTGCTATGCAGCCCTGGTTGGCTCTGAGTGTGCTTTTTTTGCTTTAGTTTCCTGAGTGATGGGATTAGAGTTGGGTACCACAGGACCCAGCTCCGTTTTATGATCTTGATTTTAGGGCTGGAGAGATGGCTCAGTGGTTAAGAGCATTGACTGCTCTGATAGAGGTCCCGAGTTCAATTCCTACCAACCACAGGGTGGCTTACAACCATCTGTAATGGGATCCGATGCCCTCTTCTGGTGTGTCTGAAGACAGCTACATTGTACTCATATAAATTAAAAAAATAAATCTTTTAAAATATATCTTTGGGGCTGGTGAGATGGCTCAGTGGTTAAGAACGCCAACTGCTCTTCCAAAGGTCCTGAGTTCAAATCCCAGCAACCACATGGTGGCTCACAACCATCTGTAACGAAATCTGATGCCCTCTTCTGGAGTGTCTGAAGACAGCTTCAGTGTGCTTACATTAAATAAATAAATAAATAAATAAATATTTAAAAAATAAAAAAATAAAAAAAAATAATAAAATATATCTTTATTTTACAGGTGTCTAAATGATAAGCCTGCCCAGTGTGACTAAGTTTTAGTGGGGCCCAGTGCCAGGCCTGGCTATGAGGATCTTGGTAGCTAGCCACAAGTAAAGGGCTCGCTCATACACACCTGTGACCCAGATCATATGTAGTGAAGTCTCCCAGACACTCTGGCTGCGGCCTTTGAAGGTGTTCAGCTGGGTCTCCATGACCAGAGACTCTCCCAGCAGGAAGATAAGGAACCACAGGTAGGAGGCAGAATGCAGCAGGAACTTCAACACAGGGATCTTCAGCAGGCGGCCCAGCTTCAGGGGAGAGGGTAAAGCATGGCTGACAGAGGCCTGCTGCTGCTGGTCCTCACAGCCTGCTAGACTACCTGGCTCCCATGTGAGTCTGCACTTTCAGGATCACCCACTCATCCAGGCATGTACTAAGAATGTAGTATGCATGAGGCCCTCTATTTTCTGTTCTCTCTTTCATAACCATAGGAGGTAAGTGTTTTTCATAACCATGGGAGGTAAGTGTTTTTACTGCATACCCATCTTTTTTTTGGGGGGGGGAGTATCTCACAGGAAAAGTTCATGCTCAACCAAATTGAAAGGTCAGATTGTCACCACCACTATTCTAAACCTGCTTCGCTGGCTCATCCAGTCAGGTGCCCGAGTGGCCCTCTCCACTCTTTCTCTTGCCGCACTCTGGCAGTTTTTGTAATGTCTGTCCCTGCCTCCAATCCACCCCTACACTCCCAGTGGGGAGCTTGCTTCCAAAATACAAACCAAGGTATCCCTCATCTTATTCTTAGTACCCGGGACTTGGGTGCCAGCCAGTAGCCAATGCAGAGGAAGGGCATGGTGAGGAAGATGAGGAAGGCGACAAAGAGCTTCCAGATGGTGGTGCTTCCACGCCAGCCAGCCAGGTTCCCACACCAGATGGAAGACAGAACTTGCTGGCAGATGGGGTGTGCTACAAACTAAGCAGAGATGCGCCATGAGAGGAGATGGCCACCAGGGAGGAAGGTCAAAGGAGCTGGTTGGAGGGAGGTGGAGCCCTACTTCCTGCCACACAGGATGAAGCATCCTTTTGTCCCCATGCCAGCCCACCCAGAAGAGAAGGGCTTTCCTTCCCATGTGCCCATGGGCAAGTGATTCCAGTAGGCCTCAGTATGAATTCCAAGACTCTTCACAACCCGAGTTCTTGAAGTCAGGCAGGAATGGATAGAACTTGGGGTCTTAGTCCCAGAATTCTCAGTGCTCCCTGCCTACCTCAGTAAGTATATGTAATAGAAGTCTGGACAAAGGATCTTGAGGAGGGAAGGGGCATGCAGTATGGGACTCCTGTCATGGGTACCAGGTCAATGAAGATGGCACACAGGAGAGCTTTGGTAACATGCTTTGTGGGTCAGGCTATCTGTATGGGGTTGAGAGTGAAGAGTCGGGGACTGTGGGAGGCTGGACAGAGATTCTGTCTTTACCTTGGCTGTTGGGTAAGGCATCTAATGAGACAGGGAAGAAAAAAAATATCACTAGACAATTAACCCCTTACAGACTGGCTCTACAGAATCAGGTGTTGTAGTCTAACAGCAGAAGTCTGGGCCAAAGTTATTCATTAGGCTAGAGGCAAAGCTAAACCTGTGTGAGACCAGAATGTGGGATCCTGGTGGTGACTAGCTTTCCAAGGACCATTCGTGCTCAGATTGAAGGTAACCAGGAGAAGATGGGAAACCTCCCCTCTTGCTGTTAAGGGCTCATGTGGAAGGTCAGAATCAAGGTCTCAGAATTCCCAAGGATAGAGGAAGTCCCGAGATATGGCTGACTCTGGACATGTCTTAGAGAACACAGGACAAGAGACCAGGGTAAGGGAGGGCAGGCGGTAGGATCCAACCGACCTGTTTCTGATTGTAGTTGACAGCCAGCCGCAGTCTTGCCAGGTTGGGGATGCCCTCCTCAAAGGCCTGACCCAGGCCCTCAGCCTCAGGCTCAGTCTCACTATCCTCGCCCAGGTCATTGAGCACTGCGGTGACCTCACTCTGATTCCGGCACATGCCCAGCAACTCGAAGCCATAGTCCTGGCAGAGAGACTCCAGGGCGATGTACTGAGGCTGTAAGAAAAGTGTTGTGTGTCATCAGACCAACCTGTCCCTGCCCCTCCCCCTCCCCTGAACCGTGGGCCAGGGTCAGCTCTGACATCACCGGGTCTATTCCATTCTCCTGCTACCTCATCGGTCCTGTGTCACCTTCTCTCGCCTGATGTTATCCCCACCGTGTCACTAAGACACTGCAGCCCAAACCAACCACATTTGTCTGCTCCTTGGATTTCCTCTTCTAATTGCTGACTCTTGTCCCACTACAACTCCAACTTCCCATACTTTATTTAAAATTGTTATTATGTGTGATATGTGTGCAGGTACACATACCATAGCACGTATGCACAGGTAGGACAACTTTGTTGAATTGGTTCTCTTTCTACTTTTATTTGGGTCCTGGGGATTGAGATCAGGTGGCCAGACTTGAGCAGCAGCGGCAGCGGCAGCGGCAGTGACAGGAGCAGCTTTCCTTGCCGAGCCACCTCACTGCCCTACCTTCTGCTCATTTTTGATTTCCGCCCTGATATGGAACCAGTACCAGCAGTTTAAGGAGATGCAAAAAAGAGTGCAGAGTTCCTAGCTGCACATTTCCCACCTTATCCTTTTCTACCTGGAGCTTTTTCTCCAGCGAGGCTCTAAATCAGTCTTTAGCACTGTCCCTCAGATAGGAAGCATATTTTTTGTCTTCAGTTTCTCTGCCTGTAAAGTATGGATAAGAATTCCTGCCTTGCCCACTCCACAAGCTGCTGTGAGATGGGAAGTCCTTTGAGCACTGCTCCTTCCTGGTGGGGACCTTTCTATTCTCCTGGCTCTTTGGCCCCATCTTGTCCTAGGCTTTCATAAGACCCTCATAGGTTCCCTACCTAATAGCAGTCCTGAGGATGGAGATGTAGTCTGCCTTGGCACACAGGGAATGCCAAGGGCTCAGTGATGGACAAATGGGAGTGGTGCAATGCCAGGCCTAGACCAGGCACTCCACGTATCTTTGGTCCATCCCAGGTCCTCCTACTTTTTTGGGGGTAGGGTTGTTGAGGTAAGGCCTCATGTATTCCAGGCTGTCCTAAAACTTCCCAAAGATGCTCTTGAGCTCTGATGGTTCTGTCTCTACCACTCAGGTGCTGGATCGCAGGTGTGACGACACAGTGATGGGGATGAAAGTCCAGCCCATGCTCGGGCGCTCTGCCAACTGAGTTGTCTCCAGCCTCATTATGTACCATTCTCTAGGCCTTCCGCTCCACTTCAACCACCTTCGTTGCTCATCGTCTCTAACCAGCCTCTTCCACAGCCAAGCTTAAACACCTCTTCCCCTAAGAATCTTTCCAAAACACAGAAGCTGCAGGTCGCTCTCTTTCTTTTCCTGTTTTCTGTGCTTTGCAAGCCCTGTGAGGACCATTCGCAGAGGCACTGAATAAAGTCTTGGGGACATCTTGTCCCCCTTTTCATGATCACAAGCTTGAGAGCCCCAAACACATGGTGCTCTAGGCGAGCATACACAGGGCATCCCTAAGGGGAGCACTTACTGAATGTCTCATCTAAGTCTGTTCAGCTGCTTTCTATTCCTCTCTCTTTCCCTTAGGTGGATCTAGAGTACCCTAAGTCGATCTAGAGTACCCTAAGGTGGAAGCCATACTCCTCACATAAGTGGCTGTCACTGGAATGAAAGCCTGTTCCTGGATAAAATTGTTGTTCTTAAAACCAAGAGGTTTGCCGGGCAGTGGTGACGCATGCCTTTAATCCCAGCACTTGGGAGGCAGAGGCAGGTGGATTTTTGAGTTCGAGACCAGCCTGGTCTACACAGTGAGTTCCAGGACAGCCAGAGCTACACAGAGAAACCCTGTCTCGGGGGGAAAAAAAAAAAAAAAAAACCAAGAGGCTCCACCCTTGTTTGCAACATTTCCCACTTCTCAAACTTCCAACAACAGCCACCACAAAGCCCAATCCTGTCCCAGTACAACAACAGACACGGGGCACCGAGGGCAGGACAGAGTTTAGAGTGGGGGGTAACAAACCTTAAACTCAGGCTCCTTTCGTGCAAGGCGCCTGAGCTCCCGGCTCAGCTGAAAAGCGGCCAGCATGGCATCCTCACTGGCCAGCGAGAGGTGAGCCCGGCTTGCAATACCTCGGTAGGTGTTGATTCGGGATAGTGAGAACTTGAGCAGGTCGTATCGGCGGGCATTGCTGCACTCGAGGCAGGCACAGGAAACTGGGTGGGGCCGAGCAATAGTGTGGCCCTGGTCCATAAGCAGCTGGGCGATCTCATACAGGTCCTTCTGGCAGGCCAGTGTGAGTGGAGTGACACCAGGGGCAAAGCGGGAGCCATCAATCGATGAGTCAAAGAAGGCTAGAGAGAAAGACTTGGTGTCTACTTTTCGACCTTTCTCCCGCTCCAGCCGAGCTAGCAGGCGACGCACCACCGCTGGCTGGTTTGTGTCCACAGCCACTAGCAGGGCTTCGTGGATCTGCCGGAAGTCGAATTTGACATTGGCCAGCAGAACATCAGTGATGACCTCGTGGCCCAGGCGGATGGCCAGATTGAGGGCTTCCCTCCAGGAGCGGTCCTCAGATTCTTCCACATTCCGAAGAGGACCACCTGGTCCAGCACCCGAGGCATCGGAGCCAGATTCCAGCAGCTGCTGCACGAGACCCAGCTGGCCCTCCTGGATGGCACGCAGGAGTGTGGGGGGGAATTTGAGCTTTTTGTTCACAATCTCAGTCCAGTTGGGCTGTGGCTAGGTGAAGGAGAGAGGAGAGCACTCTGAGTTCCCAAGATTACCTTCTGTAATCAGCTATTATGCCTTCCTCGTCCCAAACACAGATCGGCAACACATACTGTCTTGTTCACCATTTTATTATGTAGGTTCAGGTAGGAAAAGCTAGTGTGGGGAGTGTTTGCTCACTTCCATTCTTATAAAAACCCCACATAGCAGGGCCCAGTGTCAGTTCCCTGAAGAGGTGATCAGAGTAGGTGGTCAGGGCCACACTAGGCACCTAACCAACACACGAGCACACAGAATCCGGCAAGAATCGGATCCCAGCTTGTTGATTTCATCTTCTGATTATCTCCCTGAAGGACAAGTTCAGACATGCACACACAGAGGGTCTTCAAGTTGGGCTTGCCCTAAACCCTTTGTCTATGCAGAGGGATCTAGCAGGACCTTAAGATGTTCCCTTCCACCACACACTCACTCTGCCTTCTACTTTGGGGAGCATCTCTCCTCCTTGGTACAGTTTGATCCTGTTCTTCTACCAGGCCCAGCCCTTTGCTCTGTTTTTCTAGG
Organism: Mus pahari; assembly: GCF_900095145.1. Lineage (NCBI taxonomy): Eukaryota > Metazoa > Chordata > Mammalia > Rodentia > Muridae > Mus > Mus pahari. The sequence continues at coordinate 72,918,088 of NC_034590.1, read as the reverse complement.
CCCTGGATCAGGGATCTGGGGGCAATCCTACCACCAGAAGCATCCCATACTTGTCTGGCAGCAGGCTGTCCCTGCATCCCCAGGGACTGGGATGAGGAGGGGAGGGAAGCAGGGGTCTCTTACCGAAAGGGGGTCCATGGCTGCACCCACCTCTGTGGGCAGGGACTGAATGCTTGAACTCCAGCTCTGCCTCTTCCTTGACTGTGCCTAGCATCCTCTTTTATTTCCACCCAAAGCCCCACCCTGCACCCTCCCTTCATCAGGACCAGCTGCTCTCTCCCTGCCTCGTACCTCGGGGATGAGGGGAACGGGTGTTAGTGCCACATGACATCTCCTGGGGAACACGGGAAGCGTGCACAATTCTTCAAAGCAGAATTGGACGACCAGAGCTCCAGGGGAGACACTGGTCCAACTATCTCAAATAGTTAGAATGAGATTTACTCAAACCCTTACAAGCCACACCCAGAATCATCTACTCCTTAGAAAGGAATCTCTCTGGCTCCCGCAAGAACCGTATGAGTAGGAAGAGGAGGGGTTTCCATGTTACTGAAGATCCATTTCACAACCATTATAAGTAAAGTATAAAGTTTCAGAGTCATCTGATTACACCTGAGACAGATGCCCATGACAAACACAGAAGGTCAAGGTTAGATGGAATTCATCACACTCAAGACTCACTCATCTTTATAATTTCCAGCCAATACTTCCCCTCTGAGCCTCAGTTTTCCTTTCAGGAAAATGGGCATTAGGAAACACATTCTAGATAGTGTCCTAAGGCCTTGGAGAGATCATCAATTCTACCAAAGAAGTTCTAAGGGGAAAATATCCTTTGAGAATTGGGTACCATAGTGACAAAGCCTTGACAACAGGATTGGGGAGCAAGCTGGGTCCACAGTGTTCTCAGGCAGGCCTGAGTAATAGCTGGAGGGAAGGGAACCAACCCTCCTTAGCCACCAGAGATCCACTCCCCAGGCTCCAACATAAAGGATCAACAGAACATCACTGCTCAGGCTGGAAACACTTCCCCACACATGCTGGCATGCTCTTCTATTTCTCTTGCCGAGAACTGTAATTCACAGATAGGGCACTGGACCCAGGAAGGCAACGGCGAGCTCTCTGGGGAGGACACCCACAGCACGGACTCCGAAGAAGACAAGGAGGCAGGAGAAGCTGGCTGGGGTGGGGGGCTCTCTCCACAAGTGGCAGCATGCTGGGGAAGAGTCTCAATACTGAAGAAACCTAAGGAGAAAAGGAGACAGTTAAACTGGGCCTGCTCCCAGGCAAGCTGCCATCCCCAGATGCTGAAGGGAGTATCTGCTGCAAGTGCAAGTGCTTGCTGAGAGACACCATCATGTCCGCCAGACATCCATCAGACATGTACTAGGTGCAGAGGGATATGGATGTCCTTACAGAACATTGAATCTACTGGGAAAGGTCAGCTATGAGCATAAAGAACATTGCTGCCAGGGTTGGACAAATCAAAACCGTGTGTGTGTGTGTGTGTGTGTGTGTCTGTGTAAAACAAAACTGATTGGTATGTGTGTACCATATGCATGCACTCACTCATGGAGGCCAGAGAGTGATGTGTATCTTTTTGATTCTCCAACTGACTATTTGAGACAGGGTCTCCTATTGTACTTGGAGCCCACTAATTGTCTAGAATGACACCCATCCCCCATGGTGATTGATGCAGTTCACCTGCACAGATGGGACACTGTCCAGTAGCCTGCACACCACCATCATCACTTTTGGTCTGAGGTCGGTGCTGTCTTTGTCTTGTCCTTCCTCTCCCCCTCCTATTTGGCTGAGAACTCGAGTTGGACAACGATCTGTGGGAAAGAACAGTTTAAGGCCAGCTATCTGGGAGAGACTACAAATGCTGAAGGTATAGAATCCAGACTAGAAGCATAAAGAGGAGAGTGGAAACAGTAACTTGTTTTCCCTCTTGATATGACAGACTTGGAGGAAGGCAGTTAACCTTTGTGCATCTGACAACAGAGCTTCTATCATTGGCCTCAGTCTCTAAAAAGTAATCAATTTTGAAATAGGGTCCCACTATGTAGCCCTGTATGGCCTAGAACTTGCTAGGTGGACCAGGCTTTCCCAGAACTCAAGTTCAGACTGTCTCTGCCCTTCGGCTCCTGGGATTAAAGGTGCATGCCATCATGCCTGGCAGTTTTTCAATTTTAAAATTGAGATATTATACACATACCATAAAATTAGCCTTTGGGGGCTGGAGAGATGGTTCAGGGGTGAGAGCACTGACTGCTCTTCCGAAGGTCCAGAGTTCAAATCCCAGCAACCACATGGTGGCTCACAACCACCCATAATAAGATCTTCTGATGGGTCAGAAGACAGCTACAGTGTATAATAATAAGTCAATCTTAAAAAAAAAAATTTAGCCTTTGGTCCCAGCACTTGGGAGGCAGAGGCAGGCGGATTTCTGAGTGTGAGGCCAGCCTGGTCTACAGAGTGAGTTCCAGGACAGCCAGGACTTTACAGAGAAACCCTGTCTCGAAAAAAAGAAAAAAAAATAATTAGCCTTTGGAAACATGGATTAAAGATACTTCCAGTCTGAGTAACTAAGAGGATTTGTAGGGCATTTTCTTTTTTTTTTTTTTTTTTTTGGTTTTTCGAGACAGGGTTTCTCTGTATAGCTCTGGCTGTCCTGGAACTCACTTTGTAGACCAGGCTGGCCTCGAACTCAGAAATCCACCTGCCTCTGCCTCCCGAGTGCTGGGATTAAAGGCACGCGCCACCATGCCCGGCTCTGTAGGGCGTTTTCTATCAACCCCCACAAAACTCCAAATGCATGTCAGTCCCTCCACATTCGTCTGTCTGTTCCCACAGACACCAGCAACCACTGATTTCAGGCTGGCCTGAAACTTGTTGTGTATCCACTAGTCCAGCAGTCCTAGTAGTCAAACGTGTAAGCTTCCTGAGTGCTAGGATTACAGGCCTGAGCTATAAGATTTGCATTGTGATCACATGCAGTGTGCGTATCTTCTGATGAACGGGAAAGGGCTTAGGAGAGCAGCGGGTTGGGGATGACTGCCGCCTACCTCCTCTGCTCCTGCACTTTCCTCCTCTTCCTTCTGCCCACATCCTTCTTCCTGTTTGGTTCTTCTGCTCTGGGCTCTGCGTTAGAAATGCTCATTAATAATTTCTTGTCCCCCAGACATGGTGGCTCATGCCCGTAAGCCCAGCTCTCAGAGCTGAGGCCAGAAGGCAGCAGGTTTAAGGTCAATTGGGATGAGTGGTGAGATATTTTCTTTTCTTTTCTTTTCTTTTCTTTTCTTTTCTTTTCTTTTCTTTTCTTTTTTTTTTGGTTTTCTCAAAACAGGGTTTCTCTGTATAGCCCTGGCTGTCCTGGAACTCACTTTGTAGACCAGGCTGGCCTCGAACTCAGAAATTCGCCTGCCTCTGCCAAGTGCTGGGATAAAAGGCGTGTGCCACCCACCACGCCCGGCTCAAGACATTTTCTTGAAAGACAAAAATCAAACAGTCTAGCTATTTACTGAAGGCCTCCACACTTTAACTTTTCTTTCGAGATATTCTATCTTCTCTGTCTTAATTCTTTTTCTCATTCAATAAGGAAATACTTATTCCTATAAGGTCTTTCCCTGGATTTTCTGACTGAAATTTTGTCATTCTATGGTCTTTTCCTTCAAAGTACTTATCATAGTTTAGCTTTAGGTTTCCTTGTTTGACACAGACAACATTTCTTTACTAAGACATGAGCACTGTTATTTTATTTATTATAGATATCTCTGGCACCATATGAGGCTAGCATATACAGATATTCATGAAATACCTGTCAAGTGAGTGTTAACAAAAACCAATAGTCACTATTTACTTATTTATTTGAAATTTCAGACACACTTGGTACAGCAGTGAATGTATTTCAAAGGGCTTACATAATCTCAGTACCTTATCAACAGTATACCCCCAAATCCCCAAATGCTTGGTTTCTTTTCAGTCTCCTTTTAAAAAAGTATAGACTTTTACAGCTTCTGAAATGACCCCCATTACCTACTTCCCGTTTGTACTGAGAGCCCCTCGAGTGTAGGTGGTCTTTAGCAAATGGCACAGTATCTGTGAGTAGGTTTCAAAATGCTAGGAGGCACCTTTAACCCAGCACTTGAGAGGAAGAGGCAGGTGGGTCCCTGTGAGTTTTGGGCCAGCTAAGAGCTAAGTGGTGAGTGCTCTTATCTCAAGGGGGTAAAAAAGCTGTGACTTCTGGCTGGCCCTGTCCTTCCCTTGTGTTTGTCACCAATGAAATAGCTGCCACACTCTGAGATGCTGACTCTCCAACCTCCTGGAACGAGCTGGAATAGGCCCTCCCCACAGACATCTCTGATCTTTTGTGATAGGGTCTTGTGCTACTCGAGCTGGCCTGCGGCTCTGTCTGTAGCTGAGAATGATCTTGACTACTGATCCTTCTGCTTCCTCCACTTCCCAAGTGTTGGGCTTGAGGAATTCACCACAGTTGTCTTTCTGAGATGATCACAGAATGCTAATACTGTACTGAGCTATTATTTGGTTTAACCCTTTTCCTACAAACATGAGCAAAGAGAGGCAAAGACAAAGATTCCTGATTCCTAGGCCAGTGTTCTTTTAGCCATTATGTAGGATTTAATTTCTCTTTCCCCTGACAGTTTCCTCTTTCACGTGAAGCCAGTGAGCTAGTCCAGTACGCTGTGGTAGAGTTGGGGAAGAAGGGCAGCCTCACCTGCATTCTCTGCATGGCTGGAACCTGGTTCTCCGCTGTTGTTTGGGCTTACAACACTGGCTGGAGGAGCCTTATGGGCAGCAGAAAGCACCATGCGGGCCGCCCGCCCCAGAGGCCCCGGCTGCAACTGCTTCAACATACCCTTGAGCTCTGAGATTTCCTTGGTGCTCCTGCAGAGAAGTGGTAACTGGTTTCACTCAGAATACAGACATTACTCTTACTTACTTGAACGAAACATAGTTTGCCATTCTGACGTGTTTAGACCTTAAGTGACTAACCAGGGGACCACGGGATGGGTTTTTTGTGCCCATGAACTATATGGCCTTGTCTTTACAGGAGAAATATCAACAGCAGGTACATACGTCTGGGGATCTGGGAAGAATGTCCTCCGGATAGAAGGATTAGTCAGCCAGGGGCTAGGATGGGACTCCAGCACATCTGTAGAGTTCTGAGGAGAAAAATGGAGAAGAATACCCAGATTCACCAGCAGAGGACACTGCTGCCCAGGAATGAACATGATTGTATCCGCGGTGAGCAGTCTATAATACTGTGATTTTTGTATGCTCAGGGTTTTGTCATGATCAGAAGGGCTCTGGGACTAAAAGAATCCACACTATTGGGTAAAACCGGCCTAAGGGGACTGATGGAATATGCAAACTTTTGAGTTTGTCTCTTGTAAACTTTTAAAATATATATCTGTTACTTTATATAAATAAAATGAATTTGTATAGGTGTATATTATCAAAAGAGAAAGACCTTGTCTCAAAAAATATATATATTTTAATTTGGACATTTAAAAAAAACCATTATTCCACCTGGCAATGTGGCTCATGCCTTTAATCCCAGCACTTGGATAGCAGAGGCAGGTGGATTTCTGTGAGTTTGAGGTCAACTTGGTCTATAGCATGAGTTCCAGGACAGCCAGGGCTACACAGAGAAACCCTGCTTTGAAAAACAAACAAACAAACAAACAAACAACCTAAATCACACCAAAACAAAACAAAAACAAAAACATTATTCCAGTGCCAGGCAGTGGTGTCTCACACCTTTAATCTCTGAGTTCAAGGTCAGTCTGGTCTACAGGGACAGCCAGGGCTATAGAGAAACCCTGTCTCAAAACAAAAACTCACGACAAATCCACCTGCTTCTGCCTCCCAAGTGCTCAGATTAAATGGTACAGCCAGGCACACATCTAAAGACGTGGAGGGCTTTTTGCAAAGCAGTGGGGCTGCCTTGGGGCTTTCAAGTGAGAACTCCTTGCAAACCCAGAAATAACATATGAGGTTAAATTGAGATCCAAAAACAGTTTCAGTATAGTTAAAGAACAAATGGCCCAACAGCTTTGTGTAGACTATACTCAAGGCTCACTCACTCACATCTCTGCTCTGTAATAGAAAAGAAAGGAGTTTACTCCACAAAACCAGGGCATTTAGGTCCAAATCAGACTCCAATCTTGCAAACTGCGAAAGGCAGCTCAAATATCCAGAAATGGGCTCAGCCTGAACTCTAGTAGGATTTCTGGTGGTTAGATAAAAGCCAGCATTGTCCAGGGGCTTGTAAAGCCAGTCCCCTCTACCAAAAGGAATTATTTCTCTTGTCACTGGCAGAAAGGACAAATGGCTGCAAGTGGTATGTATTAGCATACCAAGGTACACGCTTGGCCTTTATGCTCCCTCAGTATCAGGTGTACCTGTTACACATTTCACAGTCCACGCCAGCTAGCATCCCGCCCTTCTCCTCTCCTCCCCTAAACTCCATTGAGCTCACAGGCTTCTCTCCCCTTGGCTACTCATTTTCCTTGTAATGCTGCTATTTTTGTTTCAGCTACTCTCTTTTTCTCTCTCCCCCCCCTCCCACTCTCAGATAGCCCTGGCCAGGACCTCTGGAAGAGCAGTCAGTGCTCTTAACTGCCGATCCATCTTTCTAGCCCCCGTTTTGGATTCTTCTGAGTGCCTCTGGCTGCTCTCTTTCTTATATCTACAAGAAAATCCTTCCACTTAACCACACCATACACAGAAAATCTTACATTCTCTTTCTCTCTCTTTACTTTTCTTCAATAAAGTATCAGGTTCTAACTAGGGACCAAAAAGTTAGAGAAAAGTAAATCCTCTCTCCACCATCGACATACCTGGTTAAGCCCAGAGCTCCCAGGGGCTGAGGGATCTACTACAGGGTCAGCCAGAGAGTCCAGAGAGGAACGTACTCGTAGGAAGGCCAGGCCAAAGGACTGATGACGTGTGAAAGGTTGGGAGCAGGTCAATCGAAGTCGATCCCAAGACTCTCCTGAGGCTGGAGTCAGGAAATCATCTGAAGAAAAAAAATCAGAGAAAAAGGAAGGGCTGGAGAGATGGCTCAGTAGTTAAGAGCACTTGTTATTCTTGCAGAGGACCAGAGTTCAGTTCCTAGTACCCATGTCAAGTGGTTTACCTGTAATTCTAGTTCCGGGGAATCCCACACCCTCTTCTGGCCTCCTCAGGTACAAGTACATACACCCACCCCTCCCACATCTACATAGATGTAAGTATTGTAAATAGAAATAAACATTTACAAATGAGAGAAGGGGGAGGGCGGGAAGAAAGCTGGGCATGTGCATCTCAGCCCTTGGGAAGAGAGGCAAAGAGGATCAGGAGTTCAAGGCTAGCCTTGATAGCAAAGCAAGTCTGAGGTCTGCTTAGGCTACATGAGACCCTGGAGAGAGGAAGGAGAGGGGAAGGTGTGTGTGTGTGCCTGTGTGTGTGTATGCAAGCGTGGGCTTGAGCAACAGAGAAGGAGGAGGCAGGAACGGAGACATCAGAAGAAAAGCAAGACAAGTCAAGGGCAACACACGGTAAATGCCAACAAGAGGAAGAATGGAGATCAGCAGTACACGTCCCTTCAGGCTGTGGTGCTCAGGGGAAGGTTTGGAAAACTGGTGAGGCAAGGTCCTTTCAGCCTAGCTCCTTGTCTTCTAGCCACTCCTCCACCACAGTTCCATACCAGTCTCCACCCTCCTGAACATGAGGCTGCAACCTCCCACACACTCCTACCCTCTCTATGCAGCCTCCACAGTATCAAACGCCAATACCACAAACTTAACTTTAAAAAAAAAAAAAAAAAAGATAAAAAACGTTTATTTACTATGTATGCCTGCAGGCCAGAAGAGGGCACCAGATCTCACTATAGATGGCTATGAGTCACTATGTGGTTGCTGGAAATTGAACTCTGGAAGAGCAGACAGTGCTCTTAACCTCTGTACCATCTCTCCAGGAGCCCAAACTTCACATTTTTGATTCTTTTTTTTTTTTTTTTTTTTTTTTTGGTTTTTCGAGACAGGGTTTCTCTGTATAGCCCTGTCTGTCCTGGAACTCACTTTGTAGACCAGGCCGGCCTCGAACTCAGAAATCCGCCTGCCTCTGTCTCTTGAGTGCTGGGATTAAAGGTGTGCGCCACCACGCCCGGTTCACATTTTTGATTCTTAACATAATCCAGTCAGTGTATCGTTCCCTACACCTCAAAAACCTCTCCAAAATCTCACTCTTATTCTACAAGACAAAAAATGTCCAATTTAAACACAGATAAACAGGCTGTATGCCCGAGAGTCCAGGAATCATACCTTATGCATCTGTTACAGTGTCCGGTGAACACAGATTTGCATAAGAAGAATTCAAGAAAAACTATATATTATATAAATATAGCCAGCAAAATTTATTCTATATTTTTTCTGTCATGCTAGAAATTAAACACAACTATTCAAATAAAAACATGTATTGAAATGGGTACAATAGCATATGCCTGCAATTCTAGCACCTGAGAGGCTAGGGCAGGAAGTATTTAAGGCTAGCCTGGGCTGCACAGCAACCAAAACCACGAAACACAATGAATCAGACACCAACGAGTCACAGGTGGTAAATATATAAATCATACTCATCTATACCCCCAACCTTGTCACCAGGCAGAACTCACACAAACGCTAGATTGCCCTGTGCCCCTAACTGATGCAGCTAAGCCCTAGCACAGGACCCCTCCCTCCCACAGTCTATACCCAGCAGCACTAAGCCCTGCCTCCACACTGCATCTGCCTTTCTGCTTTTGCCCTCTTTACCATCTTTAAACATCCGGACCCCTGAGCGGTTCTTCCCCGACTTGGAGTCAGTGAGGGACATTAGCATGGTGGCAGGGAGCAGGGTGACGAAAGGTCTGTCCAAGGGCCAGGAAGAACGACCCACATCAATCTGTAGGAAAGCACAGCCGCAGTTCCCTGAGGACAAAAAGTGGAAGATGGATGAGGATGGCGGAGGATAAGAGTATGGGGTGGGAAGGGACACCCACTCTATAGCAGTCAGAAGCCACAAAGTGCTGGGAGCATTTGGAGTCACACTGGAGCCACCAACTGCAATGGAATGAAACCCCAGACCATTAAGTGATAGTGAAGGGTCCCCATAGCCATGTCAGCCTGAAACCTTCCCTGGGAGGCACTGTTCCCGAGAAGGGAACCACATCTTTCTGTCCCGAGAGCCAAGACAGTGGCCTCTAACCAGTCGTTAGCCTGAAGAATTCTAAAGCTAACTTGTTTGTTTGTTTTTTCTTCTGTTAAGACAGAGACTTTCTATGTAGCCTTGGATGGCCTGGAGTTCACTTATGTAGACCAAGCTGTTCCTCAAACTCACAAGAAGTCTGACTGCTTGTTTCTCAAATGCTTGAATTAAAGTGATGTACCACCATACCTGGCGTCAACTTTTGTGATCTATAAACTCCTATGCACATGTCACTTTCATCCCCCTGACACTGATCTTTAGAAGTGTATAAGGTACTATATATATAATTACATATATGTATATAATGCATATACATTTAATATAATCATATTCATTTATATTAAAAATAAAAATAATATAAATATATTTATATAGTCATTATATTTATATATAATTAATTATACAACTATATAAAACCTATCTATTATATATACATTATATATCACATGGCTTTACCCAGACTGTACAAATGGAAGCTAGGGAGTTCACAGCATAATCCCAGAAGTACCATTCACATTGTACTCTCTTTAGTGGATGTGTATATGTGTGCATGCTGCCAATACATGGAAGCAAGAGGAAGCTTCTGCTGTTCTTCCTCAGGTGCTGTCCATCTGTTTTTAAATTGTTTTATTGTACATGCATGTCTGTGTAACATTTGTGTGCCTAGCGTCCTCAGAGATCAGAAGAGGGAGTCAGATCTCCTGGATCTGAACTTAAAGATGCTTGTTAGTCACCATGAGGGCACTGAGAATTGAACCTATGTCCTCTGGAAGAGCTGCCAGTGCTCTTAACCACTCAGCCATCTCTTCAATACCCTCACCTCGTATTTTAAAGACAATCTTTTACTGGCCTGGAGCTTGCCAAGTTGGCCACTGTGACCAAAGCGAAGTTGGGGTGGAAAGGGTCTATTTGGCTTATACTTTCATATCAATGATCATCACTGAAGGGGTTGGGGATTTAGCTCAGTGGTAGAGTGCTTGCCTGGCAAGCACAAGGCCCTGGGTTTGGTCCTCAGCTCTGAAACAAACAAAAGCCACCCAAGGTAACTGGCATCACTAAAAGCAGTGAGGACAGGAACTCACACAGGGCAGGAGCCTGGAGGCAGGAGCTGGTGCAGAGGCCATGGAAGGTGCTGAATTTCCATTTGCTTAGCTTTGCTTTCTTTTCTTTTCTTTCTTTCTTTCTTTCTTTCTTTCTTTCTTTCTTTCTTTCTTTCTTTCTTTCTTTCTTTCTTTCTTTCTTTCCTTCCTTCCTCGCTTGCTCCCTTCTTCCTCCCTTCTTCCTCTCTTCTTCCTTCCTTCTTCCTTC
>NC_034590.1:72895462-72907094 GCF_900095145.1 Mus pahari | reverse complement strand
GGCTTTTTGAGACAGGGTTTCTCTGTATAGCCCTGGCTGCCCTGGAACTCACTCTGTAGACCAGGCTGGCCTCGAACTCAGAAATCCGCCTGCCTCTGTCTCCCGAGTGCTGGGATTAAAGGAGTGCACCACCATGCCCTGCTCTTTTGCTTGCTTTTGAGACAGCGTTTCTTTATGTAGTCCTGGCTGTTCTGGGACTAACTCTGCAGACCAAGCTGGCCTTGAACTGGAGGCATTCTTAAATGAGGCTTGATCCACTCAGATGATTTTAGCTTCTGTCAAGTTGACATTCAACTACGCAGCACATCAGTGATCTCAGGTAGAAGTTCATCTTTCCCTCCCAAGTGCTGGCATTACAGGGAATATGACACCACATTTGCCTCTGTGTATGTGTCTGTGTTGTGTTCTGGGAACTCAAGCTCAGATCCTTATACTTGTATGGCAAGTGCTTTTCCTCCTGAGCAGTCTCCCACACCCATGCCTGGCTTTAGATGTGGCTTCTGGGGACTTTACTAACTGCTCCATAGTGCATTCTCTAGGAATGAAGACGCTGGATTTCTTCAACACCAAGCCTTCCCCAAGGGCAAAGAGCACATTTTCCCCTCACATCTAAGCAGGCCTTATTCCAGAAGGCTACTCAGCCAGAGTGAACTGAGATAGCTGAGGGGGAGTGGGTAGGGTCATCTCGTTCCTCAGAGGTCCCAAAGGCCCTGAACATTCACTCACCAACATCAATATAGCTTATGGGCACTGCCCTCTCCAGCTGAAACTCCACTTTCAGTTGTCCAGTCTTGTCCCGAGGGCAGCTGAGCCAAGGTCCCCTGTGACTGTCTGGGTTCAGCAAGTTCTCCACAGGATATTTGGGATCCTACATCAGAGAAATTAAGAGAAAAATAGGAGGGTTTCTGAGCTCACAAGGGCAAGAGACACCGAAGAATAAGAGATGCCTACAATTCCAGGCCTGCTGAGGCCCCTCAACATGACAGAAAGCACCAGGGGCAGCCATAGGAACTCAGGCAGCCTGACTCTCAGGCATTCACCTCATTCACTTACCAGACTACCACATTTAATCCTCCTTAAGGACTCTTGGGTAGTTACCACTACTTCTACCTAGTTAGATAAATAAACTGAAGCATGGCAGGCAGGGCTGGGGGAGCTTCAAAACCGATCCAAAACTTCAGGCTAAATTACTGAGCAAGACACAACCCCAAGTTCCTAAAAATAGAGCTCTTAACACTATACTGTATTAATAGTTCCTTATTCATAAGACCTTTACACAGATATTTATTTACCTCCAAAATAATTCTATGAAATAAGTTTTTTGTTTATTTAGTCCAGGCTAGCTTCAAATATAAGCTCCTCCCAAGAGTTAGAATTACAGATGTGTACACTACACTGAATTTGTTCCAGAAATAAAATCTTTCTTTTAACTGTTAACTTCACATGTGTCTGAATGTTTTTCTCATAAAGTAAAAGGAAAGCTCTAGAACATGGCTGGGGAGGGAGGGTACAGATATGCTTTCACCCTCTCTTCAGCTTCTAGAATAGTCTCCAGAGTTCTGGAAGAGTCTATGACAAAACATTAGAAGGTGGGTATGGCAGTACAGACCTATAATTCCAGCACCCAGGAGGCTGAAGCAGGATGACTTGAGAGTTGGAGGCCAACCTTGGATACACAGTTGAGTTAAAGGCCAGCCTTGGCTACAGGGTAAGACCTTCTCTCAAACAAACAAACAAACCTACAAAAGCAAACAGTACTCAGGAGCAGAGGCAGGTACATCTTTTTGAGTTAGGGGCCATCCTGGTGTATAGAGAGAGTTCTGCGCCTGTCTGGGATATATCGTGAGTCTCAAAAAAAAAAAAAAAAAAAAAAAAAAAAAAAAAAAAAAAAAAAAAAGAAGAAAAAGAGGAGGACAATGAGGAGAGTTCAAGCTGACTTGCAGGTAAGGAAGGTGAAATTCTTTTTAGTTAATTTTGTGGGTTAATATAGTAATTCCTAAGCACCATCTAAGGAAGCTCTCTGAAATGTGCAGGGATTTTAAAAAGTTACTTATTTATTTGTATGTGTATGACTGCTTTGCCAGGATACATGTATGTTCACTACTTACATGGAACTGGGGTAAAGTATGGTTGTGAGCCATTGCATAGGTGCTAAGAATTGAAACTACGTCTTCTGCAAGACAGCAAGTGCTCTAACCACTGCACCATCTCTCAAGCCCCGTTTGGGGTTTGCTTTTGATTGTCATAATCACCACGTAGTAAGTAGTTCTGTCATTAGGGATGAATGCTAAATATTCTACCATGGCAATGACACTGCTGTAAAATAGACTTAGCCACCCAAATGTCAATGGGACCCCTCAAAAAAGATCAGCATAATGGAAGAAAAGAGAGGGGGATAATGGATGAAGCAAATGACTGGTGGGAAGCCCCTAACAATCCCCACGAGACTGGCCCTGGGCCCAAAGCCTGGGATCTAGCAAAGATGGAAACTGCAGGTGTTCAGAAAGTGAGCATATTTGATGGTGGTCATTATATCCTCATAGGTCAAGTATGGCCTTGAGTCCCCTTGATTAATTTCATTAGCATAATGACCAAACTGCCATCTAGGGACTCCGGTATAGATAGGCCTAGGGCTTTGTCAGCTGTCTACAAAGCACTGCAAGTCTTCTATATTTATCCATTCCTTTTAATCACCAAGAGAAAAGCAATCATGATGGGTGGCTAATATACCTGAGAGGAAAATGACACCACATGGCTGATCTTCACAGGAGCCATCGGATGCCACCAGCTTCCTTAAGTGTGAGGAAGATATGCTTCCTCCCAGGATGTTTTCTGTAACCACGGTGGCACTGTTGATGTTTTGCTCTTGGTAGCTTTTGGAAGAATAAGAATCCTTATATTACTCCTGAAAAAAAAGAAAGAAGGAAAAAAAAAGAAAAGAAAAACAGAAGAAGAAAAAGAACAAAAGTAAAATAAGCTATTTATTTTTGTTTCTTTCTTTCTTTCTCTGTTTTTCAAGACAGGGTTTCTCTGTGCAGGCAAGGCTGTCCTGGAACTCACTCTGTAGAATAGGTTGACCTTAAACTCAAAGAGATTCACATGTCTCTGCCTTCCAAATGCTTGGATTAAAGGTGTAAGCCACTATCTTTGGACTCACCCTTGTTTCTTTGATAACAGTATTTATTTGATAACAGATTCATTTACAGTAGTAGCCTCATTTCTCAGGGCTATCAGGGTCTGCAGGGAGTAGATCTGGATTACCTAAAGAAATTCCCTTCTCCCCCAGTTGTGAGACAGCCTCGGGGGGAAAAACAGCAAATTAAAACAAACAAATAATTATTATAGTAATGTTGGATTTATATTTCAGTGAGTTCCCAAGAAGATGAATGGTGCCATAAATTATCCATCTCTATGGCCTTAGGGCATAACAGGGACGGGCAATAATCATACAACTAAATACATTATATAACTCTGCTTTGTCTGTTCAAGTCATCTTCCTGAAATAGCTTACATTCCTCCAAGGTGGGTGTGGTACCCCATGCCTATGATCCCAGCTTTTGGTAGGCTAAAGCAAGAAGTCACAGAGTCTATGCTACATAGCAGATTCAAGGATAGCATGGGGTATACAAGCAGACCCTGATTCAAAATAAAATATTCTTAGGACTGTGAGATGGATCAAGATTGTTTTTCTAACTCATTTTGTCTTTACATGGCTCAGAGGTTAAGAGCACTGGCTGCTCTTACAGAGGACCTAAGTTCAAATCCCAGCACCCACATGGCAGCTCATAGCTGTCTGTAATTCCAGTTCAAGGATCTGACACCCTCACACAGACATACATGTAGGTCATAACACCAAATGTATGTCAAATAAATAAATAATTAAAAACAACAAAAGCTCACAAGAGCCAGGTAGAGCATCATGCACCTGTTATCCCAGCTACAGGAGAGGGTGAGGTGGACTTTGGAGCCATGTTGCAGGATATTTGATCACATTGTGAACCCTGAGATTGTGTTATTTACTGGAAAGTAAAAGCAGTTTCTAGTTGTGGTGTGTGTGGCTCAGCCGTTAGCTTTAATATAAACAATGAAGGTAAAATTAGTTTGTAGAAGGAAGTATACATGTTTGAAAGTAATGTCTAATTTAGAAGCTGACAAAATGACAAATCAGAGAAAGATTTTACAGAATAGGATATGCCCAACTCTCATGAGAACAGAGAGGAAAGAGTCACTATGTAAGAGGATACAGTGCAAGCACGCCTTTAATCCCAGCACTCGGGAGGCAGAGGCAGGCAGAGGCAGGCAGATTTCTGAGTTAGAGGCCAGCCTGGTCTACAAAGTGAGTTCCAGGACAGCCAGGGCTATACAGGGAAACCCTGTCTCGAAAAACCAAAAACAAAAACGGGAACAGGGAGAGAGGGAGGAGGCAGTTTTATTGGAAGAGTTTTACAGAGACAGGTTGAAGAGTGAACAGGACAGAGAATGACAAACCAGAAGATTAGAACAGATTGCTAGAGTGAGTTTAAAGCCAAGCAGGGCAATTCAGTGAGAAGTAGATAGAAGCCAAATTGAATCAGTCAGCCTGGGGAGGAGTTTGAGCTAGGACAGCTGAGTTTAACCAGCCAGCCAGAGTTCAGAAAGAACAAGAAAAGATGAGCTTCTTAGGAGTACATAGCAGAGGCTGAAAATATTCTAGGTCCAGATAAGGTTGTACAGATGCTAGAAGCTTCCAGGACGAGGCCTAGGTTAGCAGAGGGAGGTAGTAAGCCTCAGGGATGACAATTATTACAGGAGAATTAAAAAAAAAAAAGTTGTATAGGGCCAGCCTGGGCAACATAGGAAGAACTTATCCATAAATAAATAAGCACAAATTTTCATCTGGGATTTTTTGTTTGTTTGTCGAGACAGGGTTTCTCTGTGTAGCCATGGCTGTCCTGGAACTCAACTCTGTAGACCAGGCTGGCCTTGAACTCAGAGATCCACCTGCCTCTGCCTCCCAAGTGCTGGGATTAAAGGTGTTTGCCACCACTGCCCTGCTTCATCTGGGTGCTTTAGTTGGTCTTTTACTAAACTTTTTTGGGTTTGCTTTGTTTGTTTTGGAGACACAATCTCACTTTGTAGCCCAGGTAAGTCTAGAATTTACTATGTGGCTCAGGCTGATCCTGAACTCATGGCAACTCTGCCAAGTGTTGTGATTATAAGCGTGAGCCATCATATACAGCTCAGAAACGTTTTAGGAATGCACTCCTATGTACTCACAAGGCCCGTGATGTCAGGTGCCCACTCTCATTCTCCTCTTTGCTTTCTGAGACAGGAGCTCTTGAGTCCCACTTAACCTAGCTCAAAGACTGGCTAGGAGGGCTTGCCAGTAAATCCCCAGGACCCTCACCTCTCTACTTCCCAGTGTTGTTGAGGTTACAGGCACCAACCACCTGCTGCTGGCTGTTTTTTTTTTTTTTTTTTTTTAAAAATACTGTCTTGGTTAGCCTAGAACTTGCTATGCAGACCAGGTTGGCCTCTGCCCCCTGGATGCAGGATTAAAGGGTCTCATCACCACGGCCAGCCTCTTGGCATTTCTGTGTGGGTGCTGGGGATCTGAACTCAGGCTCTGCACACACAAAAAAACCATACTTTATTCACTCAATCAGCTCTCCAGACTAAAATTTTATTTACTAGTTTTTGGCTTTTCAAAGCAGGGTTTCCCTGTAGAGCAGCCCTGACTGTCCTGGAACTAACTTTGTAAACCAGGCTGGTATCTAAACTCACTGAGAATTGCCTAGTTCTACCTGCCAAGTGCAGGGATTAAAGGAACACACCACCATGCTTGGCCTAGGTTAAAAACGTAAATATCTGAGCCGGGCGTGATGGCGCACGCCTTTAATCCCGGCACTCGGGAGGCAGAAGCAGGAGGATTTCTGAGTTTGAGGCCAGCCTGGTCTACAGAGTGAGTTCCAGGACAGCCAGGGCTACATGGAGAAACTCTGTCTCGAAAAACCACACACACACACACACACACACACACACACACACACACAAACGTAAATATCTGCAAAAATACAAGAAAGTAAATGAACTCTTATGTATTCATCATTCAGGTTCAATAATTCTTTAGTAGCAAGTGGTTAACGATATCTGAATGTCTTTAGGTCTCTCAAGATTCTTTTTTTTTTAAAAGGCACGATCTTGCTACATAGTCCTGGCTGATCTTGTATCTGCTATGTAACCCAAGCAAGCCGATATTTTTTTTTTTTTATTAAATTTATTTTTTACATTTATTTGTGTGTGGGTGGATGTGCAGGGGTCAGAAGAGAGCTTGTAGAGTCTGATTTTCTCCCTCTACTATACGAGTTCTGGAGACGGAATGCACGCCACGAGGCTTACGGTAGCAACTGCCTTTTCCCACTGAGCCATCTTTTCTCCCCCCAACCCACCCCGAGGATTTATATTTTATGTGTAAAAATATTTTGCCTGCATGCACATATATGTACTACCTGTGTGCCTAGTGCTGGAGGAAGCCAGAAGAGGGTGTCGTATCTCTTGGAAATGGAGTTACAAACGTGAGTGCTGGGACTTCAACCTGGGTCTCCTAAAAAAGCTCTCTTAATCTTTGAGCCATATCTCCAGCTCCAACACTGAGCCATCTTGCTGGCCCCCGAAGGTCTTCCTATGCTGTTTAGCCCAACCCTTAACTCCAGATCGCTCTGTCTCCCAAATGTTGGTATCTCAGGCATTATGCGCATGTCAGGGCTGTCTTGATCTAGTAATTAAGCCTCAGATCTGACATTTTCTTCAATATCCTACTCATGCAACTCCATGAATCCTAATGCATTTCAAGTCACAGCGGCTTTTCAATCTATCATCGCTTAAGTTTTCTTCCTATCTTCTCATGTTATTGCTCCTGCTTGGAATACTTGCTCTCTTTAAAATGTCACACACATGCACGTCTTAATCAGTTCAAAGTAACAGCTCCATTCTGCCAATTCTTACTTAACAAGTGCTTCCCCAGTAACAACTATATGGTTTTCTCTTGACAAGATTGTGAGCTGGAGAACAGGGTTTTTGTTTGACTCATTCTTACTTACATATCTAACGTAAAAGGAAGAAACACACAGATGATTAGCAATTATCTGCTACTCACTGAGGTCCCATTAGATTCTTAAACGCTCAGTCTCTCTGAGGCTTAAAACTCTGGAACCGGGTGCTCTGTTCCACCCTCTTCCCTTTCACTACTCCTCTCCAGATGACAAATCCCACCCCTTCTCACCGGTGTCCGTAAACTTTACGTCGGTGTAGCCTCAGCTCCGGGGCTCCGATCTTATTCTCCCGCCAATTCCGTCCCGTGACCTCCGCCTTCTGACCCCAACCAAGCCTTTCTACTGTAGCCCAGGAACGGGTTTTGAGTCCTACGGGAGCTGCTATTTCTGAAAGACGACTCGCAATGAGGAATAACGGCAGTTACTACATCTAAAAAGAAAACAACAAAACCCCGCGTGCTTGTATTTATATATATATATATATATATTTATATATATATATTTTACACTCTAGAGTCCGCCCTTAGCGAGTGGGACTTAAATTTCCGGGTCGGACTCAGTGCAGCATGGGAAATGTAGTTCTTAGTGTACACGCGTCTCTGCTCGTGTCCTAAGCGAGGGAGCGTCGCGAAATTTGCGCATACAGGGACTCTCCCTTTCCTTCTCCACAGTGCGGACTGGTGACATGTTTACACTGAAATAGTACAAGAACTTTTCCTTTTCCGAGAACGCTCTCCTGCGGATGCTTGGCAGAGCACGAGTCGCCCCTTCTTAATTCCGAAGGAGCAGGTAGATGGTCTCCGGGTTCCTCCCCGGCAGCCGCCTGGCTCGCCGCTCCGCCCAGGCCGCGCCTCCGATTGGCTACAAGCACTGGAGCGGCGGAAGCAGCTGGCTCGCGGGGGAGCGGGGTGGGGGCCGGCCGTGAAGATGGCGGCAGTGGTGGAGGTGGAGGTTAGAGGAGGTGCTGTTGCGGAAAGGGAGCTAGATGAGGTAAGAGGAATTGAGGGACAAGAAAGGAAAGGCAGCTTGGAAGTGGAGGGAGAGGAAGTGAGGGGTGGGAGCCGGAGGTCCTAGGAGAAACGGGGAAGATCTTGAGGAATTAGGGAGCTGACAGGAGAGGCGGGTTTTCCGTGAGGGAAATCTGAGGGCTTCTGACTCAGGGACCCCGAGGCGTTCATGGTGAAGTAGATTGGCAGTAGCTTTAAGGGTGGCGATGAAGGGCAGGGCAGAGGCCAGGGAGAGACGTTAAAGATGTTGAGGTTATTAAGACGGAGGGCCAAGGTAGGCTCTTGGGCTAAGAGTTGCATTAATTGGAGGGGCGTGGACTTTTCTGTAAGGCGAGGCCGAGGCTTTCACTGTGGGGAAAGACTACGAGCTTGATGTGGAGGTTGGGGACACAATGCTAATATACTAATATTACAGCGTTTAATTATAGGCAGGAACCATCTTACTTTTATATTCGAAGGTTTGTACATACTGCATGTTCAGTAAAGTTTTGGTCAACGAATGAATGAATGAATAATTATGAATGAATGAACAATCATGTAACAGAAACAGTCCATTTTGCTCACTGAACCAACATTTTCAGTTCTGTGACAAGTCCTGGGTTAAGTGTTTGGAACCCAAGAGACCTTCCTCTTGTAAAGTCTACAGTGTAGTTATGGGATAAGAAGAGACATGGCACTATGTGTATTGTGGTTCCGAGAAGAGAGCCAGGGAAAGTTTTCCAGTTGTTGAATAGTTTTCTACTTCATATTCATTCTTATTCTCTTTCATCCTCCCTCCCCCTCCTCTCTCACCGGTCCCTTCAAGGTGAACTTGAAAGGTACGAACTCTTTATCTACTAGGCGTTTAGCAATCTAGGTATTGAATTACTAGTGGTCCTTGAAGGCAACATTGAGGTTGAAAGAAATGAAAAGTACTGGGCTCTGAAGGAAAGTACGAAGGTAAGAGATAAGGAACAATCTGAGGCCAAGCGGTCAGTGGTAGTTTAGGGTACTTTGTGGTCTTGTGTGTGCCAGCATATGGATAGAGATAACAGCGTTGACTAGGAGAGTGAGGAGTGATTGTCAGGGAGAGTCTCTACCGATGTCTTTGATGTGGTTTAGATTGGTGAAGAGTCTGAGTCAGGGAGTAGGTTTAGGCAGTAATAACAGTTACTTGGTATGTTATGAGTCTTAATTTGTTTTTGCTTTCGCTTTCTGGTTGGAATAAACTGAGAACAGGTAACAGGTGGCCTAGTTTCTCACTTGCCAATTGCTAGAGACTAAAGGTGTTTGAATGCTGCTTGGTTGGAAAAGTTAAGTGGTTGTAGAAATAACTTTTCAAGGCTCCTTTTAGCTTTAAGTTTCTGTGTTTACAGTTGGCAGCTATTAATTGAGGTATTTTGAATAATAAAAAAGTTCTGAAATTAAAATTTATGGTTGGTTCGTTATGGCTCTTCAATGAGATGTTTCATATGTAACTTAATGGAATATTTATTTCTATCCCAGTCTAGCCTTTAAATGAATGAGACTCCGACTACGATTTATTTATTTAACTTTAGTGCAATTACTGGGTAAATTACCCCTGTCTAATTTTCTTTCTTTTTTTTTTTTTTTTTTTTCAGTAGCATCTGTCCCATTAAAAATGAAAAATAAAATGTTGTTTTCTTAGTTTTAGGAGTATTTGTATTAGGTCTTCTTTGAATGTCTGATAGAACTCTGCACCAAAACCATCTGGTCCTGTTTTCTTTTTTTTTTCATTTTNCCTTGAACTCAGAAATCCACCTGCCTCTGCCTCCCAAGTGCTGGGATTAAAGGCGTGTGCTACTACTGCCCGGTCCTGTCTAATTTTCTAATGGCTCGACTGGCTACATCCTCAACTCTGCTCCCCAAATACTTGCTGTTTGAGTCTTCCCGGGTTATTTCTGCTCTGGCAGTTTGGGTACATGTTTCTAGTCCTTCCTGTCTAATGGAGACCTCCTCTTTCCCGTCTTCCTCTTCTAAGCTCTTCCTCTCTCCCTCCCTTTCCCCTCTTCATCCCTAGCTATGACCCCTGCCTGGTAACTCAAACCCTGCCTCCTTCTGTTTTCCCCAGTAATCGGCTACTCCCAGTTTTATTTAACCAATAGTTTTAAGTTAGGGAGCAGTGTTTTCACAGCAAAGGCTGGTGTACATGGGAATTTTCTCACCTTGAGGCAGCCAGGTCTTGGGGTACAGAATTTAGTATTTGAATACATGGCAGCACCAGACCATTCATATATCTGACTTTTTGGAGACATGCTGTCACTGAACTCTGCCTTTTTCTCGCCTTTTCTCTCTGTGAGTGCTGGAATTATATGTGTGTGCCACTGATGCCCGACTACATTTTGACTTTTTGCTTCTTAGTGTTTTAAGGATTTAAGTAATATTAGTAGAGTAATACATATTTCAGTGTTAGGTCTACAGGTCATTTTCCAAGAAAGAATATATCCTTGTTGTGAGGAAATTCTGTGTGAACTGGTTGTGTTCTTTTCCTTATGAGTTTAAGAAAGTAACTTGAGAAGCAGGAAGTTATCATGAAGCTCTAGAAAGAACAAGGTCTGGCCTGACAGATCTCAGTTTGTTTGCCTTCTACCGATGTCTCCTCTGTTTGTGCTCAAGCTTTCCCTAGGTGACCTATATCATTAATATGTAACTACAGGAGTTTACTGTATGTCATGCCTTGGGAATTCAAAGGTGAGTAAAACAGGATCTTTATCAATTTACAGTCCAGTGGGTAGATATGCAAATAGCCCATTACAAAGCTAGTAAGTAAGTGTTGGAATGTTTGTGTTCGTGTGCCCCTGTGTGAGACAAGTGCAGTGAGGCACAAGAAACAACCCTAAAGTTGGTTACGGGAAGTCATGATAGAAATGGAAATATAAAGATTTAACCTACCATAAAAAGCTGTGATTTGCATGTAGACCAACGTTGCTTTCATCCTGCACTTGCTGCCTGACCGATACCCCTTACTGCAGTCCAGGCTGGAAAAGAATAATGAGGAGCCTGGTTAAGATAGGCGCGATGCACTTTGGAAGAAGGCACAGCTGTGATTTATTCTTCAGAATATTATGTCTATATTTTCCAAAATCAGATGTCATTAGTACATGCGTAGTCTGGAATAGCAGTTCCACCTTTTGGTCTGGCTAATAACTTTTTCTGCCTTGGAGAGCAGGATAGAAAGATGGGCTCAGGGTAGAACTACCTGTGGAAACAGCACTGTTGATGGAATCTTAAGACAGCTGCCATTTTAAGGTCTTTACCTTGGTTATCTCATTTATTACTTACAGAAGCCATGTGCGTTTAGATGCTACTTTGTCTTTTCTTTAAAAAGGATTGATTTTAATTCATGTGTATGTGTGTATGCATACAAATGTATCTGTATCAGTGGGGTCCAGAAGAGGGTGTCAGATCCCTTGGAGCTGAAGTTATACATGGTTGTAAACTACCCAATATGTGTGCTGGTCCTCTACAAGAGCAATATGTGCTCTTAGCCACTGAGCTATCTTTCTTTTTTTTTAAGATTTATTTATTTATTTATTATTATTATTATTATTTTTTTAAAGATTTATTTATTTATTATATGTAATTACACTGTAG